>NC_140165.1:181608705-182208705 GCF_963971535.1 Notolepis coatsorum
CCATGCTCTAAAGACAAACTCTAACCTTAACCAACTCCGAAACAGCGCCTAAACTTAACCCTTCTAACCTTAACCAACTCCGAAACAATGCCTAACCTTAACCAACTCCGAAACAATGCCTAACCTTAACCAACTCCGAAACAATGCCTAACCTTAACCAACTCCGAAAACAATGCCTAAACTTAACCGGCGAAAGAATGCATGTTAAAAAAAAAAAATGAAGGGAATCAAACTTGTCACCAACGCACCGCAGGATCCACAGCAAGGCGGCGAACCAGTTGAGCTAGTCGTCGATGTTAAAAGAGGCGGAATTACGGCTGCATAATGCTGCCGCGGCATCGCTCCGCGGCAGACCTCCGCTCTGCCGCTTCGCTCAACCAATCAGAGAGGGGCTTCGCTCAACCAATCAGAGAGGGGTCTGCAGAAATAGAGTTCAACCAATCAGAGAGGGGTCTGCAGAAATGGAGCTACGAAATGTAGAGACGCCCACTGACACACACTGCCACTTTACTCTACTGCCGTTATTTAGTTTATTTATTTAGTGTACATCATATTAGTTTACTGCCATATCCATCATCTCACTGCCACTTTATTGCCATTATTGTATTATTATATTTTACTGCCATTATTTATTATTTATACTTACTATGTACCACTGCTGCTAAAAGTTTTGCACTAAGTTCTTGTTTTTCCTCTATATTTACATTCACATACATTCACTTTTTTTTAGCTACTGGGGGGGGGGGGGGGGGGGGGGGGTGGTGTACCGGTTACATGAACGGCTACTCGCATCTTATTTATTGTTATTATTCGTTTTCAATCCGTTTGGGATTGTTTTCCCCTTTTCAAATTTGGACCAAGCGTCATTGTCTCCGCCGAGCAGCGGAGATAACAGCAGCGCGTGGAACTGATCTGATCCGTAGCGCGCGCGTTTATCCCTTGCCTGGCTCGTCACAAACAGACCCTCCGCGAGGATGCGGTGTCACTCGCGGTCAGATACTAGTAGTAGTAACGTTACGCGACGTATAGAGGTTCTTCATAGAGGGGGGGGGGGGGGCGTTAGCGCGGATGACAACCAATCATGCGGGACATGGTCTCAATTTGCATGACGCGTGAAAAGAGACAGAAGTGCTGTACACTGGTCAGCGTGACGTCTGGTCAGCCAGGTGGGAGTTGAAACCCCGGCTCTCCCGCGCCGCGGGCGACATCGCCGACCGCTATACCAAGAGGTGAACTCACTTCTTGTTAATGGGTCTGGATGCCTCTGGGGAGTGAGTTTTACTTGCAGTACCGCTTAACGTCCACAGCCACTTCACTATACACAGTCCATCGTGACTAGGGATGGGGATTGATACGATTTCATCTATATGATTCCATTATTGATTCTGCTTATTGATCCGATTCTTTATCGATTCCCTTATCGATTCTGATACATTTCTAGTTTAAATAAATTAATTGGAAATGCAACAGAACTACCGTACTTTTCGGACTATAAGCCGCGGCTTTTTCCCCCATTTTTCGACCCTGCAGCTTATATAACGGTGCGGCTTATATGTGACTCGACGTGACCAAACCCGAAAATGTACAAATTTAAATATTGCTTTTTTTTACTACATTGAAATGTATTTATCTGTTCCCTTATTTGCTAAACTTAATACAACCTTGTAAATGAGTTAATTCTTGTTATTTGTCCGACAGTATTGTGTCCCAATGCTAATTACATATGGTAATTAAACATTAAAACACCTGCGGCTTATAGTCCAGTGCGGCTTATATATGTACACATCATTCAATTTAGCTGCTGCGGCTTATAGTCAGGTGCGGCTTATAGTGCGAAAAGTACGGTAAGCTGGTTAGAATAACAACATGCAACTTGGCATTTCTGATTGTCATTTATCATTTATTGTTGAGCCCCCATTTATCATTTATTGTTGAGCCCCCATGTCAGAAAAATACAAAAAACTGTAAAAAATAAATTGACTATACACTTAAATAAAATAATGTATTTGAGAACTAATTTAATCTATTGAACTGTAGTTTGCATTCAACAGGTCGTTATTGCAAAAGAGAATTTGTTAGCAATAATCTACCTGTATAAATAAAGGTTAAAAGTAAAAACATAACTGACACATTAAGTAACATCTGGAAAGCAATTCACCTACCGAAATTCCGAGGCTTCTACCTCCTCTGATGTCGTGCGCGCACACACACACACACACACACACACCCTGGTTTTCCTAGTAAAGGAATAAAATAGTCTGCTATGGCTGCATGCGTGGCGCTAACATTATTGCTTTTTAAATGCGCAACTGTCGGAAAAACATGGCATCGATAAGAGGAATCGATAGTCACGGAGGCATGCAATTCCAGGAATCGGACTGTGGATAGACACACGGTACCTCCGCTACATATGCAGTGTGGAGACACAGGTGATTTTTATATGCTTTGACAATCGTGAGCTGCAGGTATGGTTGGCAATGGCATGAAACGCTTTGAACCTCAGATAAGAAAAAGAAAGTCAAGGATAGACACATTTTCACAAGCACTATCCTCAAGAGTGGATAATTGGAAAACCTTTTGAAGCTAGAAAACTACCTGAATGGTTACCGTTATCCCCGTTGTTTACATGTGCAGGAAATAGGCTACAATAGCTTACAATACACATTTATTATTACACACATACATTTTTTATGACAAATTATACAAATGTTCAATGATGTGTGGTTTTTCCTCCCCCAAATACACAGAGCAGCTTTACTATAGGTATACATCAGTTGAATGTAGGGATGCACTGATGTGAAAATCTTGGCCGATATCATAACCAATATTAACATTTATGTTATGTCCGATAACCGATATTAACATTTCTGTTATGGCCTATAACCGATATTAACATTTCTGTTATGGCCTATAACCGATATTAACATTTATGTTATGACCTATAACCCATATTAACATTTATGTTATGTCCGATAACCTATATGAACGTTTCTGTTATGGCCTATAACTAGGGATGCTCGATATTGGCTTTTTTACCGATACCGATATTCCGATATTGTCCAACTCTTAATTTCCGATACCGATATCAACCGATATCAACCGATACCGATATATGCAGGGTTTCCCCGTCCAAAAAACTGAATAATTTCAGGTAACTAATAATTTCACTGGATATATATATAACAAATATTGTTATTGTTTTAAATTTTTTTTAAACCGATACCGATATTTTCCGATATCACATTTTACTGCCGATATCGGCCGATAATATCGGTCGGCCGATAATATCGGACATCCCTACCTATAACCGATATTAACATTTCTGTTATGGTAGATATTATAACCGATATTAACATAGCTGTTTTGGCCAATAACCAATATTACAGAGGTCACTACCACCAGCTGATATATGTTTGCAGATATATATATATCTGTCCAGTTTTACTCATCGGACCAATACCAATATATAGAAAATTCACATGGTGCATCCCTAATTTAATGTTCTCACTGTATCTTGATCACACTTCTTCCTCCAGAGATTATGTGGCCCGCATGGGGCTGGGGGTCATCCTCAACCTGACCCGAGAGCAGGAGGACGCCCAGCTGGCCCGCAGTGTCTCCGGCATCCTGGAGCACATGTTCAAACACACGGAGGAGACATCCGTCCAGCTCATCTCCAATGGCGCCCTGGACACTCTCCTCTTCTGGTGCCGCGGCACCGATCCCACCGTCCTGCGCCACTGTGCCGTGGCCCTGGCCAACTGCGCCATGTACGGAGGCCACCGCTGCCAGCGACTGATGATAGAGAAACAGGCCGCAGAGTGGCTCTTCCCACTTGCCTTCTCCAAAGAGGACGAGCTCATCCGCTTCTACGCGTGCCTGGCGGTCACCGTGTTGGCCGCTAACCGAGAGATTGAGAAAGAGGTGGTCAAGTCCGGGACACTGGAGCTGGTGGAGCCATTTATAGCGTCCATGGACCCGGACGAGTTCGCCCGGAGTCTGCTGGACAGTGCGGATAGCATGCAGGGGAGGACAGCCGCTGACCTGCAGCAACTCCTGCCATTGCTGGATGGAACACGGCTGGAGGGGAAGTGCATCGCTGCCTTCTACCTGTGTGTCGAGACCAGCATCAAGTCACGCCAACGCAACACCAAGGTGCTGCCACTGGTGCCCGACTAGTCCCTTTTGAAATGTTATGAAAACTCTAGGACAGCGTGTCCTAAAATTGCTTTGTTTCCGCTTTTACCATAAACATGCACCTCCTTTGCCAGTTGATTAAGATTTGACAAATCATGGCAGGTGGAAACAAAATGGAAAGATGACACCTGAGATTGTAGTGTTGAAAAGTTCCTGATTCTCATTCCTACCAAAATATTTCTTCACCTTCTCTAGTACAGTATGATGACTATCCGTCTGCAAGCTGGCCTAGCTTAGCACAAATGAATGGAAGCGGATATGGACCACTAGCCTAGCTGTTGGCCAAAAACCCCTCTCCCGGAGTTTTAAGCTAGGCTAGTGGTCCGTATCCACTTCCCTTCATTTGTGCTAAGCTTCTGAACGCACAGAGAGGCTTGTTGGCTTGTCCCTTTTAAAGTATTGTTAACTGGTGGCTTTACTGTGATTCTTTCAAAATATTGTGCAAAAGAAACAAATCATTTCTCATTTGTCCCCTGGCCAAGATATTCCAAGAAATCGGGGCGGTGCAGAGCCTAAAGAGAATCGTCATGTACTCCAGTAATGGGACAGCCTGTGCCCTTGCCAAGCGGGCACTGTCCATGATGGGCGAGGAAGTGCCAAGACGTATCCTGTCCACTGTGCCCAACTGGAAGAGTGGCGAGGTGCAGACATGGCTCCAGCAGGTTGGCTTTAGTGCTTACTGTGACCGCTTCCAGGTGTGTAAAAAAACACATGGGTTGTTACTTCTTTAGATTAGATTAAAATGTACTGTCATCGTACAGCACAAGTACAGTACAACAAAAATAAGTTGGCATCTGACCAGAGTGCAAGGTAACAGTAAAGTATGATGTATGTACAACAGTGTTACAGTATTATTATGTACAGTGATACAGGTATAATTACACTATGGTAGTAAGCCATACTGGTCAGTGGTATTGATTGATTGAAAACGTTATTAACAGATTGCAGAATGGGTACAGTACAGTACAGCTCAATACATACAATTGTTAAGGGGATGCAGACCAGAGAAAGACTTTTGTCTTGTTTACATCAGGGTTCCCCATTTTCAATTCATCATAACATATATGACATACACGACATACTGCTACATCTATACATTTATGACATACCAGATTTGCAAATACAGTACTGTTTGTGATACAAAAAGAGAGTCCAGAAAAGAGAGTATACATTTGATGTAGAAACTGTACATTGGAGGAGGTTGGGTAGGTGGGGTGGGGTTGGGTGGGTGGGGGGGGACTGTACATTGGAGGAGGTTGGGTAGGTGGGGTGGGGTTGGGTGGGTGGGGGGGGACTGTACATTGGAGGTGGTTGGGTGGGGTGGGGGGGTTGGGCAGGGGGTGGGTGGGGGACACTGTACACTGGAATATTGACAAAGCCATAATTGGTCATTTACTGTACATTGGAGGGGGTTGGGTTAGGACATTTGCAGGGGCCAGTTTCGAATTGCAGTCTCCCGTAGGTGTTCTTTGAGAATGTTTTTGAAAGTGGGTAGTGATTCACATTCCTTTACAGCTTTGGGTAGGGCGTTCCACATTGATGTGGCATAATTGCGAAACGTGTTTAGTCCCTCGTTTGAGCCGAATCTAGGTTTAACATGATTTGTGGAGCTCCCTCTGGTGTTGTGATCGTGGTATTCACTGACCTTTGGGAAGTATTTTGACATGTACATGGGTACCTTGGTCGTGTAGTGTATCTTGTAGACCAGGCCCATTGCAAGTTGCTGTACTCTGTCGTCTACTCTAAGCCATCCTAGGTTGTCAAAGTGGGCAGGGGTGAGGTGGGTTCTAGGAGTCAGGTCAAGCAGTAGTCTCTGACAAGTTTGTTTTGAGATGTTTGTAATTTTGTTTTTAGTGCCTTTGAGGTGCTTTGGTACCATGAGGTGCAAGCATAGTCGTAGTACCCTTGAATGAGTGCTCCTGCCAGAATCTTCAGGGTATTCTTGTTTACCAGAGAGGAGATCCGGTACAAGAATCGAGTTCGTTGGTTGACTTTTTTTTATTACATTGGATGACATTTTGTCACAGGAAAGATTAGCCTCTAGGATGGAACCCAGGTAGGTAATTTCATCTTTCCTTGTGACAATATTGTCACCCACTGTAACTGAGAAGCCGTCGGTCTTGCTGAGTTTGTTATTTGAACTGAAGAGAATGGACTCTGTTTTGCCCATGTGTAATGATAGTTTGTTATCGGCGAGCCATATGCAGATTTTGCCTAGTTCCGAGCTGAGGGTTTTTTCAACCTGTAACTTGTTCTTGTCAGAGACCAGCAGGGCTGAGTCGTCCGCAAACAGGAACAAGTTGCAGTCACAAGCTGACGACATGTAATTTGCATAAATTAGGAACCGTAGCGGTCCTAGTATGCTTCCTTGTGGAACACCACAGCTCACTGGGAGGGGGGGGGGGATAGGGTACTGTTTACCTCCACCATCTGTTCTCTCCCCTCCAGAACTTACCATAAATACATAATCGACATGACGTACATAAGATACCAGATATGACAAGAAAGGTAAACAAAAAAAATTCCCTAGTGAGAGAATGAAAACAAAGATTGGCTCTAGGGCTTTGTTATGTCTTCATACTAGAACTGGAGAATAGGCCAAATGTCATATCTCCTAACCTTGTTCGTTGTTAACACATCCCACGCCGGAAAAAAACTGCTTACGACGTGTTTCAAGTTCATGCGAATTCTGCCATTCCACGGCGTACGACGTTATTGAGATCATATTTAATTTTTTCGCCATGTTATTCATAATTCCCTCACGGAGCCTGGTCTGATGCAGTGGGAGCCTGCACAACTCTGCAACGCTTCAATACTGCCGCCTGGTGGATGATCGGCGAGTTGCAACCGGAAGTGGATCTCTGGAGATCTCCGGTGCATCTGGCAAATGCGTCCGGCACTCACATATTGTTGCGGGACTGTAGACACACGTCCTTGTGTAGCGATCGCTGCCATAACGCAATAATCTATATGATTTGGGCGTTTATTATGATTATACAAACCAGAAATGGATTTAGGAGATCGCCGTCAAATAAGTGGGATCTTTTTCCTCTAGTCTCATCGTCGAACGGTAAGAGGACGCTGACGTCATTTTTTTTTTGGCGTTTTATCGCTTTATTACTACTGGGCAGTCCAGTAGGGAGAGACAGAGGAGAAATGGGAGACAGAGTGGGGGGAAGACATTCGGGAAATAACGACGGATTCGGGAATCGAACCCGGGTCGCCCGTGGCGCTATGTGGTTCGCCACTGGGGCGCCCCTGACGTCATTTTCAGCTTGTTTGTTTATTATTATCCATGCAAACTGCTCTGATCAATATATCACCCATACTACATAAAGCATTTACTGACGATCACGGAATTATAAACTACCCCCCCCCCCCCGTTCATCCGCGCATGATGAGTCATAACGTTTAGGATGTACAGTTGAAATTTTTAATATAGCGTGTATCGCCAACAAACGGCATTTGATAATCTATATATGCGTTTATGCCTATATCTCACGTTCTAGGAATTACTGCAGAAAACGATAAAAACATATTTATATTCTAGACAGTATTTTCGTATGAATCTATGAATGAAAAAGTAAAACGTGCCTACATCCTGAACGATAGATAATCGATGTTGAATGGGCCATAGTAATGTCATTTTAGCAATACAATTTAAAAAGTTATAGCCCTGCAAAGAAGGTAAACATCTCCATAGGCTTAGACTGGTGGCAGTGATCAAACATTGATGGATATAAGCATGGCAGGGAATGTGTTAAGAGACATTGTTAAGACTGTCGTCCTAGTGTCTGAGTTGTATAGGCTGTAAGACATAGAATATGTATTTGAACACAGATCTATAGACATGATAATATTTTCCTGTTACACTATCTATCTATCCATCCATCCATCCATCCATCCATCCATCCATCTATCTATCCATCCATCTATCTATCACTCACATAGGAACTGCAGGTGGATGGGGACCTCCTACTGAACGTCACAGACCAGGATCTGAGCACTGACCTGGGCATTACAGCAGGCCTTACCCGCAAGAGGTGAGTGATTTGAGGAGTAACCGATTGTAGATAGCCTAGAAAACGGATTGTAATGGTTTGGTATGACGGGTAGAGGGTTGAGGTGGAAAATATCCTCTAGTCTACAGTCCAACGTTTCCTGTCCTCCAGGTTCCTGAGAGACCTGCGTGTGCTAAAGACGTACGCCAACTACTCCACGTGTGACCCCAACAACATGGCTGACTGGCTGGCAGACCTGGACCCGCGTTTTCGACAGTACACGTATGGCCTGGTTCAGTCAGGGGTGGATCGCAGTAATGTACAGCACCTAACGGACCACCAGCTCCAGCACGACTGCCACATAGACAACGGTGTCCACCGGGCCAAGATCCTGGCTCTCAACCACAGGCCCATCAAGCCTTGTCTCACGGACGCACAGCCTCCTGGACCAGACGTGTTCATCAGCTACCGCAGGACCACCGGCTCCCAGCTGGCCAGGTCAGAACCGAGGCAGGGTGAGGGGTTAGGGGTCAGAACCGAGGCAGGGTGAGGGGTTAGGGGTCAGAACCGAGGCAGGGTGAGGGGTTAGGGGTCAGAACCGAGGCAGGGTGAGGGGTTAGGGTTCAAAACTGAGGCGGGGTTAGGGGTCAGAACCGAGGCAGGGTGAGGGGTTAGGGGTCAGAACCGAGGCAGGGTGAGGGGTTAGGGGTCAGAACTGAGGCAGGGTTAGGGGTCAGAACCGAGGCAGGGTGAGGGGTTAGGGGTCAGAACTGAGGCAGGGTGAGGGGTTAAGGGTCAGAACTGAGGCAGGTGAGGGGTTAAGGGTCAGAACTGAGGCAGGGTGAGGGGTTAAGGGTCAGAACTGAGGCAGGGTGAGGGGTTAAGGGTCAGAACTGAGGCAGGGTGAGGGGTTAGGGGTCAGAACTGAGGCAGGGTGAGGGGTTAGGGGTCAGAACGGAGGCAGGGTGAGGGGTTAAGGGTCAGAACCGAGGCAGGGTGAGGGGTTAAGGGTCAGAACTGAGGCAGGGTGAGGGGTTAAGGGTCAGAACGGAGGCAGGGTGAGGGGTTAAGGGTCAGAACTGAGGCAGGGTGAGGGGTTAGGGGTCAGAACGGAGGCAGGGTGAGGGGTTAGGGGTCAGAACGGAGGCAGGGTGAGGGGTTAGGGGTCAGAACGGAGGCAGGGTGTGGGACCAATTCAATGTGTGAAGGAATTGTCAGAGCGGTTTGGTAGCAATAATGTGTTTAGGATAAACTGTAATGCTTGAAAATGTTTGCTACTAGTAACATTAGGTCTAACATCAGCAATTTCATACATATAGGCACAATAGATAAGAATAAACAATAAAAAAAAATCAGCTTGGCCGAAGTCGGCCTTCCTCCCACTTAACGCCCCTGCAAAAAGAAATATAACCCTCCCAAAAGAGATACAGATGGTAAAACAATTTAGATGTTTGGGAGTTGAGATATTCCCCACCATAAGCCAAACGGTGAAGCACAATTACATAAAAATCCAAAACAAAATCAAATACGACCTTGTCAGGTGGTCGAAACTTAAAAACTCAGTACAGGCACGTATATCAATAATCAAGATGGACGTCCTACCTAGAATCAACTTCTTCAGCTCAATGCTACCGTTACCCCCTCCAAAGGGTTACTGGAAAGAATTACACTCCTCCACATACAAATTTATTTGGAATAACAAACCACCACGTATAAAAAGATCCACCACACAGAGAAACAAAGCAGACGGAGGTATGGCATTTCCAGATTTCTACCACTACTTTAAGGCGTACACTTTAAGACCACTAACAACATGGTTTGATCCCCAAGCATTAGTATCCTGGAGAAATTTAGAAGAAAATATAGTAGCTCCACATAAGCTGAAGGGCATAGTATATACCAAATTACCAATTAAGCAATGCGAACGGAAATTTGGCCCCATAATCACTCATGCGATCCGGATATGGCGCGAAACACAAAAAAAATATTCTACCCTACATAAATGGCATAATCATACTCCCTTATTCAATAACAATGCACTCTGGATAGGAAAACAACCTATAAGATTCCCTAGATGGGAAAAGCAAGGCATACACTCATTAGGAGACGTCTTCAATAAAAGAGAGACATCAAGAGGTTTTGTTTCAGATTTTTATCATCAATTACTAACGTCCTCATATGAAACCCTCCACCTAGACTCCGTCTGGAGGAGGGATATACCAGACCTGGAAAGTGATTTTGATTGGCAAGAAGCCTGGGCAAATATTCGATTCACATCAAGGAACCCGGACCATCAACAAATCAATCTTAACTATATTCACAGGACATACTTGACTCCTAGAAGACTGAAAAAAATGGGTCTTATACAAGACTCCAAATGCTCCTTATGTACAAATGGGGACGAGGGGACATTTATGCACATGTACTGGGACTGCCCACCAGTTAAGATATTCTGGAAAGAGGTGACCCAGCAATTATCAAATCTCTTAACTTGGAATATACCTGTACACCCCTCTGTACTACTGCTGAATGATGTTTTTGAGTGTGCAGTACATCCACAGCTAAAGAGATTGGTTTTATCGGGTATCACAGTGGCTAAAAAGCTGATCGCATCACGATGGTTCCAACCGGAAAAAATTTGCCGAAAGGTCTGGATTATTACATATCTTGATGTGATCTATCAAGAAATATCTACAGCAAGAATTTTGGGTCTCAATGAATCCAAAACGACATTGTGGTTAGAAGTGGTGGAGAAAATAAAAGCTAGCATATAATGGTAATGTCTGGTTAGGAGCGAGGGAAAATGGATGGATTATCCAATGGGGGGTCCGGAAGGGGGGGGGGGGGGTACGAGCTGGAGCATATGTGTGTAGGTTTTTAGATAACAGGTATTAAGGGTATATCCTATATAAGACAATTAACTAAAATGTGATTTCATTGGATGTGCACTGACAACTAATGCTTGTATATCTTATCGTGTGTTGTCATGTTTGTTTATGTGTTTGTTTAAAAAATAATAAAAAAAGAAAATACAAAAAAAGAAAATCAGCTAAGACAGTATCCTGTACACAGTGGCCTGAGATCATACTTTTAAATGCAGCAAAAGAAGGAAGAAGCTTCAGAGTCAGTTGGATGGCATTCTAGATGTTGGAAGCATCAATGGAAAAAGCAGTTTTTTCTAGTTCAGAGCAAACTCGAGGAACCCTTAGAACCAACCAGTAATTTTGAACATGTAGAATAGGTTCCAAGATTCCATTCCAACAGTGTTGTGATTTAAGGGGGACGTTTACCAATAAGGGCTTTACAAATAAATATCCTAACAATGATGCCAGTTCTTGGTTTAGGTGTATAGGATGTATAGTTTGAATTGACCTGTCTCAAACCCCGCCCTCTTTTCTTGATCCTCCAATCACAACTGTCGCTTACCTCGGACAAACCAAGTTTGTCCGAGGTAAGCGACAGTTGTGATTGGAGGATCAAGAAAAGAGGGCGGGGTTTGAGACAGGTCAATTGCGGACACAGAGCATTTCTATGTAGTTTTAACAAGGCTGTCACCCGTAGAGAGGGAAGCCTGAGCAGGTGCACATGGCTCTTATGACCAGTGAGCTGCTTTCATTGGTTGTAACGGGAGAATTCTCTACATGGAGAACACACTCCATGTAGCTTCGCTGTAACAGTGATGAACAAACGCTATTTAACGGCAAAAGGAGAAGTTTAGTATTAGATGCTTTGCACTGTAATGGTAGACCAGGAGGGCTAAATGACGTTAGACATGGGGGAACCCATATTTGATACCACTGTTCGTTGTTTTGTTGTTGTGTGTCCTTTACCAAGACCTTGTTTCTTCCTGACTTTCTAAAGCCTTCTGAAGGTGCACCTGCAGGTGCGTGGGTTCAGCGTCTTCATCGATGTGGAGAAGCTGGAAGCTGGCAAGTTTGAGGACAAGCTGATTCAGAGTGTCCAACGAGCCCGTAACTTCATCCTGGTCCTGTCAGCCAACGCGCTGGACAAGTGCATGGGAGACACTGGTATGAAGGACTGGGTACACAAGGTCAGACTTGTCAATCTTTATACATTATAGGCCTGCATTTATTATTATTGCATGTTGTGTGTTTCCTAGTCTATGTCCTATTTTAATTTTTTTTTACATGTTTTGGCCTTAAATAGTTTAAAAAAATATCAGTAATTTCTGAAAATAAGTTACAAAAGTAAAAAAAAGTATGCGTTTTGGAAAATAGCTCTTTATTTGATTATCATAAAAAAGTGTTTTCTATACAGAGATATCGACATCGGTAAATATCGGTATCGGCCAGAACAGCAATATTAATATCGGTTATCGGTATCGGCCACAATTTTCACATCAGTGCATCACTAAAAACAAGTCATTTGAATAATAGAAGCCTACTGTTGCTGGAACAATTCATTACGCACGTATACAGTACGTGTGTGTGTGCGCTCCTTATGCATCCTGATGCAGGCAGCTAATAAGCTATAGATTTATATGGAATTTGTTAAACTTATCCTTTGTGTCTGTTGTCATTTGTGTGTGTTCAACTCGTGAACAGTAAGATGTGCAGTGGAATGTTTCTCCACTGGCTCTTACAATGTGCACACTAAGCAATGTAAGAAATAAATTGGGTTTAGTTCTTATTTATTCACTGTAATTTGCAGTGTGTGTAATGCTCACGATGCCTCGTTCAGTCATGACTATAAATGTCAAACGTAATTTTTTTTTTTTTTGTATCCACTTTTTCTCCCATTTTCTATATTTTCTCCCATCCCAATTTTGTATCATCCAATTCAACCCTCCCCTGTCACGGACGCTGTTTCTTGCCTCCCACAAGCCGGCTGCAATGTGGACTAAGTCATACATAGCACAAGTCCCCTCCGGTACTTGAGGTAACAGCAGTCGCATCTTTTCACCTGCGCAGCTCGATCTCTCAGTGGCGAGGAGTAACGCGTGGGAGGCTCACGCTGCCCCCGACACTTCCTGATTCTACTGCGCAGGCGCACCAACCAACCTGTAGGAGTCGCTGTCCACAACACCCGATCCCCACCCTTCAGTTTCCCTCCCCGTAATACGGCCAATGTATATTACTGTGGACGACCAGCTAAACTGAAAGCAAATGTGGAGCGCTGGGCTCGTTAGTCTCCAGCATTTCGTGGCGAGTGCCTTGCCCACTACGCCACGTAGCCGCCCTATCAAACGTAATTGTTAATGATACAAATATTGTCATTTATTATTATTATAATTATTTTAATCCGTGAACGCAATCACCAATGATTTCTCCCAAATGAAGCCCGTAAGAACACGGGAGCACACCAGTCTGTCCGATTTACAACTGCCTTTTCGAGTTCGTAAATCCTGTTCATATCTACGAACGAATCTCCAAAAATAAACGATTTCATAATGCCAAAATCTACCTGCTTTTCACACAATATAACAACACAAGTCCTCTGTAGCTTTTCACACAATATAACAAGTCATCTGTAGCTAGTTTGCACACAATATAACAACACAAGTCCTCTGTAGCTGTTCACACAATATAACACAAGTCATCTGTAGCTTTTCACACAATATAACAACACAAGTCCTCTGTAGCTTTTCACACAATATAACAAGTCCTCTGTAGCTTTTCACACAATATAACATGAGTCCTCTGTAGCTTTTCACAATATAACAGCACATTTTGTGGTAGATCAGATCAGATTCTTGCAAGTGTAATGAAAATATTCATACTTTTATATGTTTTGATTTGTGTTTTGATAGTAGCATTTGGTGCAAAATTGTTTCAGGACTTGGGATTCAAAAGATCAGATACACAGGTGAAATCTGGATCCTGTGCATCTCTATATAAAGAAAACACATATTCCAGTTGCTGATTTTCCTTTCTATAATCAAATCCCCTCTGTTCCCATGTGTTTTAAACATGTGTTATTCTGTGATTGAATGGGATTCTCCTAAATGTTGCAGGAGATAGTCACAGCCTTGGGTGGTAAGAAGAACATAGTACCTGTCACTGATAACTTCCTGTGGCCTGACCCCCTGTCTCTGCCAGAAGACATGAGGCCCATCCTCAACTTCAACGGCATCAAGTGAGTTTCTGACAACAGACACTAAATAAAACACTGCGTCACACTCATCTGTAAGTCTGGCTACATTGATCCCTTGTGTCCGTCTGTCTACGTTTTTTAATTATGTTTCAATGAGCAGTGTCTGTTCATTGGACAGGGCTGATGATGAGTCCGTCTCTGCCAGATTTGTGTCTGTTTCGATGGAAAGAAAAGTTCAGAGAGGATGAACTTGGAGCTGACGGATACGCTACCATCCAAGTTCAAGTTCAAGTTCTTTAATAGTTGTCATACAGAAGTACAGAATACTTTCATACAAAATGCTTCTTACTGTTACGCTCCAGAGACTGTGCTAGACAAGATAGTATCAAATAACATAATAACATAATATAGCATGAATTTAGAAGAAGAAAATGAGGTCACAGTGTTCGGTATAGACATATGTACAATGTTCTGAGTTACCATATAATATACAATACACAATACTATGCAGTGTACTAATGTACAGTACTATCTAGTGCAAAGCAGAAATGGGATGAGGTACAATTTTAGGTACAATTTACAGTAAGGTGTACGAGGAAAGCTGTTGTTTCTGCATATGCACAATTACGTTAGGTCGTAATTTTAAAACAAACCAATGGACAGTAACGCTTTCTATCTGTTTTATCTCCATTCTGTGATGCATCAATGTTGCTGGGCACTAATATGAGACATAGCTGTTGGCTTCAACACAATATGTGTGTCTGAGGATTTGATTGGCCTGTACATAAACATGTTGAAACTATGATTATCACAAACTATATTTCTATTCTTATGTCCGTCCGTCCCCAAGAGTGGCTCCTGTTAGGCTATTAGGACTGTGCCTTCATGGCAATACAGACATTGTGAATTATGACAGTTGTGTGGCTCATTATCCACAATGTTTATAATTCATTACATGCACGATGAGTAATATAATACATTATGATCTTCTCCTGCAACTACAAAGCATTGTGATCAGTAATCATTATGAAAAAGTATTAAGTATTGCTATAAAACATAAGGTCCAGCTTTACTTATAATTAGGGATGTCCGATATTATCGGCCGATATCGGCATTAAAATGTGATATCGGTCGATATCGGTATCGGAAATTAAGAGTTGGACAATATCGGTATCGGTAAAAAAGCCAATATCGAGCATCCCTACTTATAATGCATTATGATATAATGTAAGTTTGAATAATCTTTGACACAGGCTTCATTCAAAGTGATACCTGCAGAATACTGGAGAAACAGGCTTCATACAAAGTGATACCTGCAGCATACTGGAGAAACAGGCTTCATTCAAAGTGATACCTGCAGCATACTGGAGAAACAGGCTTCATTCAAAGTGATACCTGCAGAATACTGGAGAAACAGGCTTCATTCAAAGTGATACCTGCAGAATACTGGAGAAACAGGCTTCATACAAAGTGATACCTGCAGCATACTGGAAACACAGACTTCATACAAAGTCATACCTGCAGCATACTGGAGAAACAGGCTTCATTCAAAGTGATACATGCAGCATACTGGAGAAACAGGCTTCATTCAAAGTGATACATGCAGCATACTGGAAACACAGACTTCATACAAAGTCACACCTGCAGCATACTGGAAACACAGGCTTCATACAAAGTGATACCTGCAGCATACTGGAAACACAGACTTCATACAAAGTCATACCGCCACCACAGTGGCCATGTTACCAGCTTATCCTCTCTAAAAGCCAGAGAACTCGCTGGTGCTCTATGAATAATTAATTAATAAAATGTAGAGATTTGTTTTAGCGGATGAAATGATCTGTAAAGATGCTTTTACAGGCCATTTAGCTTGCTTGTAAATAATGCACATCTTGACATGCATGTGTTCCTCTCTTGACAAAGGTGGTCCCATGAGTACCAGGAAGCCACCATTGAGAAGATCCTGCGCTTCCTGAAGGGCTACCCCAGCCAGGAGCAGCCCGACGCCCCAAACGGCTCCAAAGGCCAAATAGAGAAAGCTAAATAAAGGAGAGTTTGACTTCAGACTGCCAATGATGCCAAATACAGCACTCTGTCCTCACTACTACGCCCCATTACATGTCAACATGTTTCCTTTCAAGAGTGTGTCCAAGATTAGACATTTGGAAAAATTAACACCTGCTCTTTCAAAATGATTGTTGGCATGAAAATACAACTCAATATGGATTATTATTGTTAATTCCATGGCCTGGGTGAATACTCTTGTCCGGCAGGTGTGTGTTAAAACAGTTTAATGCACACGTAGTTCGGTACAAGATTAACCACCTAAATTCACCCAACCTATAACCCATAGCTGACTTGCTAGCCAGACATCTCATGTTCCCTAAATCAACAACTATTTTTGTTTCACGTAAAATATGCATGGTGGTTGTATCACTGTCAGTCGACTCGTAGCCTCAAGTACAGTCATTGTTGCAAGTTGAATGGCATTACATGGAGAGAGAAATCCTTGCACAAATATATGTAACTTAGTAGCCTAGTTTATTAGTCGCCTGTCTAAAGAGTGTTAATATACAATAGTATATTAGACTACCTCTGGTATAGTGTCTCTGAGGCAAGGTTTACAACAATGTTGCTGACCAGGTAGGATGTGCTACATCTCGCTACATTCAGCCGACATTAAACACCATGAATTGTTTCGCACTGCTGTGTTACGCACGTATAGTTATTCTGCAATTATGCACCCAGTATTATTCTTTTGGGAGATTATTCTTTTTCCAAGATAAGAGCTAGCAAAGCAGATTGGTATGTGGAGAGGCACTTTATGCCTGGATTTACACAAACCCTTCATATCATGGGACATCCCGTCCTCTTAATTCAACTTGCAACAATGACTGTACTTGAGGCTACAATTGACCACACACATTTGACGTGAAAGAAAAGTTGATTTGGGGACAATGAGATGTCTGGCTAGCAAGCCAGTCTTTTTGTCAAACATACTGTCAGATCATATTCGATGTTTGTTAACCACAGGCAAAGTTATTGACAAAAGCTTACTAGCATAAAGTTTTCTGGGTCATTGTCACTGGCATCAGTCAAGTGACAGGTGGTTGTCAAACAGTTGCTAAGGTAACGCAGAGGTACTATAATGAAAGTCAGCAGTGAGCAAAGCATAAATAAAATGTCTTAAAATGTTCATGTTGAAAATATAAATAAATGGCCCATATTTTTTATCTTTGACAAGTGGCCATGGTATAAGCGGAATAATCAACTTGTAAGTGTGTATTAAATGGTATTAAGGCACACCTACTCTTTGATTATTCCTTACGTAATGCACATTGTACATTACTAAGCCTAACACTTCACAAAATGGATATATAGAATGAAACGTGTTCATTTGTTTAGATATGTATGCTAAAAACAAGGCTACTCGCACTAAGACATAATACAAATCTAACTATGAACGATGGCTGATTTCAGCTTGTACATAATAAGCCCTAAATGTTTAACTCTAGTACCTTCATACTGTATGCATTAGCAGGTATAGGCCTACTGTCTGTTTCTCAGGAAATTAACAGCGATATGTCAGCCGTGGCTGGGATTGGCACCCAGCAAATACAATAGGAGGAATCTCTGAAGCACTCATTTGCATTGCTGTCTCCATACGCTATGTAGTAGCTCTGAGTAACCTATTGTTTTATTTGCCCTGTCTTTAATATTTTAGAAACATTCTGTATTGTATATTATTAAGTGTACAATATTTCTTCATTTCTCATGGTGTTTTTAGCCGGATCGTCTAGGACTGGGTGATAAATTCAATATAATTTGATAATATCGGGATGTCATGATGATATGTTGTCTAAATTGATCATAACAATCACATTAACTCAAATGTCTCACAAAATCTGATCTGGAATTTTTGTTAACATTATCATGCACTTCAATGAGATTAACATCAGCTAGATTACATAACCTGTGATTTCACATACATGAGCAGATATTGTGATATGTATCAATAGAGGAAAAAGTCATGATTATTATGATATTAATTTATTCCGTATATCATCCATGTGTTTTGTTGATAATTTTGAGATTGAGAGAAAATGTTGGTCATCTGTCACGGTCATTGAAATATATCTGAAGTCTTAGAGAGCTTGTAATTTATTCATGGTTTTTGCTTCATTTTGATATTACATTGCCTCAAGGGATATTTCAGCTTTTTACTGCAGTCAATGATTAAAAACAGAGTGGTAATAAATAGCAATATATCACATCAAATCACAGAACATTACAAATCACATTACTGTTCTATTGTGGCTCAAGTATTGTGATAATTAATGTATTGGGAGCTCGCTGGTGATTCCCATGCTACTTTCAAATGCCTTTAACCTAACAAACCAAGGGTCATAGAGTGCACCCAAGTAAGCTTGAGACAATGAAAAATACCTGTGCAGTATCAAAAGCCTCTCCGAAGTCAAAACTGATCAAAACATGTTCTCTAGTTCCACAAAGATACACAGTAGAACAGAATTGATCTGAACCTCAGAATTCCAAATGGACCAGTTCAACAAACTGGTCTGATATTATGTTTGTTTGCTATTGCATATACACACTATGAATTGAAAATGGGGGACCCTGATGTAAACAAGACAAACGTCTTTCTCTGGTCTGCATCCCCTTAACAATAGTATGTATTGAGCCGTACTGTATTGTACCCATTCTGTAATCTGTTAAATAAAGTTTTCATTCATTCACATTATATCATATATAAACACATCTGCCAAATACCATATTGCACTTGGAAACAACGTTGCAGTGTAAGAAAGCAATATGTGCGTTTTCATGCACATTTCAATAAAGCATATATTTCAGTCTAATAAGCAGCCTCTACGCGCCAGGGGTTCTGATAAACGAGGTTATATTGTAAATCAACTTTAACCAGAAGGTGCTCTTCTCATTCCCTCTGTCATGTTATGTAGTGCAATGGTTCTTAAAGCGGGGTCCAGGGACCACCAGTGGTTCTTTGGGTGGGGGGGAGAAGTAGTTTAATTCAGGGGTTAGTACAGTGAGACTAATATAGACTCAGTAGACTAAGATAAGAGTGACCATACTGCCCCCTCATCTGTTAAATGTATTATAGAAAGGTATGGAATTCTGGATTAATCATATGTAACAAAAAATACCTTCACAGATGGGGGTCTCTGGGATCAAATCTTGTGGAATGGGGGTCATTGACCAATTATGTATCCATTTGAGGGTCCTTGACATGAAAAGGTTTGAGAACCAGTGATGTTGTTTGCGTTCACATGCTGTAGCTCCATTAGCGTAGGTTAAGCCGCTGTGAGGATGTCGAGGTGTGGTTTTATTACCTCTGCCACACGCTGGGTGATTTACTAGTAATTGCTTAGCGGCTTGACAGCAATAGCTCGTTTCAGCGATTGTATTTGAAAGTAACGGCTTAGCAAAAGGAAAAACTTAGCAAAGCTACAATGAGGATCCAAGAATCACAGTACAGTAGCAAAGACATGTCTGTGGCTTCAATGACATGGTTATTTCACAACGTTGTACTCTGTAAAACACATACAAACTAAATGGCATAACCGCTTTACAGATATAGTAGGTGTATTCTTGGCTGTTTGATCTTGCCTTAACACTGTTTGCCTGCAGTGCTTATACTGTACCTCCTATAACAACACTGTCAATGTGGAATTAGGTTTTGTTTCTTCAAGTGTTTAGTACAATAACCCCCCTCAGTGTCACAGGCATACATGTTGTCCTCCCTCGAGTAAAAACAATAAACGTGTTATCCAAAAATAAATAGTAAAGTGCAGTAATTTGAACTTCTGGTTTCTTTATTTCAGATCCCCATTAGTCACTGCCTCAGCAGCGACTATTCTTCCTGGGGTCTGGATACAACCCAGTCTGGTTATTCTTTCCAATCGCATGGTTTTAAAAATACTAATTGCTGTGGGGCACTCTGGACTGTGGTCCATGTATGAAAAGTGCTATATAGACAAGTTATTCATATTTATTATTATATTGTAAAAGATTATGCATTGAAATATCTAAGTCTCGATGACATTGGAAATTAGGGTGACCTCAATTGTCCTTTCAAGAATAAATAAAGGTTTGATTTCAGTCCCCAACACAAAATGTATAAATGAAATGACCACTTATTGAAATCTTTATTCCAATAACATGTTCATTGAAACTAGTTGTGACTTATAAATATACCTCCTAGCATTGGCATAGCCTTTGTTTTTACAAAGAATAACTCATCTTATTACAAAGAATAACCCATCTTGTTCAAGTATTAAAGACATTATCAGTCAGTACCACTATTTAATACTGTATAATAGCATCACCATAAAGCATTGCTTTTGGTCACATGACTTAAACCAACAGGAGTGTGTCTCTCAAGTGGCACAGAATAGAAACACCACTTAACCCATCATCACCTCCCCCTTTGAGAGCACTTCTGGTTCCCTCTTCCCCTCCCTGTACGATTGCGGCCTGACCTTTGTGTTACTAGTGCCCGTGTCCTTGCGCTGTGGGGCTATCCAGTGTTATCTGTTGTAGAGAGAAAGACACTAGGGAGGACAGAGTGTGAGCCATCTGCTCTTATGGAAGGGATGGCGAGGTTACAGTGATGTACTGTAACTGTAATATCTCTGACCACAGAGCATTTTAGTCTCAAGATTCAAGAGTTTTATTCATCACATATACATACCAGGGCATACAGTGAAATGCGGTTGGCCATGCCCACTTCGATTGTGCAATAATAAAAGGATAACTAGAATAGACATGTTAATAAATCGCTGTATTAATTTAAGGATGACTACACTTTTTTACGAATAGACTACATTTCCAGTCACCTTCAAGTATGAACAACTAACCGCTAGCTAGGTTATCTTATTTTCAGTTGGCAATACACAACAGAACGCTAGGCTCCACTAGAGCATGGCAGTTGGCTAGCTACCTAGCTATGGCGTATGTGACACTGCAAAATGGGTGCAGGTTTTAGTTTGTATTTAAACTATACTTGGATATTGAATAATGTGTTTCTTGGAAATGCATAAAAAAACAATGTTAATCTTTTTGTCTCATCATCACAACAGTTTTAAGTAGCTATAGTCATTAATGCTGAGGATTTGAGCAGATAAATAATAGTCTCCATAGTAAATGAGGAAGCAGAACGATAATAGCTGTTTTTCCAATCATTTTACTTTTCTCCAACAGTGTATACAACTCGAAATGTGTCTAGGGGCAATGTGAGTGAAAATGAACATCAATTGTTCAACCAAAACCCATGTGTAATCCAACAAGCAATAATACATTTTCTTAAATGAATGGTTCAATCTGTAATTTCATTAGTGTTAATTATCTACAGTAACTACATGACATTGCATTTACCATTATGCTTTAATCAAATTACTGTCCCTGCTAATTGCTGTAATTACTGCTGTCGAGGGAGTTAAGAAAATGGATCCAGAACCCCTGAAAACTGCAACACATGCAGCAAGACTGTACTGGAGATTAACAAAACAAATGCATACATGCTTCCTGGAGAAAGAGAGGCAGCGCTCAGACATGCTGAAGAGAAAGAGGATGTGGCTAGGTCTATATCTATGTACAGTATATAGTTCTATATCTAGGTCGATAGGTCTATATCTAGGTATATTATCTATGTACAGTATATAGTTCTAGATCTAAGTCTATATCTAGTTCCACATCTAACCATAAAGGAAGAAATCTGTCTGTGTGTGTCTGTCTGTCCTGTTTCTCGAGAACTGTTCATCTGATCGGCTTCACCCTCCGTGGGAGTATTACTGATTGAGAACCGAGGGGAGTGCATTGTCAAATTTGGTGGCATTTGGCCAAATGGTGGGACTATAGTGCGTGTTGGGTCTTTTGCATTTCTCAAGAACAGTTACATCCTATCAGAAATCAGGTGGCACTGGGCTGTTGACCTGGATGTACATTAGTCAAGAGGACATTAACGCTGGTAATTGCCATAACATATAATGTGTTACTAGTATACCCACATTTAGCCATTTCAGCCCTTGTTTCTCATTCCAAGATGGAGGAGGGTTAATTCACAGGGTTACTTCCTGGTTCTTTGGTGTGAGTGGTGGACAAATGTCACCTCTGTATTAGCTAATAAAAGTCAGCTGCCCCATCACTGTTGGTTGGTGAAAGGTTGGTCCCAGAGTCATAGAAACATATAGGATGGCAGGAGAGGGTGTGATTCAACAGTTTACAGCACTATTAAAGCGGAATGGAATCACCATTATTCAGTTGTGATATCTCTAGAAAGAAAAAAACATAAAACTCAAGCTAAAAAGATATAACACTATATCTAGTATAATTACCTACTAGAGGTCTGCAATTTATTTTTACCTAAAGTGACACAAAATAAAATCACATTTGGGCCTGGGTCACTATAAACCGTTGATCGTAAAATTAGGAAGAAGAGTCAATTTGTGGCCTAAGATGCAACAGGTACCACTTTAGCAAACTGAAAGTTTGCCTATTACAATTGCATGGATGAAGATGAGACATTAACCGAATTCCCAACTGGTCATTAAAGAACCCAGGGCGTCTATTGTGAATAACCTCTTAAGCCCTAGTCATATTTTCAGAAAAGTACATACCTTAAGTAAAATGGAAGAGTTCTCCACTTCTACAAGGTCCATTGTAGAAATATTGTGTCTGTTACTATGCTTGAGTAAATTGTAATGAACCAAAAAGGAGAATATAAATTATTATAAATTTCTTCTCCATCTTTGACGGTGAACAACACCATGCTAACATTGACCAAGAGTGAAAAATGTAATCATTCAGCACAGGGCTTGACATTAACTTTTTGGCTCACGAGCCACTGTGGCTAGTGGTTTTCCAAAGTCACTAGCCACTCAGCATTTTCAAAAATCCCTGCGCTCGCGCCCCTACCAAAAAAGTAATAAATATAGGTATTTATATTTCCACGATTTTGCGCGAGCTCCCACGTACGCGCCCGTATTCCGATCCCCGTCAAAATATTCACGGGGTAGATCTTGGTCAGTTCTACAACTTCCAAATGCCCTTCCATCAGCAAAAACGTCGGGAAAAAGGAATGATTTGGGTGATTTTGCGCAAGCTACGACGTAAGATTTCTCCCGGGGGTAGAACTCGGTGGATTATGCCCCCCTGCTGCGATATTAATTGAGGGGCGGATTCGGGTGATGAGGAAATGAAAAAAGGTCACCCGCCAAAGTGGCTGGTAAGAGTGACGGAGTTACACGCCACTGCCGAATTCTACCCGCATTTGGCGGGTGTCAAGCCCCAATGCAGCACCTTCTTGAGATCAAATGTACAAAAAATCTAAGCAAATGAACAAAGGGCAGATGATTTACAGGGTTTTTTGTAGATACAGTACTGAATTTTGCCATCCGGACACATGCAATTTGAAATATGAATATAGAATATAAGGCATATAAATGACCTTATTATGGCCATGTCATTCATCTATCGATTGGCCCAAATCTCCTCTTTCCAATGGCAGAGTTAAATCTGGATTTAGTCCCACCAGGCTCCCGTTACAGGGCAGCAAAGACCGTGAATGAAATCTACTGTAAGTAGATTTACAGTACGTTTTTTTCCTAGACGTTCACAGAAAGGTAAAGAAACAATATACGTTGTATTTTATGGCAATAATGTTGAGGTTTGTTCGACTCGTGACATATAAGCGTGAATAATCACATCATTAGGTGGCTTCTTCGTTCCGAAGGTTGCCTATCACTCTCCAACCCATTCTGTCCCCACTTCTTCTCTCCAACTCCGTGACTCCGCCTCTCACTCCGCTCCAATCACAGATGTCGTCTACCCAGCCTCTTCTTGGTCTTCCACTTCCTCTCTTTCCATCCACCTTCCCCATCACCACCTTCTTGAACATCTCCCCGCTGGATCCTCTCAGAACATGCCTGCACAACTCCATCTTTCTCTTTTTCAACCTCTCTAGCAGCTGTCCTCCTTGCATATCCGCTCTTCTCAGTACCTCCTCATTCTTGATCTTATCTTAAGACGCACAGCATCTTCCTCAGCGTCCACATTTCAAAAGAGTCTATCATCCTCTTTGCCTCTTCATTCAGCGTCCATGCTTCTGCTCCGTATGAAAAGACTGACATAACATACGTTTCCCATGAAATGTGGAAAAGTGGACTAAGCCGAGCGAACGCCTGGGAGAAATACGCGACAGGCTGACAGACATCTATTAACTTCCTAAAGACCATTGCTGCCTCAGGGCAGCGCAAACACTAATAAAGACCGTTAACCACTGTTTGCCATTGGTGTCATTAATAACCATGCTGGAATATGACTGCTTTTTCTTCGTTTCGTTCGATTAATACCCAGGGATTAAAGTTCTCCGTCAATTTCATTCCAAAAATCGCGACGGATTTTCCGAAAATTTTCTACCTGCATATGATTTGTAGAGGCATACAATCTATTTTGATGTCGGTATTAGGTAGCCTATATAAACAATAATACGAGAGCATATACAAGAACCTTTCTATTCACATAACTGCATTTGTGATGGAGCTTTGACAGCTACATGGGTGGTACAGACAGTAACAGTCTATTGCTCGATCCATCTCCAATATCACGATGGACCGTGCCATGTAGCCTATGTATAGCCTGCCTATGTGATCAATAAAAACGCGAACTTGAATCCCATCATCATATTTATATGTTGTGTCTGTCCACTATGTTTGTTACTTTGTTATTTCCCCCCGTATCTATCTATGTAAAGCAACATTGGGTCTCTTGAAAGGCGCTATATAAAATGAAGCTATTATTATTATTATTATTATTATTATTATTATTATTATTATTATTATTATTATTATTATTATTATTATTATTATTATTATTATCACGTCTGTGTGGGAGCTCACAAATAGACTGTCTTTTAGTCTCAGTGAAGTTTCAACGGAGGTCATCTATTCTAACCAACAAATTGAAGTAGAAAGCATTTCGTTGTGACCAATCTTATTTGGAAACATGACACACAAAATAATAGTATTTCGCTTTTTATTTTAAACAATATTTAATCACGTTTGGAGGTGGGTGTTCTGCGTCTGCCCCCCCCCGTGCCAAACAAGCAGGCCAACCTCTTGTTCGCGCGTGAGCCCGTTATAATTACACTACTGTCGCTATTTTACAATGAACTATAATGAATTACGGTTCATACAGAACACGCGCCAGTGTTGGAAGTAATGCATGGAAGCTTATTTCCGCGTCTGCAGTCTCCATATTCTACCGCTGGGCGCCATATACGCACAAAGTCAAGCACACGTTCAAAGTCCCACACTTTGCTTAGAAATGATCGTACGCACATATCTGTGCGTACGCAACATTGATAAATGAGGGCCCAGGATGGGGGAAGGGGGTTGTTAACAAAAGGTCATAAAAGGAATCTTCCACAATATCTGGCTGATATCAATTACCCCTGCCCATTTTGACAATCTAGGATGGCTTAGAGTAGACGATAGAGTACAGCAACTTGCAATGGGCCTGGTCTACAAGATACACTACTAAAATACCCATGTACCTGTCAAAATACTTCCCAAAGGTCAGTGAAGTCCACGACCACAACACCAGAGGGAGTTCCACAAATCACGTTCAACCCAGATTCGGCTCAAACAAGGGACTAAACACGTTTTGCAATTACATTTAGTCATTTAGCTGACACTTTTATCCAAAGCGACTTACAAGTTCTGTACGACAAGTCATCAGGAAGGGTACAACCCTAAGTTGTACTTCATCCCATTTCTGCATTGTACTGTATATTATGTATATTGAACACTTTTGTTTACACTTGTTTACATACCTTTGCCTTTCTATTTTATACTTATCTATTTTTAGCTCTAAGATCTAGCACTCTCAGGAGCAAAACAGAAAAAAGCATTTCATATAAAAGTATTCTGTATTTTTGTATGACAACTAATAAATAAACTTGAACTTGAACTCTATCAGCTGAGTAACAATGTTCATCAAAGTGTTGAGTGTATTAGGACAAGTGCATGACAGTAAGGTTAGTTAGGGTTAGAATTTTTTTCTTCATTTCAGATAATGGTTGAAGAAGTGCGTCTTTAGTCGACGGCGAAAGATTGGACGGGTTTCGGCTGTCCTAACTGTGGTGGGCAGTTCGTTCCACCATTGTGGGGCAAGGACTGAGAATAGTCGGCTTCTCCTTGATGACCCTCCCGGAGCTTGGATAGGAGTGGGTCTGAGACGGCCAGAGCGTAGGGGTCTTGAGGGTGTGTAGTTAGAGACCATTGACCGGAGGTAGGCAGGAGCGGTTCCCTTTGCCGCACGGTATGCCAAGTCGAGGGCCTTGAAGCGGATTCGTGCGGCAATGGGGAGCCAGTGTAGGTCCCTAGGAAGTGGGGTGACATGGGCTGACTTCGGTAGGTTTGAGATCAGGCGGGCCGCTGCGTTCTGAATGAGCTGACGAGGCTTGGTGGCAGTGGACAGAAGGCCAGCAAGCAGTGCGTTGCAGCCGCATGAGTTAGTGAGAAGGATATGAAGGAATGGTCAGATACATGCAGGGGAGTTACCGTGGTGTTAATGATGCTGGAGTTGAAATATGAGATCCAAGGAGTTGCCTGCTTTGCGAGTGGGAGGCATGACAGTGGGAGTCAGGTCAAAGGATTGTAGGAGGGAGACCACTGTCCAACTGAGATGAGTCAGGCAGGTTGAAGTCGCCCATTAATGCCACAATAATGTGGAACTGCCTACCCACAGCCGTAAAGGAACGTGAATCCCTACCCTCCTTCAAAACCACTCTCAAAGAGGACCTACAGGTGGCTGCAATTAGAAACTGGCCCCGGTAAATGTCAAACGCCCCCAGAAGTCCTTGGTTCCATGTTGTTTGGACATGGCAGACATACAGTGTCTTGGGTGTCAGGAGGTTATGGATTCTTCTCTGTTCCCTCTCCTCTTGTCTTGACACTCCAGGCTCCTACACAGACAATAGAACATGTCAAATGGGATCACTATTATGTTGTATGGTGGACCCTGGCTTTCTACCAGCATGGGTACTGGAAACTATTTTAAAAGGGACACTTTAGATTTTTAAATGTTGGTTATTTAAAAAGCCTGTTTTTGCACTGATAAAAACAAAACACTGGGTGATGACAACCTGCCTCAGAAAATGTTTCCACCGCCTGGCCACATCCTAACAGATACAGATATTGATATGATCTGTATGAATACAAATAATTTCTATGATAACATTTTGTACATACTATTTTACTGAAACAATGTTGTCAACTTGTCATGTCATTTTGCACACAAGTAATGTTACCAAAACAATTATATATTCCCTATAATATTGAGTATCTGCTGATAGATAATATATATGATAATACAGCTGCACACTTCAAGTCCATTTAAGTTAGTAAAGACAATCCATTAGATTCTTTCTCAAATTCAGTTTTTATCATCATTTGCAGGTTTCAACAAGTAAAATTGAAGACCTTTTAATACCACTTGGGAGCTAAATGTAATACCAATTTCACAACTATATTAGCCAAAAAATACACATGCACACACACTCCTGGGGATAAAAGAAGGTTTATGTTTTAGGCATATGTCCACAGCTACATCCTTCTCAACTCTGCTCTTTGTTGTCAATGTTATGTTACAGCTTGCCATTAGTTACATAATCATGAAATCAATCATAATTATGAATCAAATACTCAATGTGATGCCACTGTCAAATAGTCCAACATGATATGTTAGATTATAGATATACAGGGACACCCGAGTACTTTAACACAATCTGCGCCAAAAACGAGTTAACTCGTTATTGCCCGCCATGCGTTCAGCGCCAGAAACTAGTTAACTAGTTTTTGGGATTGTTATTTAGTTTATTCGCTATATCTATTCATAATTCATAGCTGCAGCCTCTGGTATACCCTTAAGACCCTGTCTGAGCTGGCAGACGGTCAACACCGCCCTCTACTGCTATGCGGAGCTATTGCATCCCATTGTAAATGGGCTGGTGTGTTTTAGGAGCCGATCTGATCGTTGATCTGATATTTATTTCTACCGCGATTGTGGTGGGGGGGGGGGGGGGGGGGGGGCGAGCGCCCTGCTACGACGGTCATTTCATGTATGCATGACGAGATATAATAATGATAATCTAGCGTTGATTTCAGGATGATTAGATAATCAGCCGAAAAATTACAATGTAATGACTGGATTACAGTCAAATGCCTTTTTCTCGTCTTTTTCCTGGAATTACTCAAAAGCACCCAAACCATACTCTATTCAAAACGGTATAAAACGGAAATGTACGGATGAAAACACAATCTGTTTTGGGCATGTTGACTAGAAGCAACTCACTGACAGTCGACAGCTTTATTAGACCCATAGATATAATATAAGATATATTTTAAGCACTCGCAAATGTCGCAGTCTAAAACTATATCCATTGAATAAAGACCTGGCGATGAAGGGGGATCAGCGCCCTCTGCTGCTGGCAGTTAATGTGTTATGTATTTCTTTTTTTTATTTAATTGTTGCTATATTTGTAGTCTATTAAATATTTGTCTGTCATCGCAATCAACCAAAGGTATCATCTGTAATGCCGTCAAACAGCAACCTCTAGGCAAAAGAGCCCCGCTTGGTATTGTGCTTTGAATTTCTACCGACGTCTCTTGGCAGAGCCTGAGGTGTGGGCAGCAAACCTTCTCCTATCCCCACCGAAATCCAATCCACAAATCAGACCAAAACCAAAATTGTAAACAAAGTGCAGTGCCATGTTGTCATCTTTTGCCTAGAGGTCGCTGTTTGATGTCATTACAGATTCTACCTTTATGATTAGATTCGATTCGATTAAAATTGTCATTATACAGCACAAGTACAGTACAATGAAAAAAAGTTTGTAATAGTAATATACAATGTACAGGTGATTAAACTAGGTATAAAATATACTGAGTGTACTAGTGCTAATCAGATGTATGGTACAGAGTTGTGGTATTAATATGTACAGTGATACAGGTATAAAGACAATATGGTAGTAGTCATACTGGCCAGCAGCGTAACTAGTAAGAGTAGGTAAGGGATATGTACAGATATTTTATTTTACCTTTATTTTACCAGGTAGTCACTTGAGATCAATTATCTCTTTTTCAAGCAAGACCTGGATATAGATATAGATATAGTATAGATATGTAGAAGGATTATGTGCAGGTATGTACAGACAGATGTGGATATATCTATAGATACGGTAAGAATAAATATATATATTTAAACTGCACGGACTATAACATGGCGTATATCACGTCGGTTAGGGTACCTTGTGTATACTGCACCTGTGTATACTGTATACTTTACTTACTCATAGTATATATTTAGATTCTAGTTTATTGTAACCATATTTATTGTAATATATAATATAACTGATAGGGCATACAGACCCTCATCTGCACCCTTGATGATGATGATGATGATGAATAGTTTTATTTTCGGTCTTTGTTTACAGATAAATCAAAAACACACATGTGTGGACTTTCAAAAAGAAAAAAAGAAAAAAATCACAAATGTACATATTCAAAGTAAGCTCACACACAAAATCCAAACTCAATGACCGAAAAAAAGAATAGGCTGAAGCACATGCTTATTTTTGCCTATCCTTTACAATTCTTAAAAACTAAATATACTTTAATATAAGAAAGAAAAATTTAAAATATGCTGCAAGATATATTTTTTTTCTTTTTCTTTAAGAGAAAAAAATAAGAGAAAATAAATGTTTGATGTTTTACTCAAAACTGTACTCCTGAATTATTTTATCCTTCAGGGCCTTTTTAAATCTCTCCTGAGAGGTACACAACTTCAACCCGTCGCTAAGACTATTCCACAATTTAACTCCCAGAATTGAAACACATCTAGCTTTTACATTAGTTCTTACCTTTTTATATGTTTTAAGAATACACACCCATCTTAAATTATACTTTCCTTCTCTTGGTTGAAAGAGACATTGAATACAAGCTGGTAGGTTCTTACTCTTACTCTGCAAGGTTTTTATGTAAACCATATCTACAAATTTTAATGTGCAGGACTTTATGAATAATGGATTTGTCGATTCAAGATAACTAGCTTTATTTATTATTCTAATAGCTCTTTTCTGTAGTTTAATAATAGGATCTATATTTGTTTTATAAACATTCCCCCAGACCTCAACACAATATGACATGTATGGCACCACAAGTGAAAAATACAATATATGCAAACATTTCTGGTTTAACAGCTCCCTTGTTTTGTACAGAATGCCAACAGATTTGGCAAATTTACCTTTGATATATTGTATATGTGGCTTCCAACAGAGTTTGTGATCTATAATCACACCTAAGAATTTTGTTTCATATACTCTTTCAATTTCGGTTCCATTTAAATTCAGTTTAATTTCACAGTCGGTAGGAACACCACCAAATACCATACATTTTGTTTTGTTTTCATTAAGAGACAACTTATTCCTATCAAACCATTTCTTTAACTTTATCAATTCCCTTTCTACTGTTTTCAATAATTATTTTATGTCCTCCCCTGAACAAAGTAAATTAGTATCATCAGCAAACGTAACAATTTTCAAAATATTCGATACTGTAAAAATATCATTTAAATAAAGTATAAATAACTTGGGTCCCAATACGGAACCCTGTGGAACACCATAAGTTACTCTTCTAAGATGTGATTCTGTATTATTAATATTTACATATTGAAACCTATTATCTAGATAACTTCTTAACCAATGATGAGTGACACCTCTTATTCCATACCGTTCCATTTTTTGTAAAAGCAGGGAATGATCAATTGTGTCAAATGCTTTACGTAAGTCAATAAATACACCTATTGAGGGTTGTTTTTCATTAATTGCTGTTGATATATTTTCCACAAAATATATTACTGCTAAGGATGTTGATCTATTGCTCCTAAAACCATATTGATGGTCACTCAATAATCCATATTTTTCAATAAAGCCATCAAGTCTATTTACAAATAATTTTTCGAGTATCTTTGAAAATTGAGGTAGCAATGATATAGGTCTATAATTTTTTTTTATATACTTTTTCTCCCATTTTCTATTTTTCTCCCATCCCAATTTCGTATCGTCCAATTCTACCCTCCCCTGTCTCGAACGCTGTTTGGCCATGCCTCCCACAAGCCGGCTGTAATGTGGACGAAGCCATACATTGCACGAGTCCCCTCCGGTACTCGAGGTAGCAGCCGTCGCATCTTTTCACCTGCACAGCGCGATTTTTCAGCGTCGGGGGTCTGCGCTTTGGAGAGACGCCGCCCCCGTCGATTCCTGATTCTACTGCACAGGCGCACCAACTGAGAGAAAATGGTGTTTTTCAATGTATATTTGGTTTATAAACTGATATAAAGAGACGCTTTAAGAGGGTAATATCATTATCATCACGGGATGATATAGACGGTGGTGAACCAGCGGTTTCACAGGCACAGGCCGCGTTAGCAGAGCAGAATGTTTTGAATTCCGATCCAGGACACAAAGATAACGGAGCAGCACAGGAGACACAGAGGCAGAGCGCGATGGAGGTTTTGACAGTAATGAAACGTTTTTAAATGTGTGAAAGGTTATTAGCAGTTGTCATGGCAGCGGCACATGACAACCAGAAGGGGGTGGGCCGTCATTGCTAGGACGAAGATCCTATAAAGGTGACAGTGGTTCCGGGTAAGGGCAGACTAAAATCTGACTGAAACTAAGAGGGAAGAAACCAGAAGAGACTCTCTCCTCTCATCACGGAGAGGGGGGGGGGGGGGGGGGGGGGGGGGAATGACACATCATCATTAGCTTCGGCTACCACGAGGATGGTCTTGGCTAACGACCAGGCCTGACCACTATTGGACTGAATAACAGCAGGGACGATAGCAATGAAAATACAATCGGATAACATCTGGACTGAGGCTTCTGTTTATATCAATAAACAACGCTTCCTCCTTGTAAGGTATTACGCTGTGTCAAAGTGTCGAATTCTTACGAAGGTGGAGAATTATTATGGTTTGCGGATCGCACTAACGGGGAGAGATAAGGATTGTATCAGCCAGTATCTGAGACGTCAGGACCATTAAAAGTACACAACGCAGAGGAGTGGATGGAGAGAGGATAACACAAGAAGACGTGATACTGGCCAGATTGATCAGAATCTAACACAACCGACCTGTAGGAGTCGCTGTCCACAACGTCCGATCCCCACCCATCAGCTTCCCACCGCCTAATACTGCCGAATGTATTAGTATGAACGACCAGCAAAGCTGAATGCAATGCAGAGAGCTGGGCTCGAACCCAGCGTCTCCTGCATTGGTGGTGAGCGCCTTGCCCACTGCACCACCTAGCTGCCATATAGGTCTATAATTTGATATAGTATGTATGTCACCACTTTTAAAGATTGGAACCACCTTGGCCATTTTTATTTCATCAGAAAAAATACCAGTCAAAAAGGATTTGTTACATATAGAAGTGAATGGTTTGAGGACAGAGTCAAAGACTTCTTTTATAGTTGACATGTCAATAGTATTACTATCAGTGGATTTCATTTTCTTAAACTTTCTAACCACTTCTAGCACATCACTCTCACAAACACCACCAAGGAACATTGAGTTGCTGTTTGATGGTGAATCAGAATAAGTTTCACCATCTGTAGGGAGGTCAATTTCATTAGCCAAATTTGGGCCTACATTAACAAAATACTCATTAAACTCATTTACAATTTCCTCTATACTTTGAATAAATGTATACACTGCCTTTGATAAATTGATCACACTGCCTACTTGCTCATTTGCATATATTCAGAGTTAATTATATTGTTTACACTGCCTATTCTTACTTTTCTACTGTACTATAATTTGTATTGCCTGTATTTATGTCTTTCTACTATTTCCATGCCCGTCCTGTACCTGTATATATATATACACTGATGATATCTATACTGTAAATATAAATATATACTGTACTATTGTACAGCTATCATACAGAGTTAAGGCCGGGGAGGTCTCACCCAATGATTCCAGCTGGGATGAGAAGCAGGATGGCAGCGAACAGGAAGGTGAAGCCCTTCATGAAGGGCAGCGTGGCTGGGTAGACGGAGTTGAACAGGCCACTCGCCACCAGAGAGCACAGCCCCTCCACACAGGCCACAGATGCAAACAGAGCACCTGAGACCAAGACAAAGGTTTTAATCTATTGTCATCGTACAGCACAAGTACAGTTACAATGAAAAGAAGTTGGTATCTAATCTAAGCAGAGTGCAAATGTAACAGTAAAGTGCATTAACAATATACAATGTACAAGTGATTCAATGTGATATATACAGCATATAACAAGCTACTGGTAATATATGCCAAACTGATGTATGTACAGTATAATTATGTACAGTGATACAGGTATTAATATACTATGGTAGTAAGCCATACTGGCCAGTGATATAACTATTGAGAGTAAGTATGGGATATATATATATATTGTGGCAGATCTCACCCCCCATCCCATGGATATGTGAAGGATGGGAGATACTTTTGCCACGGAAGGAGTAGAGTCAATTAGGTAGCTGATTAGTACTGATAGAACACACCTGCACATCATTAGTCCACCCACATCTCACGTGCACACACCCAGTCCCACACACTACATAACCACTAGGTTAGAGAGGAGTAAGTTGAGCGGAGGTGTGGTTGGAGTTGTTGTGTATTGAGAGAGAGAGATTGTAGTATTCGGAGTTGTGAAGATGAGAGGTAGTGAGAGGAGAGGTGAAGGCGAGTAGGTGTTCTTTGTGTACTGGACCCTGGACTGGCTGAGAAACCCCCTTGTGTCTGACCCTGGACCGGACGACTACCCCGAATGAATGAAGTTTGAATGAATGAAGTTTATTTTTTGGTCTTGTTTACAGACAAATCAAACACCCGTATTAAAAAATAAAATCACAAATGTACATATTCAAAGCAAGCTCACACACAAAATCCAAAATCAACGACCGAAAAAAAGGAATAGGCTGAAGCACATGCTTATTTTTGCCTATCCTTTACAAATTCTTAAAAACGAAATATATTTTAATATAAGAAAGAAAAACTTAAAATATGCTGCAAGATATATATTTTTTAAAGAAAAAAACAAATGTTTGATGTTTAACTCAAAACTGTACTCCTGAATTCTTTTATCCTTTAAGGCTTTTTTAAATCTCCCCTGAGAAGTACACAACTTCAACCCGTCACTAAGGCTATTCCATCATTTAACTCCCAAAATTTAAACACATCTAGCTTTTACATTAGTTCTTACCGGCTGATACAGTGGGAGCCTGCACAACTCTGCAACGCTTCAATACTGCCGCCTGGTGGATGATCGGGCGAGTTACAACCGGAAATGGATCTCTGGTGATCTCCGTGCATCTGGGAAATGCGTCCGGCACTCACATATTGTTGCGGGACTCTAGACACACATCAGTGTATATGGATCGCTGCCATAACTCTAATCGATATGATTTGGGAGTTTATTATTATTATACAAACCGGAAATGGATCTAGTCGATCCACGTCAAATAAGTGGGATCTTTTTCCTCCAGTCTCATCGGCGAACGGTAAGAGGACGCTGACGTCATTTTCAGTGTGATTGTTTATTATTATTAATGCAAACTGCTCTGATCAATATATCACCCATACTACATAAAGCATTTACTGACGATCACGGAATTATAAACGACCCCCCCCCCGTTCATCCACGCATGATGAGTCATAACGTTTAGGATCATATTCAGTTGTATTTTTTAATATAGCGTGTATCACGAATAAACTGCAATCGATAATCTATATTATGCGTTTAGGCCTATAACTAGCATTCTAGGAATTACTGCAAAAAACGATAAAAACATATTTATATTCTAGACGGTATTTTCGTATGAATCTATGAATGAAAAAGTATAACGTTCCTACATCCTGAACGATAGATAATCGATGTTGAATGGGCCATAGTAATGTCAATTTAGCAATACAATTAAAAAAGTTATAGCCCTGCAAAGAAGGTGAACATCTCCATAGGCTTAGAGTGGTGGCTGAGAGGGGCAAACTACGTGGCAGTTAATGTGTTAAGAGAACAATAAGAAAAGCCACCGCCACATTCATCAAGCCGTTCTTAACGTCGAAATCGGTTCTTACCCAGGAGATTTGCATGATGAATCCCACTCATTCTTAAACTCAAAAGCGCGTTCGCGCTAAAATCATTTGCATACAGACACGCCCACCATGTCATTATAAGGCGAATGAGGCGCGTGTAAAACAGCCGTGGTTCGGCATATATTCAACAGGAAGCGATTTGCGACTGGATCTCAAAATGACACACAATGACTGTGGGTCGCTCATCGCATGTGTGTGTGTTAATCTGATGACAAATAAAGACTTATACTTGTACTTATACAACATACTGTATAGTGCGAAATAACTCGTTCTAGCAAAGTAGGCTTTGTCAATACTGAACGACTGGCTGCGCGCTTATCAAGAACCAATCGTGCAGTATACTGAACTGATATATATATATGCCGCTGATCCTATGCTCTCTCCTTTCAGAGAGAGATGACAGGTGACGGATCCAGTATTTCCGAACCTAAATATATATGGTCAGCCAGCATCTAACTGTTCTAACAGCAATATATAATCCATTTCAGAAGCAGAACGCACGCAATAAGTTATAATAATAATTATTGAAAATTCTGAGTTTATAAAGTCCTATTTGGGGGTACTGTATTTGGGGGCAATTGACCAATGGTTTGCTTTCAACACATGAACTCCTTCCTCTCTCACCATTTTATATATATTTTTTTATTGTATCTACTAAAACTGTATTGTATTATATTGTTTGTTTTGTAAACAAACTGAACGGGTCAAAACACGCAGAGGCACTGTACAAGAAGGGCCAGAGCCGACTCTACTTCCTCAGAAGGCTGAGATCCTTCAATGTCTGTACAAGGATGTTGAGGATGTTCTATGAGTCGGTGGTGGCGGGCGCCTTCTTGTACGCTGTGACCTGCTGGGGCAGCGGACTGAGAGCAGGGGACACAAACAGGCTGGATAAGCTGGTCAAGAAGGCCAGTAGCGTGGTTGGGGTGGAGCTGGACTCTCTAGCGAGGGTGGTGGAGAGGAGGAGCATTGCTAAGCTCCAGGCCATCAGGGAAAACCCCTCCCACCCACTATATGTAACCGGTCTTGTATTGCTCTGCGTTGTGTTTCATATTCCGATTCGACCCCTGTTAAGGGATTGCCCTGAGTGGGAGTTGAACCCCGGTCTCCCACACCGGGGCCGACATCACAAACCACTGCGCCAAGAAAGGATATCCCCCCCTAAGCGCTCAGTTTGGATGCCTCTGGGGAGTGAGTTTACTTGCAGTACCACTTACCATCCACAGCCACCGAACTACTTGTACCACGTGACTGTGGATATACCGCGGTACCTCCGTTACACTCACCCCCCTAAACTCACTCCACCCAGAGCATTCGGGTCTATAGGTACCACTGTAACCGCTCTCGTATTGCTCTGCGTTGTGTTTCATATTCCGATTCGACCCCTGTTAAGGGATTGCCCTGAGTGGGAGTTGAACCCCGATCTCCCGCACCGGGGCCGACATCACAAACCGCTGCGCCAAGAAAGGATATCCCCCCTAAGCGCTCAGTTTGGATGCCTCTGGGGAGTGAGTTTACTTGCAGTACCGCTTACCATCCACAGCCACCGAACTACTTGTACCACGTGATATACCGCGGTACCTCCACATATACACAGACTTGGCTGACAGGAGGAGCAGGTTCAGTGCTAGGCTCACACTACCCAAATGCAGCACTGAACGGCACAGGAAGTCCTTCATTCCAACAGCCATCAGACTATACAATGCATCACTGTGCCTCACTGCATCACTGAGCACAGAGTGGCAGTTACCATCTTCCTGGACTTAGTTTGAAACAGCACTGTGCAATATTACACCTACTGTAGACCTCAGTATATTTTTACTGTATTTATTTACTGTATATTTTATTCCATTTTTATTCTATTTTACTCTACTCTTATCCTAGGCAACTTGATTTGATTCGTTTATTATTCTAATTCGTGAACTGTTCTGTCTAAATGTTTAAATGTTGAGCGATTTGCAGTGTCAAATTTCCCACGGGATAATAAAAGTATTTCTATTCTATTCATTCTATTCTAAAGTGTCTTTGAGAATAGTAGGAAAAGCGCTATATAAATCTTATGTATTATTATTATTATGAATGGTAGGCTTTTTTAAATGTTTCTCATCTGGGTAAGAGTTTCTTATCTGGGTAAGAGTGCTCTCGACCACTCTTAGAATTTGGTCTTGCCTGAGAGAAAAGCAACAATAAGAAAAGATTGCTGAATCCCAGGTAAGAACAAAATAAGAGGAAATGCTAGTTAAGAACGAAATCTGTTCTTATATCGCTTCATGAATGAGGCCCATTGAATACAAACTGGTAGGCTTTTACTCTTAGCACGAAAAATGATTTCCAAGGTTTGTATGTACACCATATCTACAAATTTTAATGTGCAGGACTTTATGAATAATATATATACCCTGAGTATTGAACAATCCCTTTTTCTGTCTGCAAGCCTGTTTTGTGTTTTTGACCATCGGACTGTTTATGACCATTCTCTTGCCTATCAAACTGGATTTAGCCTTAATTCAATAAATATTCTTATTGATTGATATTGCTCGTGTGGACCTTTGAATTAGTTTGTATTTGAACCGTGGTGAGTCTGGTCCCCACCAGGCTCATATATATATATATATATATATATATATATATATATATATATATATATATATATATATATATATATATATATATATATATATACAGGTATATATGCAGATATATCCAAACACTGTATATACAGTATAATAGTATTATTGTACATAGCTATCATACAGGTATGTAAACAGTAATATATGGGTAGACTATAGGTTGAGGTAGGTAGTTATGATTACAGTGCAAGGCAGTTGTAGACGGTGAGGGCAGTAGATAGGTATAAATTGAGTATAGTCAACAGAGGGAACTGAGTGTACATGCAGTGAGTATTCCAAATACTAGCTAATAATACCCCTACGTACATCAGCATCCCAGGTAATACTGGGATATTCCAGCTATCAGAGGTCGCTCATAGTCGGGATACCAACGAAATCCCGTTACAGTAAATCTTTCTATAATGCTATTCCAAGATGTGGATCCTTAGGCACTCTGCCCCTAGTGGCAGCTTAATGGCATGGCACTTTGTGTAAGACCAGTTCAGTCTATATTGACATCTCGACAACAACAATCACCATGTGCAACACTTGCAGACAAGAAAATGTCTATGTATTTATATTTGGTATTTTTCATCCACTTTTTCTCCTCCTGTTTTTCTGTGTTTTTCTCCCATCCCAATTTAGTCATCATGCCAATTCCCCCCTCCCCTTCCTGGTCGTTGCTCGCATGTGCTGGTCGGTCTAGGGAGGGTTGATAGATACTATCACATGTCCCCTCCGATACATGCAGAGTCAGCCAGCCACTTCTTTTCACCTGCCAGCGCGGACTTTCATTGGCGAGGTGTAACGTGTGGGAGGCTCACACTACCCTCACCATCTCCCTTCCTCGCTGTGCAGGCGCCCTGACCGACCTGTAGGAGTCGCTGTTTACAACGACCAGATTACCACCCACCGGCTTCCCTCCCGCTGACTCTGCCAATTGAGCCAGTATGATGGCCGGCCAAGCCGGAGGCAACGCTCACAGCCGGATTCGATACCAGTGTCTCTCGCGTTTGTGACGAGCGCTTAGTCCGCTGCGCCACCCAGCCGCCTAAGTATTTACATTTGTTATGGTCTATTTGCTGATCTGAGAGGAAGAGAGGGGGGTGGGGGGGCTCAGCATTCAGTCAATATCACGGTCGATGTGATGTCATTCTTTCATCATGTATGCATGCGTGTTTGTTCATGTGTTTTATGTTTGTGCATAAAGGGAACCCTGAGCTAAACACAACATAGACCACAGCTCCTCCTTAAAGCCTGATGCTTCACATCTATGACCACAGTTCCTCCTTAACACTTTGATCGCCATGGGTTAAATGAATAATTTACCATCCCTAGCCAGCTCTATTTGTCTATGGAGAAGTTCCCCTTCTTTGCAGGGCTATAACTTTTTAAATTCTATTGCTAAATTGACATTATTATGGCCCATTCAATGTCCTATATCCATTGTTCAGGGTGTAGCAACGTTAAACTTTTTCATTCACATATTCATACTAAAATATGGTCTAAAGTATAAGTATGTTTTTATCGTTTTCTGCAGCTTTCTCCAGAACTTGATTTATAGCTCCAAATGCATTATATTGATGATGAAATACAGTTTGATAGCAATCGGCGCGAGATAAAAAATTTCAACTGGACGTGGTTCTAGAAGTTACTACGTATCATCTGATATTGACCGGATGGGCGAGGGGGCGTTTATAATTCCGTGGGCAGCGTTAGATGATTCATCCAGTGTGGGTCATATGATCATCATAGAAGTTTATATGGAACACGTTAGAATATAACGCTGCAACTCACCGTGGCTTCCTCGCGCCGCTGGCAGATGAGCGTGGAACAGAATTTTTTCTATTATGGGATGGAGAAATGCCCGATCCATTTCCAGGTTGTATAATAGTATATACGTCCAAATCATGTTGTTTTTTCGAGTTATTTGCACCGATCGATGTTCACTGTGTCAAGACGGAGTCTCTCTAACGATAGCGAGTGCCCGGACGACATATGGATGAGCACTTCCGGTTCACAGGGTCATTTCCTGTTGGCGATCTGCCGATCGGCCACCAGATGGCGCTCTTGAACCGCTAGAGAGTTGAGAGGAGCTTTGCAGTGTATCTCAGGGCCAATATGGGAAATATGATTTCGATCACAGATTTTTGAAATATTGATATCAAAGACGAGTTACGGCGTCTTCGGCAGAATGAGCATGGCTAGGAATGACGTCTAAACACGTCATCGGCGACCATAGTGTTAAAGGTCCTGTGTCTTATAAATGGCCTTTTCCAGTGTTTAGAATTGTTTTATAGCAATGGGGGGTTAGTAGTATCAATGGGTCTGTGTCTCTAATTACCATTTTGGCAGATTGCTCTAATTCAGTTGAGACAATCTCCTCCATCAGTGAATTAGGTAATTCTGATTTGACTGTTTTGCTGACGTGAATAAGGCACTGATCTGCATAACTAGCGCAACCATGCGAGTGGAAAAACCTGCACTTCCTCAAGCGTGTGCCGACAGAGAGAGGCAGAGAACGAGCGAGCGAGAGAGAGGGAGAGAGAGAGATAAAGAGGGAGAGAGAGAGATAGAGAGGGACAAGAGCTTCTGTCGGGGAAACAAACACACACGCATTTACACACACACAACCTGACCGGCGCGCGTGGAGGGTCTTCTCCCTGGTAGAGAGAGAGAGAGGGACCGCGCGCAGGAGTGTGTAAATGTGTGTGCGCGCTGGGCTTCTCCCTGGGATATCACTGTCAAAATATCTTTGACTCCCATGCGCACGCCCATATTCCGATAATATTTTTTTATTAGCGATCTGATTTCATATTTCATCAACCGAGTCTCCCGTTGGTACACCGGCCCCATCAGCAGCTCAGAATGGAAAAAAGCGCCCCCTATCGTCTATCCCTGAGTAACTGCACGTCAGTCGCTTAGACTGACCTGGCATCAGTCGATATGTAGAGGCGGGGCCAGCTGGCTCCCTGAGCTGGCAAGCCGTCTGATGAACATGGAAGTGATCGCGGGACGGGAATCAGCCTGGAATATATATTCACAGTAGCCAATCGATAGTAGTAGTGATCGATTTTTGAAATGTCAATCAGGAATTGGAATGATCTTTTTGGAGAACATCTGATCTGAGGTAAGGAATCTATTTTACCAGTCTTGGGATAATCAGAGTTGTATTCGCTGAGATATCAACGTGTCCGCTATGTGTGTGTGTGTGTGTGTGCGATCGCTGATGAGGAACTCAGATAATCGATTTTCAGCTTGTGGCTCCAGCGTGCATACGTACACATATACTATCGATAATCTAGCGTTTATTTGAAAACGATTCATAAATAGGCCGAAAAATTACAACGTTTTTGTGTATTCTAGAATATTCCAGTAAACGTCTTTTATCATGGAATCTTTTTATTTTCCTTGAAAACGAGGGCTTTTCAAAATGCTATAAAACGAAAATGAACCGATAAAAAAACAATCCGCTTCGACAATGTTGACTGGAAAACGAGTCATTGATAAGCGACAGGCAGATTAGACACAGCCATAATTTAAAACATAGATTAGGCGTTATTAACGCTAACATTGAAGTGGATGGTGGGCATTCAAGCACTAAATTGTGCGCCCCCTGCTGGCACTGACAGTGTTAAAGCCTGATGCTTCACATCTATGACCACAGTTTCTCTTTAAAGCCTGACGCTTCACATCTATGACCACAGTTCCTCCTTAACCCTCTAAAGCCGAGCGTCACACCCATGCAACACTAGACATGTTTTGCAAACATGAAATATCTTTGGAATCGTTTGTGATAAAGCCTCGCTTTACATTGTATCTGAATCGGGAGATTCTCTTCTTTTGGCATATTGTATCTCTCTTTGCCACAGCCTGTTTGGCGGAGCGCGGAAGTTAGACTTTAAATGTACTAAAATCTTGAAACATCTAGATTGGTCTGTTTCTGTCTTCCGAATGCAAGGCCAGTAAATCCCCTTCATATATTTATCTCTCACTGAGCTTTTAGCCTATAGCCAATGGCAATGCTAGAAATGGCCACACGTGCTGGGAGGACCAATGGAAAATTACTATTGTTTCTCCATACTCCAATGCACTCTGCGCTCTTGATCAAGCTGACAGACACGTAACAGAGGATAGAGAGAGGAGCTTGTTCCTGGTTTTATAATAAAATGGCAAAAAGAAAAGTGGTAAATTGTTCAACAAGCATTGGTACTTGTTGTGGATGTTGAGGATGATGCAGATAATTAGGGATGCTCCGATCACGTTTTTTGCCACCGATACCGATCACTGATCGTCTATGAGCAATATCGGCCGATACACTGCCGATACCGATCGTTTTTGGTTTATATAAAAAAAGAAATATATATATATATTATTTTATTTTTATAAAATATATATATTATATAATTATACTTGTAGTTGTATTATCTGCGAGACATCGCCACCACGCAACAAGTCAAAATGCTCGCTATTTGCAAACAGCTCCACTGTCTGTGTGTATACTCTGCTTTGGTCAAATCACATTCAGCCTGCCCTCAGCGTCCCCAGTCAGAGCGATAGTTCAACTTGACTAACAGGGTCTGAAACGTATAAGATGTTCGCAGTGTTCAGTTATGAAGCACAATAGCTAATTAGCCAACAGCTCCAAAAATGAATAATGTCAATTATGTTATAAGACATTGATATCAGGAGCTATCTGTAGCTACTGCTAGCCGGCTAGATACCGTTAGACAATGCCTCATGTATTAAACTAAAGTGAACTATTTAGTTTACTGGGTCATTTAGTTTAAACAGTGAGCTAACGTGAGCTAACGTTAGCTACCTAGCTAACGGAGGTCTCATGCACTAGACTATTGCCGGAGCATTTGTTGATATCAGGAGCTATCAGTAGCTAGCCAGCTAGATAACGTTAGACAATGACTCATGTATTAAACTAAAAGTGAATAGTTGACTTGACTGGGTCATTTTGTTTAAACAGTAACTGTAACTGAGGGGTACAATTCCCTGACTGTATTAAAGAGTATGATATATTAAACCACTACTAGTTATGTACTTTAATTACTGGCCATACAGTACATGAATATATATGGTGAACACCCACACAAGAATACGGCATTGACACATAAAGTTCTATTTGGAGGGTATTTATTATTATTAGGCAATGTTAGGTTACAGATTGAGAATTAGGCTCGCGCTTGTATGGCGAAGAACATGCGTAAAGTCAGTCAAGAGCGTAAGTCAATGAGAATAGTATGAATACTAGAATGGGTCTAAACTGACGCCACCTGTGGTATAGCAATTACATAGGGCACACTAGTACCAGCTGGAGACACTGGGGGGTTCCCTCCGGGTGTAAGGCCGGCAGGGGTAGAGGAATGTTCGGGTACAAAGTCTGGGTCAACGAGGAATAACGAGGCTCCAGATACAGGAGCCAGTGCATGTACTCCCTTGATCGGCAGACAAAGCAACAGCTATAATCCAGTATGCTCGACAGCATGGAAGACAGCTAGCCAGCCTCTTCCTAGAGGCGGGCCCGAGTGATGATCCTCACGGGGGTAAATCCCAAACGACAGTGGGATCGACGGTTCTCTTCTCCAACGGTCACGGTACCAAAGCAATATAATCCAACCAGAAATGGTTCTGCAGTCGCCGGTGTAGGTTCTCCGGTGTACATATCCAACGGTTCTCGTCTAGGACTCCTCGGGTGGGGGCACGAGTTTAGGCCGCCCAGCCTGGATAAGTGCACTAGCTATATACACGACGAACCGGTGGTAATGCTGGTCACTGAAGAACTGTAGCCGCACGATACACTATAAATTATAGACTATTACTTCACATTAGATTAAGTCGCACTCAACGTTACTGCGTTAAACTCTGACACTTTAGCAATCTATTCGCACGCGGTTCTCAAGGCTCTATTTAGAGGCAAAGTGGCTCACTTCACTGCACGTTGTCTCGTGGTGAAGGCATCAAGGTTTTGAACTGAACTACTGCTGTTTACACCTGCGCCGTATTTATACGTAAGGTGAATTATCTAGTGCCAACCTCAGTTCTGTCTCGTATTACTGCGCAGACTCTGGACATGTTGAGACATGCCCGGAGTTGCCTTTGAACTTGCCGTTGGGGGCTTGGTCGTTGGCGCCTAGGGGTCGCTGTCCAATAGGAGAGCGAATATTACTCTGGTTTGTACACAGGTAAAGGGATATTCCGTGTATATATACAAATAATATACAAGGGATATCAAACGATATACAAATATTATACAAGGGATATCAAGCAATAAATATATATATTCGGTTTAATCTGACCCTTTGTAACATAACGTTAGCTAGCTCACGGAGCTGCTCATGCACTAGACTATTGCCGGAGCTTGTTGACATGAGGGATCTGGGAGGGGGAGGCGCAGTGAGAACTCCGCTGATAATTGGATCATGTTTTTCGTGCTCGTCTTCGATCGGTTTTCACGATCGGCGAAAATAAAGCATTATCGGAATTCACCGATCTCATATTTATACTGAATATCGGCCGATACCGATCGCTGGCCGATCGATCGGGGCATCCCTACAGATAATATAAATGAAAAGGACTCTGAGCCAGATAGTGATGATGACAATCATAGTGAAGGATTTGATGCATTTGAAGCTATGGTTTTAAGTAGTCTACTCTTGTATCAATTGATCTGAGAACTCTCTGATGGAGAGGCGCAACAAACATTGGTATTTGTTCATTTTTAAAGCCCTTGGCCTTATTGGTAAGCTACCTCCTTATACTACATCATTATTGTAATTACATTTAGGAATCTATGGAACCCATTCTAGTGACTGGCTGGTCCTTAACCCTTTCAGTGCCACGGACGACATATCTCGTTTTATCAGCCCCCCCATTGAGTGCCCACGACGACAAATATCGTTTTATTTTTTTATTAGCGATCTGAATTCATATTTCATCAACCGAGTCTCCCGTTGGTACACCAGCCCCTACAGGAGCTCAGATTGGAAAAAAGCGCCCCCTATCGTCTATCCCTGTGTAACTGCAGGTCAGTCGCTTAGACTGACCTGGGATCTGTAGATCTGTAGAGGCGGAGCCAACTGGCTCCTTGTGCTGGCAAGCCGTCTGATGAACATGGAAGTGATCGCGGGACGGAAAGCAGCCTGGATTATATATTCACAGCAGCCAATAATCAATCAATCAACGCGATCGATATTTGGAATGGCAATCAGGAATTGGAATAATCTTTTTGGAGAACATCTGATCTAAGGTAAGGAGTCTATGTTACCAGTCTTGGGGTAATCGGAGCTGTATTCGCTGAGATAACAGCGTGTCCCCTATGTGCCATGTGTGTGTGTGTGTGTGTGTGTGTGTGTGTGTGTGTGTGTGTGTGTGTGTGTGTGTGTGTGTGTGTGTGTGTGTGTGATCTTGCGGGAACGAGAGAATCGATTTTTCAGCTCCCGTCTATAGCGTGCATACGTACACATATACTATCGATAATCTAGCGTTTATTTGAAAACGATTCATAAATAGGCCGACAAATGACAACGTGTATTCGAGAATATTCCAATAAATGCCGTTTATGAGGGAATCTTTCTATCTTCCCGGAAATTTCCGAGAGAACGATAGCTTTTCGAAATGCTATAAAAAGGATATGAACCGATTAAAAAACAATACGTTTCGACAATGTTGACTGCAAACGAGTCATTGATAAGCGACGGGCAGATTAGACACATAGCCATAATTTAAAACATAGATTAGGCGTTTTTAACGCTAACATTGAAGTGGATGGTGGCATTCAACAGGGTAAATCAACGTTAATCAAAGGCACTGAAAGTGTTACGGTCCGAGTTTGCTCGGAACAGGGTAAATCTGCATTTTGCTATGATGCCTGTAGCTCATGGAATGAACTCCAACAGTCCTTAACCCATTCAGTGCCAACCACGAGTATAGTCGGGTTAACTCGCCATCGCTTGAGTGCCAATCACGAGTATAGTCGGGTTTTAATCGTTATTTCTTTTATTAGCGATATCCATTCATTTTTCATCCATCCAGCCTGACGTTATCATTGGGAATGGGTCTGAGCTTGCAAAGGGCAAATACCGCCGCCTATCATCTCCCGGATGGTTTGCACATCATTGGATTGGATTGGCTGGGACTGTGCATCAAAAAAAGTCCGGCCCAGGTTTTACTTCTCGGGCATGCAGCTGGATACTATTGCATTGAGTGTAGGGCTGCAACGATTAGTCGACATAATCGACGACGTCGATCATAAAAACTTGTCGACGCCGAATTTTTGCGTCGATGCGTCGTATTAACCCATTCTCTGCCACCACTTTGATCATCCTAAACCATCCTCTGCCAGCGCTATTTGTCTATGGAGATGTTCACCTTCTTTGCAGGGCTATAACTTTTTAAATTGTATTGCTAAATTGACATTACTATGGCCCATTCAAGATCAATTATCTATCGTTCAGGATGTAGGAACGTTTTACTTTTTCATTCACACATTCATACTAAAATACCGTCTAGAGTATAAATATGTTTTTATCGTTTTCTGCAGTATTTCATAGAACGTGAGATATAGGCATAAATGCATATATTAGATTATCAAATGCAGTTTGATACCGATCCATGCTATATTAAAAATTTCAACTGTACATGGTCCTAAACATCATGACTGATCATCTGCGGGTGAACGGAGGGGGGGGGGGGGGTCATTTATAATTCAATGACCGACGTTAAATGATTTATGTAGTATGGGTGATATATTGATCAGAGCAGTTTGTATCGAAAATGATAAAGAAAAACGCTGAAACTCACGTCAGTCTCCTCGTAGCGTTGGGCGATGAGAGTGGAGCAAACAGATCCCAATTATGTGATGTTGATCGATGCGATCCATTTCCGGTTTGTATATTACCAATTAGAGCTGGGCCGTTAACGTGCTGCGTTATCGCGAGACTAGTATTGCGCGATAATATAATTGACGCCGTTAATCTTTTTCTCAACGTTGGGTCTGTATTGTCCTTAAATACTTGCCGTAGTTCACAGCTGTGGTGCCCGGAAGTGATTGCACGTATGTACCGGAGCTGTAGTCAGAATAATGTGTTAAACTAAAGTAACTTTAGTGGTCCGGTAATCATTGTTATACAGGTGAGGTTAAGAAGTCCTCAGGATATAACACAATTCGGCGATGAGGACGTCTGAATCTGCGAAATGCAAGAAAGAAGAAGTCCGTTGAGAGCTTTGTTTACATTAACGTTAGCTTAGCGAGTTAGCATGTTAGCTCACGTTGCTCTTGGAAACATCTACAAGAGGAGGAAATCCACTTTACACACTAAAGGAAGGATCGACTGGACTATCGTGAGAGTGTTTACAACATAAATGGCTTGGGTTATTTGCAATATTGGACCGTTTGATGACAATGTGGAGCAATATGAAATGAAAATGGGAGACCCTGATGTAAACAAGACAAATGTCTTTATCTGGTCTGCATCCCCTTAACAATTGTGTGTATTGAGCCGTACTCAGACTGTAGTAGCTGTTCAGTGTTCTCTTGGAGGTGGACCTGAGACTGCAGTAGCTGTTCAGTGTTCTCTTGGATGTGGACCTGAGACTGTAGTAGCTGCTCAGTGTTCTCTTGGATGTGGACCTGAGACTGCAGTAGCTGTTCAGTGTTCTCTTGGATGTGGACCTGAGACTGTAGTAGCTGCTCAGTGTTCTCTTGGATGTGGACCTGAGACTGTAGTAGCTGTTCAGTGTTCTCTTGGATGTGGACCTGAGACTGTAGTAGCTGTTCAGTGTTCTCTTGGAGGTGGACCTGAGACTGTAGTAGCTGTTCAGTGTTCTCTTGGATGTGGACCTGAGACTGTAGTAGCTGTTCAGTGTTCTCGTGGAGGTGGACCTGAGACTGTAGTAGCTGTTCAGTGTTCTCTTGGATGTGGACCTGAGACTGTAGTAGCTGTTCAGTGTTCTCTTCATTCGTGGAACTGTTACACTGAGCTTGCACTGAATTTGTTGAGAAACCTGCTTCTGCAGCAGTCTGTGTGTGAGCAACCAAACAGCAGCATTGTGAATTCAGAGATTCACTAAAACAGGGGTTCTCAACCTTTCTGCTGCCAAGGCACCCCTGTGTTCAATAAAATATTCCAGGGCACCCCTACATACGATAAAGACTTTTTCGGTCCTGTCTTTTTTGCTACAATGATGATACAATGATTCTTTATTTGCCGTGCTGTCGTTGAGATGTTTTGTTGTTTGTTTGTCTTTGTTGCTTGTTGGTGAATCTGCAAATATGAATTGCCCCACGCGGGATCAATAAAGTTGTCTGAATCTGATGACAAAAGTGCTTGCTTTCAAAATAATGTTTATTTAAGAAAAAACTGAAAATCATGTATTTTTTTTTTAATACAGAAAAGGATCACTAAAGTGCTATCTGTTGCAGCTGCACTGTTCTCCATAAAAATAGCATATTTGGATAAGTTTGACAATTTCTCAAAAACAGAAAATCATGTATTTTTTTTAAATACAGAAAAGGATCACCAAGTTACTATTTCTCAAAAAATATAAATAAATACAGAAAATAAGCACTCGTTCACTCAGTGGACATTTCTAGCTCAATGCGAGGTCCGCTGCTGCTGGCTAATAATACGGTCAATACGTGGGGAGATCTTTGACAAGGCAACACGCATGTCATCATCAAGGCTCAACTTGGCCCTATATTTTGTTTTCAGAGCTGTCATGGATGAAAAGCCAGCTTCACACAGATATGTGGGGCTGAATGGTATCAACACCTTAACTGCAGCATCATGAGATACTTGGTACTCAGCACCACACTCTGAAACTAGCTCTCCAGGTGGTATCAGATGAGATTTCAATGAGTTCTTCCAAGAGTTTGGATGGAGATGTGTCAGGAAGCTTTGTCTCAATGTTGTCTGTAAAGTCTTTTTTTATCCAGAGTGACTTAATGATTTTCAGATTTTTAGAAATGGTCAAACTTATCCAAATATGGTATTTTCATGGAAAACAGTGCAGCTGCATCAGATAGCACTTTAGGGATAATTTTCTGTAATCCAAAAAATAATTTGGATTCACTATAAAGTGCCTGTTCACTATAAAGTGCCACGTTTTGATATATTGAGCTTTAAACTTTAAGTACATTTTTTGGAACACGCAACCTAAAACACCTTCCTCTCCCAAACCGTTCCTGCAATTGTTTTATGTTGCATGATGATCATGGATACATTTATTATGTATTGTATTTTTTATGTTTAAATATCAACATAATCTGTCTGTCCACCCTCAGTACATTTACTATCAATATAATATAGTAGTCTGACTTCATCATATATTTTCAAACGCACACACATAGAGGGAGAATGCCCCCCCCCCCCCCCCCCCTCCTTCTTAGTCCTCCTTCCAAGTCCCCACCCTGCTGTTCTGTCGCTCTGAACAGGGCTTGTTGTTAGCTTATGCTAAAGGGACATTAATTCCGGTCTTAAACACAACGTGGCCACAAAGGAATGGCAAGGATTGCAAAGCATGTTATATGCATTTGACCCGTTGCGGAATAAAACAGCAGGGATTTGTTTTGGGTCGCAATTAAAAACACTATCCTTGCTGTGTTTCAATGTCCGCGTTCCAGATCCAGAGTACGCTACTACTGCTGAGCTGAGAGACGCTAAACTCACTGCTCCGTTGAGATGCATCCTTATTGGCTGTGTGCTGTAGAGCGGATATGAGTCACGACACCACGGAGTTTCAAAATAAGAGTATCATAATGACCTAAATGTTGCTAGCTTTCGGAGCCTAGTTATTTAGCTGGAGCTGCGCGTGGGCAGAAATGAGACCCGCTATAGGATTTTCAAAATAAGACTGTTGTCATTCTATATTTTTAAAGAACATTGCCAGGCATCTCGCGGAACCCCTGGCAGCTCTCCGCGGAACCCCTGTGTGCCGGGGAACCCCTGTTGAGAACCGCTGCACTAAAAGACACATTGAGAGACAGGTTTGTGTGTGGATTAAGAAATGAAGGTGCACAGAAGAAACTACTGACAGAGAGTGATTTGACACTGGAGAGAGCTGTCAATATCAGTGTAACAATGTTAATGGCATCAAAGGAAGGGCACAGAAAATTACGATAAATCTGGTTTTAAAAGAAACACTGGAAATTACAAAAAGAAGAGACATGTTCATGCTGTTGAACAAGGAGATAGAACAGCTAGTGACTCCTCAGATGAAGAGGAGAGGATACATCTCCTCCTCTGGTCATTATTTGGGTAGAACACATATTTTGAATGCCTTTGGCAGATTTTTTTCTTTTTAGCCATTTTAATCTAGATTAATCTAGATCAATTCCAGGATTGCCGGTAGATTAATCTAGATTAAAAAAATTAATCTATGGCCAGCTCTATTACTAATACACGTCCAAATCATGTTGATTATTGAGTTATGGCAAAGATCCATATCCACGGTGTCTGTATTGAGCCCCGGGACGATAAACGAGTGGCCGGACGAAATTAGGGGACGGACCGAGCTCCCAACGGGCACTTCCGGTTTGGCAACTCGCCGATCGGCCACCAGGTGGCGGTATTGAAGCGTTGCAGAGTTGTGATGGCTCAGACAGCATCAGCCAAGACTCCGTGGGTTAAATATGAATACCATGACGAAAATATGAAATATTGATCTCAAACACGCCTTACGGCGTGATTGGCAGACAACGCATAGCGGAGAAACCCGCCTTAACACGTGATTGGCGGAGAATGGGTTAAAAAATAATAATAATAATAATATATATATATTTTTTTTTGCACTTTGTGAAAGTGGCTTCTCAGCTCTGGTCCAGCTGAAGACAAAGCAGAGGAACAAATTGGACATTGAGCATGACCTCAGAGTTGCTTTGTCTACCATCACCCCAGACTTTGAGACTCTTGTCAGGAGCAAACAACATCCCCAGTTATCCCATTAGTTCCCTGGGATGTTAAGCTAAGAAGTCTGCTAAGAAGGATATATTATTTTTTATTATTATTATTATTATTATTATTATTATTATTATTATTATTATTATTATTATTATTATTATTATTATTATTATTATTATTATTTTTATTATTATTATTATTATTTTATTTCATTGTGTTTTTAGCCCTAGTTGCACTTTTGTTGCAACCCCAGTTATCCCATTTGTGACATCCTCTGGGCACGACGCAAAACACAAGTATATTTCTTGAACTTATTTTAATGAAGATTCTCCATCCAAACCTCATCCAAACCGTAAAATCTGCATGACATACAAATGCATACAAAAGATACCATTAATATTACAAGTCCATTAAACCATGGTCGGAACATCACTGTAACATGTACCACAATCATCATCTAAAACAATCAATACCTTATTGGCTGCGTGCCAGTATATGAGAACATCGATGCGTTATAGTAGTATGTCTCCGATCCGTTTCTTGGAAGATTGTCTTGTTAAGTTGTCTTGAAGGATTGTCCTTTGCTTATTAGGATCGACCGGTAAGTCAATAATCCATCCATCCAAGTTCATTGTTGCAACTCAAGAGAGCGAGGGCGGAAACACGTCACCGGATACCAGGTGTGTCAAGTCTCGTGAGATGAAGTAATTGCGCAAACAAATAGAAAAATAGTGCGCCACTAATATATATCTTATATAAACAAATAAGAAATACATTGAAATGCAATTGAGTGTATTATTACTAATATACAAAATAAGCATATAAATTGTAAACGTAAATAACTATTAACCAACTGTTAACCATAGCTGCAGTTACACTCCCACCAATTACACATACCAATAAATGTGGAATGTCTTATTGCACATACTTATAGAATGTGGAATTTCTTATTGTGGATACTTCAAAGGATATGTCTCTAAGATCAATTGGATTCAACCAGGTAAGTATCTCTTTCCAGTGTAAGACAAAACAAAAAACTCCTATTTCAGAGTAAAGGCAAGCAGAAAATGGGTGAGTGCCAACACTGCTTAATGTTGAATAACTCACTAGTGCTCTAATCTGCTTCTATCAATGTAATGATCTTGTGTATTGGTCTCTCTAAATACACTGTACTGGTTGTGGCTTTCCCTTTGCTATCGTATGTGGTGTGGCTTACTAGCAGCTTCAACATTCTGACTCTACCATCTTGTCCTGGGTAGACTTCAGTGACTTTTGCTAGTCGCCATTCGTTGCGTGGTGTCAATTAATCTTGGAGAAGGACGATGTCGTTGACTTTAGAGTTCCTTCTGGTTTTACACCACTTCTGTCTCTGTTGTAGGTTGAGAAGATATTCCTTCCACCATCTTGTCCAAAACTCGTTGGCCAAATACTGAACTCGGCGCCACCTCTTTTGTAGGTACAAATCTTGTTTGATGAATTGTCCAGGTGGGGGCAGAATGAGAATGTTCATTCATCGTTAGAATGTGATTCGGGACAGGCGGTTAGGTGGTCGAGCGGAGATTGCGTTCGTCACCAGCCCCGGAGCTGTGAGCTTGGTTCGCCTGTTCGAATCCAGCTCACAGCTCCGGGGTTGTCACCAGCTTGGCTGGCCGTCTGCACTGATACAATTGGCTGTATCAGAGGGTGGGAGAAGCTGGCGGGGTGGGTCCGGGTCGTTGTAAACAGCGACTCCTACAGTTCGGTCGGGGCGCCTGCTAAGCGCGGATTGGACGTGAGGGGGATAGTGTGGTCCTCCCACACGCTACGCCCTCTCAATGAGAATCCGCGCTGCCAGGTGAAAAGAAGCGGTGATTGGCTGGACGTGTGTCGGAGGAAGCACGTGGTAGCCTCCACTCTCCCAAATGATCTGACTGTGGGGGGTAAAGCGCAGCGACCAGGAAGGGACTGGGAATTGGCATACGACTAACATTGGGATGGGAGAAAATCGGAGGAAAATGGAGGGGGAAAAAGAACAATAAAAAAAAAAAAAAAAGAATGTGATTCGGGGTTAAAGGGTCAGGTCCGGATGGGTCGTTCAGAAACTCAGCGGAGAGAGCGGCCTGCTATTGATTATGGACATGACCTCGTACAAGTACATCCAGAGAGGTGCTGTCAAGCCTTTGTGAGGACTGGTCCAGTATGGCAGTCAATATGCTTCTTATCGTTCTTATTTGCCTCTCCCATACACCGCCCATGTGGCTTGCCGCTGGAGGATTCATGAGAAACTCACATCCCAGAGCCTTCAGTCTTTCTTCGTTCATTCCCTTCATAAGTTCTGTAAATTCTCTTCTCGTGCCAACAAAATTGGTTCCTTGATCGCATCCGAGTTGGCGAACGTTTCCTCTGATCGCAATGAATGATCTGAGTGCATTGATGAATGAATCTGTAGTCATATCGTCAATCACTTCTATGTGAACGGATCTTGAGCATAGACAGGTGAGTATAAATCCATATCTTTTTAGATCTTTTCTTCCTTCTTTAACGCAGATTGGGCGTCTTGACCTACACGTCCTCCCACCTTGAGGATCCCGTCTTCGTCCAGGAAGGGACTTAGCTTTTATAGCTTACTTTCTTTGGCCTTGGCAAGTTCATGCTTTTGCTCGAGTCCTTTTTATCTCAGCCAGGAAGACCTCTTCTTGAGCAAGCTTAATGATAGCAAGCTCAGCTTCTTTTCTTTCTTCGATACTTGTATTCTCGTTGGTGCGTTCTTTTGTATATTCGGCACCTGACACATCTGCAGAGGTGCGATGAGACAGCGCTGCTACATCCCATGGTCCACCATCCATTAGCTCTGAGTGCGTTTGTTAGGTCAGGACCAGTGAGCAGATAGATGGTCGTTGAGGGAAGTCTCTCGGAAGCGGGCAGAACAGTCAAATACGACGTGTATTTTTCCTGGCTTCTGCGGATGATACACCCCGTGATGAGGTATGTACCAGGCCGGGCTGTTGTCTATCTCTTCCTCAGGGACTCTTTCTGTGTCACCACGGGAGATGATATTCTCCATAAAGGTACAGTAGTCCTTGTAATAATTTCCATCTTTGTTCAGTCTTCTTTCGAGACCTTTCAGGCGGTGGATAGCGCTGACCTTCTTGTTGAGTAGCTCTGGTCGTTCTCCTTTGAACGGCAGGGGCATCTCACCGTTTTCCTTCTGTGTGATATTTTCTTTCAGCTTCGACAGGAGCTTCAGGTCATCTTGTGAGATGGGATTATCTTCCTTGGACCTTTCTGAGAAGTCGGACTCGAGGACCTTTAGGCTTTCTGTAGGGGTCACTTCTTTCCCTTTGAGCCGATTTACATAGTGTACTTCTGTTTGAAGGTTGATTGAAGACTCAACATCCGGTGTCACTTGTTTTACCTCTATATGATGACTAATGGGGATTCTTTTTGAACTCCCTGCATCTGCCAGGACCCTGACGAGCTCTGAAGTACTTTCACCCAAGAGGGGGACTACAGTTCTTGGTGCAGAGAGCACATACAGGGAAGTAGGTCTTGTAGGAGCAGGCATTTGGTTGACTGTTCTCCTCTCACTATCCACTTTGATGTTTAGCTTCTCTTCTTCTTTTTTCGCCACTTGGTCATACACTTGCTTTCTCGCTTGGGCTGCATTTAGACTTTTCATTTCCTCCAGTTGCTGTACCCTTCTTTTCCTTTCATCCAGGGTTCTTTGGAGGGCTGTATGCTGCGATATCATTTGAGCTCTGATTTTAGCGTCCTCTTCCTCTTGCTGCATTCTTCTTTTCAAATCATCTTTCTCTCTCTCCAAGCGATCCTTGACAGCTGCTGCTTCTTGTTCGGCTATCTGTTCTTTAGCTCCATCATCCAGCTGCCGTATTCTTCTTTTCAACTCATATTTCTCTCTCTCACTCTCTCTCTCCAAGCGATCCGCCTCTCTCTCCAAGCAACGCTTAACAGCTGCTGCTTCTTGTTCGGCTATCTGTTCTTTAGCTTCCTCTTCCAGCCGCTGTATTTCTCGATGTTCTTGGTGTTGCTCTTTTGTTAGCTTGAGAACAGCTTGGCCTGCAGCGACATCGGCAACAGCTTCTTGACGTAATACTGTGATCCTATTTGATCGTACAGAGGTCTTCTTTGAGTTAGAGAAGCGAGAGTTGATGCTTGCGTGGAATAGAAAACCTGCTTCAATCCAGTCATCTTCTTCTTCAGGTGTATGTCCATCCAGTAGGCTTGAGGCTCTTTTGTAGATGAACCGGGACATTTGGGAGCACAGATCGACTCTCCGACGGGTTTCCTTATCTGGCGTTTCAACTCGTCGTAATTCTTCATATGCGCGCTGGAAGTCAGCGGACAAACGACGGATTTCAGTAATGACTGTTTCGAGTTCCCCAGTTACTATCTCAGTTTGTGATAGTATCTCCTTGGCGTCTCTCACAATATTTTTCAATCTCCTATATACGACTTGGAACCTTCGCTGGAGTCCTACAATTTTCTCCTCTTGCATCTCTCTGCCCTTCTCTGTCAGAGTTATGATTCTTCCACTTTTTCTTGTATTCCTTTCAGCAGTGTCGCCGTCTTTACACCTTTCAGGCTGCTCTTGGGAATCTTCTTTGTTTCTGGGTTTCTCTTCAACCTGATCGATAATCTGTTCTCTTTGGGCTATTGTGTCATCTTGTGTTCTAGCTCAGTAATCTCTCCTTTACGTGACATGTTGAAGGCTGTGTGTAAATGTCAAGTTAATATGTGAGGATAATAAGTGTATAAGCCTTACTATTATTACTTGAAGTGTGATTGCTTAATTAATTGCTTAGTTATAAATGTAGACTTAATTAACCAAGCTAGTTTACTTATTTAACTAGGCTGGTAGACTTATTTATACCAGGCTAGTTGACTTATTTAACTGGGCTGGTTGACTTATTTTATACCAGGCTAGTTGACTTATTTAACTGGGCTGGGTGACTTATTTTATACCAGGCTAGTTGACTTATTTAACTGGGCTGGTTGACTTATTTATACCAGGCTAGTTGACTTATTTAACTGGGCTGGTTGACTTATTTTATACCAGGCTAGTTGACTTATTTAACTGGGCTGGGTGACTTATTTTATACCAGGCTAGTTGACTTATTTAACTGGGCTGGTTGACTTATTTATACCAGGCTAGTTGACTTATTTAACTGGGCTGGTTGACTTATTTTATACCAGGCTAGTTGACTTATTTAACTGGGCTGGTTGACTTATTTTATACCAGGCTAGTTGACTTATTTAACTGGGCTGGTTGACTTATTTTATACCAGGCTAGTTGACTTATTTAACTGGGCTGGTTGACTTATTTTATACCAAGCTAGTTGACTTATTTAACTGGGCTGGTTGACTTATTTTATACCAGGCTAGTTGACTTATTTAACTGGGCTGGTTGACTTATTTTATACCAGGCTAGTTGACTTATTTAACTGGGCTGGTTGACTTATTTTATACCAGGCTAGTTGACTTATTTAACTGGGCTGGTTGACTTATTTTATACCAGGCTAGTTTACTTTACTACTGTAGGCTGAATTCCCCTTTAGTCTATATGTATCAAAAAATAAGGTTGATCAATGAAATTGCACTTTTAAACCTCAAAGCTCTTATTTCAATACATGCATGAATGGGGATCTAAGCTACAGAAAGTACGGTGTTTCAAGAACATTACAAATTAAACACATGGATAAAGGCGACACCTTGTGGTTGTGACTCACTCCTATCACCCTTCTAATACGTTTACAAAATTACCCTTTGTTAGAACACTACTTCTTACAAGTGTCCAACCATATGGCTTTTGCAAATATAATAGTGAAGAACGTGAGTTTAGAACTTTACGCAGGTGCCCTCTTCCAGATGCATTGTCTTGAACACCGGCGCCATCTTGTGGTTTACACCGTGGTCCCACGCACTGCTTCATAGCGAGCGAGACGAAGACCAGCGGCGCCATCTTGCTTCCACTTGACTTAGTGTAGACAGTTAAGATTTTACTGTCCTGCTCCATAAGATTTTACTGTGACATCCTCCGGGCACGACGCAAAACACAAGTATATTTCTTGAACTGATTTTAATGAAGATTCTCCATCCAAACCTCATCCAAACCGTAAAATCTGCATGACATACAAATGCATACAAAAGATACCATTAATATTACAAGTCCATTAAACCATGGTCGGAACATCACTGTAACATGTACCACAATCATCATCTAAAACAATCAATACCTTATTGGCTGCGTGCCAGTATATGAGAACATCGATGCGTTATAGTAGTATGTCTCCGATCCGTTTCTTGGAAGATTGTCTTGTTAAGTTGTCTTGAAGGATTGTCCTTTGCTTATTAGGATCGACCGGTAAGTCAATAATCCATCCATCCAAGTTCATTGTTGCAACTCAAGAGAGCGAGGGCGGAAACACGTCACCGGATACCAGGTGTGTCAAGTCTCGTGAGATGAAGTAATTGCGCAAACAAATAGAAAAATAGTGCGCCACTAATATATATCTTATATAAACAAATAAGAAATACATTGAAATGCAATTGAGTGTATTATTACTAATATACAAAATAAGCATATAAATTGTAAACGTAAATAACTATTGAAATGCAATTGAGTGTATTATTACTAATATACAAAATAAGCATATAAATTGTAAACGTAAATAACTATTAACCAACTGTTAACCATAGCTGCAGTTACACTCCCACCAATTACACATACCAATAAATGTGGAATGTCTTATTGCACATACTTATAGAATGTGGAATTTCTTATTGTGGATACTTCAAAGGATATGTCTCTAAGATCAATTGGATTCAACCAGGTAAGTATCTCTTTCCAGTGTAAGACAAAACAAAAAACTCCTATTTCAGAGTAAAGGCAAGCAGAAAATGGGTGAGTGCCAACACTGCTTAATGTTGAATAACTCACTAGTGCTCTAATCTGCTTCTATCAATGTAATGATCTTGTGTATTGGTCTCTCTAAATACACTGTACTGGTTGTGGCTTTCCCTTTGCTATCGTATGTGGTGTGGCTTACTAGCAGCTTCAACAGGGCGGAAACACGTCACCAGATACCAGGTGTGTCAAGTCTCGTGAGATGAAGTAATTGCGCAAACAAATAAAAAAATAGTGCGCCACTAATACATATCTTATATAAACAAATAAGAAATACATTGAAATGCAATTGAGTGTATTATTACTAATATACAAAATAAGCATATAAATTGTAAACGTAAATAACTATATTAACCAACTGTTAACCATAGCTGCAGTTACACCATTAGTTCCCCCAAACTTACTGTCGGTCTGTTATGTTAAGCTAAGAAGTCTGCTAAGAGCCCGGAAAATGAGCCGCGCCCACAGGAAGCAGAGATGGAGGGTGTGACAGAAATAATCGTTAGATTAGTCGACTAATCGAAAAAATAATTGACAGATTAGTCAACTACCAAAATAATCATTAGTGACTGGGAGCATCGTGGATTATGTGTTTTGGACTATAACGTTGGATCAATGGACGCGGTCGATATTTGGAATGGCGATCAGGAATTGGATTCATCTTTTTGCATGACATCAGATGTGAGGTAAGGCCTTTATGTTACGAATCTTGGGGTAATCAGATGTTCCTTTCTCCGCCATCGGAGCGTGTGTGTGTGTGTGAGGTTCTCGCAGACCAAAGTACAGAGAAGCGATTTTTCAGACCCCACTTCTCTTTGTGCATGAGGACACATACTATCGATAATCCACCGTTTTTAAAAAGATTCATAAATCAGCCGAAAAAATTACAAAGTGTTTTGTGTATTCCACTAAAGGGCTATTATCATGTCTTTCTCTGGAATTACTAGAAATCTCCAAAACTATACTCGTATTCAAAACGGTATAAAACGGAAAAGTACCGCTGAAAAAACAAATCCGTTTCGTACATGTTGACTGCAAGCAAGTCATTGATAAGCGACGGGTGTATTAGACCCATAGCCATAATTTAAGATATAGTTTAAGCGTTCGCAAATATCCCTGTCCTCCGATTGATTAAAGCGGTGGCAATCTAGACCTAATTTCCCGGAAGGGGCGTGGCACTCAGTGTTAAAGCTTGAGATTCTCCCCTCTGTTGCAGTTTAAAACCTTGATCTCCAACTTTTGTCAATCAAGTTGTACATGTTTTAATTGATTTGTTATCCTTACATTTTGCCTCGCCTTGTCATCTTATTGTTATGATTTATATGCTGAGTGATTCTATATGCTTTTATTTTTTACCATTTATTTTGTTGCTTATTTCTGTATGACAATTTGACGTGACTGTAAATGAGGGAAGAAACCTCAGTTGCCTTTCAAGCTTAAATCATTGTCAATCAAAAGTCATTGTGCAGCTTGAATGAACATCACACAGTCTGTTGATGATTCACACTGTGTGTAACTATACTATTTGGAGCCCACAACAGAAAAGGAGGAGAGCTATATAGAGGGGCCTTTTACACACACTTGTGTGTATATAGAAAAATTGGTATATTTTCACATCAACTGCTAAGAAACGCCCAGAACAATATCCAAATTGTCCACAGCCAAATAAATGGCTGTCACTTCACATCTCTGATCACCGCTCGTCCTTAAAGCCAGACGCTTCACATAATTTAGTTGACCACTTACTGACCTTGCTCTGTTGGGCCCACCAGCTTGGACAGCTTGGAGCGGAGGACTGGGGTGGCAGCAATGGATAGGAAAGCCAGGCCATAACCTGGTGACAGGAGACAAAACATTCACTCATTATTATAGACACACTGGCTATGATTATAGACACACTGGCTATGATTATCATACAGACTCCCTGGCTGGAGCGCTCACAGTGGTGTAGTGGTTAACACTGTCGCCTCACAGCAAGAAGGTCCAGGGTTCGATTCCCGCTTGGGAACCAGGTTTCCGCGTTGCCAGGTACCCAGGTGGGGCATCTGTGTGGAGTTTGCATGTTCTCCCCGTGCTCGCAAGGGTCCCCCCCCCCCCCGATAAGAGAAACCCAATGGAAAAACATGCACAACAGATCGTTGTCGTGTCCCTGACGAAGACGGGCAGGAGCACTTGGATTGGTCCCCGGGAGCGGTACCTCGCCGACGCCCTGTCTGCTCCCAGCTGCCCTTGGGGGGAAGGATGACGGGATGGGTCAAGCACAGAGCTCCGGATTGCCAGACGACTGCTCTACCTCCCGAGCCACTGTCGCACATCTGTTCTTTCCTTAAAGTGACTTTTATACTCTTCATTCCTTTAAAGTGATTTTTCCATTTTCTTTAAAGTGACATTTTCTTTAAAGTGATTGTTTAAAGCGGTTGCAGCATGTGTGTTGTGCGTGTGTGTGTGTGTGTGCTCATGTGTACTTGTGAGTGGAGAGTTCAGTGTTCAGTGTTCTGATGGCCTGGGGGAAGAAGCTGAGCCGTAGTCTCTCTGTTCTTGTTGCGTGTGTACGTAGGCGCTTGCCTGACCACAGAAGCTTGAACAGGCTGTTGTTGGGGTGGTGGGGGTCTTTCATTATTCTGCAGGCTCTGGATTTGCAGCTCCTGTTATATAAGTCCTGCAGGGGTGGTAGTGCAATACCCGTAGTACGCTCTGCTGAGCGCACCACTCTCTGGAGGGCCTTCCTGTTCTGTGCCGTGCTGTTTCCAAACCAGGCAGTGATGTTTCCAGTCAGAATGCTCTCTACAGCCCCGGAATAGAAGGAGTGGAGTATCTTCCCCGATACTCTGAACTTAATTGTCTCAGGTGATAGAGGCGCTGTTTTGCCTTTTTCATCTGACCATGTCAGGTCCTCTGTGATGTGGACTCCCAGGTACATGAAACTGCTCACCCTGTCCACAATAGCCCCATTTATCCGCAGTGACGTGTGTGTCCCCTGCTGTATTCTCCTAAAATCCACGATCAGCTCTTTGGTTTTACCAATGTTCAGGAGTAGGCTGTTATCCCGGCACCAGCGTGCCAGTTCATCAACCTCCTCCCGATAGGCATTCTCGTCATTTTTAGAGATCAGCTCCACCACCGTGTCGTCCACAAACTTCACTATGGAGTTGGAGCTGAACCTGGCCACACAGTCATGTGTGTACAGTGATTACAGCAGGGGGCTCAGAAATAAAGGTGTTCTATTTCAATTTCAACCTGATTCAATTGGATCTTTGTTTCCATATGAAGTATCATAAAATGTATCATATGAAATGTATAATTTATTAAATGTATTATAAATATATTAACATTATAGACCAGAACATTACCTCAAGTGACTTTACTTTGCAGTAACATTGAATTTGTCAACATGCTTCTCACTAGGGCTGACCTTCGAAGCTTTTTTTGGCAATCGAAGCTTCGGGGCCGAGCTTCGATTTTAATTCAAAGCTTCGAAAAAAAAAAATATGTTTTTAAATGTGCTCTATAAATAAAGTAGATTGGATTAATTAATTAAGTAGCCCCTTTCGTGACTGTGGTCTGAGCTCGCAAAAGGGAAAATACTGCCGCCTATCGTCTCCCGGATGGTATTGCACATAATTGGATTGGATTGGCTGGGAATGTGCATCAGAAAAAAAACTCCGGCCCGGGTTTCCCTTCTCGGGCAAACAGTATCGTGTTACCACATTGACTGGGGAGGCTGGGAGGAGCGTGGATTATGTGTTTTGGACTATAACGTTGGATCAATAAACACGATCAATATTTGGAATGGCGATCAGGAATTGGATTAATCTTTTTGCATTACATCAGATACAAGGTAAGAACATTATATATAAATTTGATCGTTGATCTGATATGTATTTCTACCCCGATCGACGCTGTATCTGTGTGTGTATGTGTGGCTGTTTTCCGTTGGGTGCAGGGGTGCATACATTTCATGTATGCACAAGCAAGGATAATAATGATGATCTTGCGTTGATTTCAGGAAGATTCGATAATCAGCCGAAAAATTACAACGTGTTTTGTGTATTCCACTAAAGGGCTATTATCACGTCTTTCTCTGGAATTACTAGAAATCTCCAAAACTATACTCATATTCAAAACTGTATAAAACGGAAATGTACAGATGAAAAAACAATCCGTTTCGTATCGTACATGTTGACTGCAAGCAAGTCATTGATAAGCGACGGGTGTATTAGACCCATAGCCATAATTTAAGATATATTTTAAGCTCTCACAAATTTCCCCGTCCTCCCATTGATTAAAGCGCTGGCCTACAAGCCCTAATTTGGTCATATCCGGCCGGCTTTGAATGTGTTAAGAGGCGCCTCCAAAATTGTCCATTTTAGTTTTCATGGACTGCATACTTTTTTTGCAAACCAAAACAACATACTTTATACTTATAGCACATGGATGAGCCTGGTCTCTTTTGAAAGATGACATTCTGAAGTTTTTGATTCCAGAAAGAAAATTCACTTTTAGTGCTAACGTAATAGAGTAACATACTTGAGTTGTAGAAAAACGTATTACTCAAGTTTTTTTGTACTAGTTAGTAGTATTTAGTAGTATGGCTTAAAGAAACCCCAGAGATCCATAGCATGAAGCCTTAAGTAGTACATGTCCAAATTTCATAAAGATCCATTCAGAAATGAGTGATTAGGAGTGATTTTGGTAAACTGTGTACTCATTTTCGAGATCTAGATTGACGGAACTACTGCAGCCTGTCTGAGTGGTCTTTTGTGCATTATACAATGGCATGCAAATTTCTCGATTCTGACTGGCTGAAACAGTCAAGTTACACGTGGTTATTTCTTATAACCCACACTCGTGGTCCCAGAACCCGCCCACAACCAAATTACAATCACTCCGCCGTTTGTGATTTTAGAAATTAAAGCAAGATGGAGGACAATAATCTTTACGAATGGATATGTTGAAAGCGTCATAACGACTAAATCAAAAATGATTCTGTCACGGCGAATGTAACTGAGGGGTTACAAAACCCTGACTGTATTAAAGATTGTGATAGATTAAACCACTGCTAGTTATGTACTTTAATTACTGGCCAAACAGTACATCAAATATAGATGGTGAACACCCACAAGAACACGGCATTGACACAGAAATACTATTGGAGGGTAATTTATTATTATTAGGCAACGTTAGGTTACAGAATGAGAATTAGGGTCGCGCTTGTATGGCGAAGAATATACGTAAAGTCAGTCAAGAGCATAAGTCACTAAGAATAGCAGGAATCCTACGATGGGTCTAAGCTGACGCCACCTGTTGTATAGTAGCAATTATATAGGGCAACACCGGTACCAACTGGAGACAATGGGTTCCCTCCGGGGTGTAAGGCCTGGAGGGTAGAGGAATGTTCGGGTACTCCGTCTGAGTCAACGAGGAATAAAGAGACTCCAGGTACAGGAGTCGGTGCTTGTACTCCCTTGATCAGCAGACAAAAGCAATAGTTGTAATCCAAGATGCTCGACAGCATTGACCACAGCTAGCCAGCCCCGTCCACGAGGCAGGCCCGAGTGGTAATCCTCACGAGGTTAAATCCCAAACGATAGTGGAAATCAACGGTGCTCTTCTCCGGTAGTCACGTCCCAAATCAATATAATCCAACCAGGAATGGTTCTGCAATCGCCGGCGCCGATTCTCCTGTGTACATGTCCAACGGTTCTCGCCTAGGACTCCTCGGGTGTGGGCGACGTATTTAGGCCACACAGCCTGGATAAGTGCACTAGCTAAAGACACGACGAACCGATGGGTAATGCTACACACGGAAGAACTGTGACCGCACGATATACAATAAATGATCGACTATTGACTTCACATTAGATTAAGTCGAACTCAACGTTACTTCATTAAACTCTGACACTTTAACATTCTACTCGCACGCGGTTCTCAATGCTCTATTTAGACGCAAGGTTGCTCACTTCACTGCACGTTGACTCGTGGTGAAGGTGGGTAAGGTTTAGGTAAGCTACTGCTGTTTACACCTGCGCCGTATTTATACTTAAGTGAATATCTAGTCCCAACCTCAGTCCTTGTCTCGTATTACTACGCTGACTCTGGGCATGTTCTGACATGCCTGCAGTTGTCTTTGAACTTGCCGTTGGGGGCTTGCGCGTTGGCGCCTGGGGGCGCTGTCCAATAGGAGAGCGAATATTACTCTGGTCTGTACGCAGGTAAAGGGATATTCCGTGTATATATATAAATAATATACAAAGTATATCAAACGATACATATATCTATTCAGTTTAATCTGGCCCTTCACAACAGCGAATGTGTTAGTTTCTTACACAATGTTGGATTATTTTCTATAGAAGCAGCTGGGAGGTGCGCTGTTTTAAGTGAGCGTGGGTTATTGAATTGATTGATTGAAAATGTTATTAATGTCCGCCTTGTTTCAAACTGGTTAGGCTTAGGCCCTCTTTCGAAGTCGCCCTCTTTTGAAGTCGGTTATGCTTAGAGTTTATCTTTTGAGCAGGGCGATAGACCACCAGCCCTGATTCCAAACTCTAAGCATAACCAACTTCGAAAGAGGGCCTAAGCCTAACCAGTTTGAAACAAGGCGGACATTAATAAAATGTTCAATCAATCAATCAATCAATTCAATTCAATAACCCACGCTCACTTAAAACAGCGCACCTCCCAGCTGCTTCTATAGAAAGTAGGTTCAAAAAAAGATTTTTTTTTTTTTTTTTTTTAACCTAGTCAAGTCAAGTCAAGTCAAGAGTTTTAATTGTCACGGCATACAGGTATACAATGAAATGCGGCTGGTCTTGCCCGCGACGATGTGCAATACAGTGGTACAACATATAATAGAATCCAATAAAAATACAGTGGTACAACATATAATAGAATCCAATAAAAACAACAGTGCAATAAACAGGTAACATGGTGTGACATCTCGGTATCTGTACATAGTATTTACAGAGCATATAGGACATGCTAGGTAGCTAACTTTCTATAGAAGAATCTAAGAATGAAGTTCTGTGACATAGTGGCTCCGCTCGGCGTCACTCATGCACTATCCCCGCATGTGCACGCGCACTGAATAAAGACCACAATGTACCTTTATATCCCAATATTTGTCTGACCACACCCCTATCAGCTTCCCATATAAGCAGGGGTGGGGCCACCCCCTCGCCTCCTTCTCGCTTTCACCACAAGCCTTCAGAGATCCCCACTTGACGTGTTGCTAGTAGGAGGAAGTTGGAAAACAAGAGATACGTTGACATCATATCTTTATTTTCTCTCTCACTATTTGAGAAAATACGGCGATATTGTCTTCGTACTGGAGTGTCTGGAAGATGATGATCATTCTACACCTCCGTCGGGTTTCGTATTGGGAGTTAATGCCGCTACATGCCTCTCAACTGCAGTCCTCCTTGCTGGGGCTGGTTGCGGTAAAGCCTTTCAGCGACACAGCTGGACTGTAGGACGCGCCGCTGTTGTGAGAAGCGGTGGGTTCCAGGTTGGTGAGTGATGTTTTGCTTGCGAGCTCCACTTGTCTGTTAGTGCTATGGGGACTAGCTGACAATGTTTACGGAAACCAGCCCCAGATTAGGGTCCTTTGTTCAGCCTCTTAGGCAACGGCAGAGGACCTTGGTCTGAAGCCCATTATAGCAACTAGTGGGCCACACGACCAGTAACTGGTGATCCCAGGATCTCTGGACGCGTGGGTACTTCTCTGTCACCGTATAGGCCCCGTCTCTCATATGCAAATGAGGGTTTACCCTAAACGAGGAAATGTGAGCATGAATGTTCATTATCGGAAAATCCATGTTCAAGTCAGCTACGGCCCAGATGGGATTTGTGCTGGCTCCGCCGGGTGTTGGTAATATCACCGTTGTAAAACTGTGTTAACATCTCGTTTCTCTTCTCTCTTAAAAGGTGAGGAGGGTTTCAGAACGGCGGCCTGTCTGAGTGTGACTTGTTGTATCGTTGTGTACGAGTTCAGGTGGTAGCTAATTAGCTTGCGTGCTAGTTGTGGCCTACTGTGTTAGCCAGTCAGCTGTTAGCTGCGGCGCTAGCTCGCTGTGTTTGCCAAGCCTGTTGTGCAATAGGCTAGGTAACGTTAGCTTGCTGCTATCGGCCGAGAGTGGCCGTTGGCTTAATGCTACACTGTTGAACGTGCTGTGACTATAACATGTTTAAACACTCTTGACTACGACGTCATCTTTGACAGAGGATGTTCGTCGAACCTACCCTGGGGCCAGCCGGCGAGGATTGCGTCAACAAGGAGCACCGTAGCGGCGGGTTGGAGCAGCGAGCTGCCCGTGTCGTCAAACACAGGAGGCTGTGTTTACTTCGGTGCCATGTTAGAGACTGCAATTCGCTTGATCTGCGCTCCCGGTAGGCAAGGTCCTGACCAGACCTTGAACACTTCTTCTTGCTTTCCCTTCTAAATGTTTTGTAAATAACGATGTTTTCCAAAACGAGTGTTGCTGCACTACATTTAGGATACGACGCGAGTTATGTGTGAATTGTCTTGTCACTGGTCTCCATGCAAATCGGGTTATTGTTACAGATGTGAAATGATCTGGTTTGTTGTGTAGAGACACATTGTGTGTTCATGTATCGTGTACTCACAACTAAGGGGGTTAAACTAACCTATAAAGCTATGCTTAGTGACATATGAGTAAAGAATGATTCTTTTCTCAGCCTGTAATGACAATGAACAGTGTGTTCACATATTAACAGGTTTACCTGTTTAACTGGCCGTATTAAGGGTAAAGTAGGAGGGTTGCGTTTCCCCCCAGTTCCCTGGGGACTTCTTCATCCTCCTCTCAGACATGTTGTTACACTATATTGTGTCACTGTGTGGTAGGGATACGATGTAACCCTTGGCTTAGTTATTGGGGTTGTGCTAACCGCTTGAGACACTTTATTTTCCTAAAGAAAAGATTGTTTGGTCACTTTTTCGTGTGTGCTTAGCAAGGCCTGTGGCCGATACTAATCGAGAATTGTGTATTCTCTCATTATGAAAAACGGCGTTCCTCTGTAGAGTGTTTTTGCCATTTTTTGTAGATGATAATGGGTTGTGTGTGTCGTGTGACCTACAACTGGGTTGGGCTGGCCACAGAAGCACATGTGTAAGTCTGGTACCGGGGCTCTTGCGAGGGCCCTCTCTGTTCTGTGTTTTTTCCTTAGTAAAAATCAGATAGCAGGTTGGCACATGCGCTGTGTGAAGCTGTTAGACGCTTCATGGGGCTGACTATGACTGCGTCATACTCTTTTTTGTCATTACATCGTATCATGGGTGTGGGGTCGTAAAGGGGTGAACTGGTAACCTTTTCTCCCCCTTTTTTCTGTTGGTCAGGGGTAAACCCACCTGTCCTTCAAGGTTCCTGTCACGTTGTGGTTCGGCACGTTACAGGGTGAGGGGGGGGGGGGGGGGGGGGAGTTTCCTGGTCCCACGCCCTGGAATATTGGGCGTGTGCACCGCAGAAATTCCCCCGCCATAGAGTACGTCACTGTGCACGTCTCTGTTGGTAGGACTTCCGTGTGCTGTTCAGGTCCATATGATGGATCTGTTTCGGGGGGTGGTCAGGGCTCCTCCTCACGAAGCTCCTATTCGGGCCTTCTGTGAGTTGGGACTCTCCTTCCATGTGAGGGAGCCTCCTCAGAGTACAGAGCCTCCTCCTCAGATTGTCAAGGTGAGTGGAACCTCAAGGAGGAGTCCTACTCTATTGTGTGTGTATTCGATTCAATTCGATTATTGAGTGTGTATGGGTTCAGTGCCTCCTCCCCGGAGAGCCCTAAAACCAAACTTTTACATGGCTCAAGGTGCAATATATTCTTTTCAATCTGTACAGCTCGCGTGGGAAGTCTCTCTGGGGATTTCCGTCTCCTCCCTATGGGAGGGTGGTGGGATGTAAAAATGTGAACAATTTTTACCCCCGGCTGTGTAGACTGGGATACATACTGTTGGTGCTTCCTTCTTTTCTATTAAAAAGAGTTGGAGTTAGGAAGCATCACACCCCTCTTGTCGTTCCCCTGGGCGCCTTGGGGATTCAATGACAGGTCTAAATAGCCTGTTCATTGATGTGGTTGTGTCCTGACGCACGTATAGTGCTAGCTCGGGGTGTTCTGTAATCAGGCGACTGACTGGCACGCCTTGGTTGCTTGAGGTTAAAACGGCGTTTTTATAAAGCAACTGGGATGGAGGTTTTTCCTCTTCCGACGACCTGTTTTGGTTGTCGACGGATTCTCGTTCATATCTGGGGGATGATGACGGAATGGATCTGAACATATGTAGAGGGGTCTCACGCCCAGGGGGTGGGCCACCGGGCGCGGTTCGCACCGAACGTCTGGGTGGCGCCTTCTTTTCATGTTTAAGATCAACACGCATATCTGCCCCTTCTCCTGGAGTAGGCATGTCGGCGTGGTTAGGGCACGGGACTGGTTCTGGTCACGCTGGTCCGGATCAGTTAAACCTGTTGTCCGCCGGGGATGCAGATCTGCTGTTCTGGTACCCTGAGAGACTTGGGCTTTTTCAGGGGGAAAATGCCAGGTCGGTCCGGGTGTCACAGGGTTAAGCGCTATGGAGACCCTGGTTGGGTACATTTTGTACTCTGCACTGTCGTAATGGCTTACGGCCATGCCAACCTGTACACGCTCGATCTCGTCAGATCTCGGCCGCTACGCAGGTTGGTCCTGGTTAGTACTTGGTTGGGAGACCGCCTGGGAATACCAAGTACGGTGTGCTTGGGGCTGGTTCTCCATTCTTTTCGCTCCTCTCTCACACATGGCGAAGAGGGGCCTGTTGGGGTGGTCTTTGACCTCCTCTGGTGACCCTGTGCTTCCCGTATCGCCGGGCCCGGTCTGAAGTAGGGATGGGTATCGTTAGGATTTTATCGATACTACTACTCTTATCGATACTGCTTAACGGTTCGGTACTTTATCGATACTCTTATCGGTTCTTTTAGATTATTATTTAAATATATTTAAATTTAAAAAAAAATTATAAATTATTATTTGAACGGCTTAAGGCTATATCTGTACTTGATATTTGTTTGTTGTGTTGCATATTTGAAATAAACTTCAATCAAATCAAACCCCCCCCTCTTAAAAACCTGTGTTTAACCTGGCCATCTATAAAACATCATGCTAAAACTGTGAAACAAATGTCCTACTCCCCTAAAGAAAGAAATACATAGCAAACATGACTCAGTTATGCAATAGTGCTGCTGCTTTTTATTTTGTTAAAATCTTTTAGTTAATAAGACTACAAAATGACTACAACGATTTCACGACGTTTTCCTGTCCACGCCGGAAGTGCATCGGATACCTACCTTAACGTTAAATTTTCAACAACGGAACAGATTGTTGCTAATTAAACACTTCATGGAAACGGAGTAACGTTAACGCTATGTCGAGTTCATACGTGTAGTGTAGTATGAACTCGGCGAGTCGGCATAACGTTAACGTTAGTCAGTTTCAGTGTTGCTGGATGGTACACTCTATTAGCTCCGTAGCTAACGTAGCTAGCCACGTTAACGTTAAATGTTCAACAACAGAACAGATTGCTGCTAATTAAACACTTCATGGAAACGGATTAACGTTATCGCTATGTCGAGTTCATAAGTGTAGTGTAGTATGAACTCGGCGAGTCGGCATAACGTTAACGTTGTTGCTGGATGGCACACTCTATTAGCTCCGTAGCTAACGTAGCTAGCCACGTTAACGTTAAATTTTCAACAACAGATTGCTGCTAATTAAACACTTCATGGAAACGGAGTAACGTTAATGCTATGTCGAGTTCATACGTGTAGTGTAGTATGAACTCGGCATAACGTTAACGTTAGAGTGTACCATCCAGCAACACTGAAACTGACTATTAGCTCCGTAGCTAACGTAGCTAGCCACGGACAGGCACCTCCAGTGGACTCCCTACCCGTGTATGTGTGAGTGTGAGCGGCTCGCGACAAGTGTGTGTAAGGGCTTGCTGCGGCTCGCTTCTCGTGCAGAGACAGAGAGAGGAGAGATAGTTTGCAACGTTTAAATTCCTGGAAAAAAAAACTCATAATAATAATACTTTCTCGAGTATCGATAGCAGTACCGATAACGTCGGAGCTTATTAATACTCCGGTTTTTTCTAATTCAGTACCGGTTCCCGTTTAGAACCGGGGTCCGGGGGGCATCCCTAGTCTGAAGTAATGTTTCGTCGACCCGTAGGCCTGGGTTAACCCTTTTTTGAAAACTTAAACACTTGTACTGCGGTATAGCCGGTGTATACCCGCAGGTGTGTTTTGGAGTTTTTTCTTGAGGGGTTATAGGAACAACCACTGCATTGGGTAACGCCAAGGTGGTTGATTCCCTGGTGTGTTGGAGCAGTGTCAACTCCCGGGTTACCCGGTTGAGGGTGCCCCTGCACGTTCATGACGTCTGCCAATCGTGTCAGCCTTCTCTGCCTCAACCCCTGTGGGTGGGTTTTTTTTTTTAAATGGAGGCTTGGTCATGCAACAACGCCAGCATACGCCCCTTCTGCCGGGGCGGCTGTTTTCAGCTGACTCCTTTGGCGCCTGTCTCGTCCGCAGTGCTCCAGGCTCAGGTTACAGCCTGTTGCCTGGTTTTTCCCCGGTGCGCTGCCTGCTTCCGTTAGTTAACCTTTTTTGTGTGCTTACGGCCATGCTGACTGCCTGTTCTGCAGGGTCAGTGTGCCAGGCGGTGTACTATTGGGGGGACAGGGCCCGCTCGGCTGAGGGGCCTTTGTCCGAATACGCTGGCGATGTGGGGGGCGGGGTCACTAAGTGCCCACCTGGTGGGGTCTTGATGCTGGCATCATGGACTTCTCCGGGCCCCCGTTCCAGGGGGTCCAGTCCCTTTGGTGGGTCTGGGCCTTCCTTCGCGCTCCGCTGCTACGGCCTTGCCACGGGGTTGGGTTTGCCCTTGACCCCGTGATTCTGGGGGCAGTAACGAGGTTGTTCCCTCCGTTAGTTCCCGGGTGGCATGCGGGTTGTGCGTGTGTGTAGTCGTGGGGTCAGGCCACGGTCTGCTCACCCTGTGCGTTGAGTTGCTTGAGTGCCTCTTCGCACGGTCGGGTCCGTCGCCCTCCCGGGAAACCTCCAATAGGGGGGGTGCCCTCCATTAGGGGGGGTCGGGGGGGCTCGGCCCTCCCTGTTCTGATGGTTGTGGGGGGCCTTCAGCGGGGTGTATTTGTCGGCCGGTGGCTCCCGCTCGGCCTCCCTTGTGCATGAGTGACGCCGAGCGGAGCCACTATGTCACAGAACGTTAGGTTATAACTATAACCAAGTTCTGTTAATAGTGGTGACGCTCGGCGTCCGACGCCGCTGCAGCCCTTGATCTCGCCTTGTGGTGAAAGCTTGGGAAGGAGGCGAGGGGGTGGCCCCACCCCTGCTTATATGGGAAGCTGATAGGGGTGTGGTCAGACAAATATTGGGATATAAAGGTACATTGTGGTCTTTATTCAGTGCGCGTGCACATGCGGGGATAGTGCATGAGTGACGCCGAGCGTCACCACTATTAACAGAACTTGGTTATAGTTATAACCTAACGTTCTTAACAGTTCCTAACCAGTTCGAAACAAGGCGGACATTAATAAAATTTGCAATCAATCAATCAAACCAATAACACATGCTCACTTCATTCATGCCTTGAAACAGCGCACCTCCGAGCTGCTTCCACATGGAGGCAACTTTTTAAAAAATTTGTGGAACTACTTTTTCTGCGGATGGTTGTCAATAAATCATGAATTAATGTGTGTTTATTGTATAGCAATAAGGTTGGATGAATTCGGCCATTGTATAAAAGCATTACATCACACGACAGAGTGTGTTATAGAAATTAGATCACGCCTATGGGGGTCTAACGACCCTCGGCTGCGCCTCGGGCCTAACAACCACCCATAGGCGTGATCTAATTTCTATAACCCACTCTGTCTCGTGATGTAATGCTTAAATACCATGTACTTTGCACAAGCCTCAAATACCGGCATGTAACTCGAGAACCGCTGAACGGGTTTTGTCGCTATCGACAGGCAACAAATAAGCCTTCAATTCGATATATATATTGTATTACAAAATATGCACACCCGAGCCACTAGGGGTCACCAAAGTGCCGGTTGCAAAAAGTCAGAAAAACGTCCCATATGTGGGACGTTGCAACTTAAATTAAATTAATACGGACTGTATTGATCTATTTGTGACATGAAATAAAACTCGGCCCGGTCTTAAGAGGTTAATGTAAAAATAACCTGAACTATCCCTTTAAGAGTAAAACGGGTATTGAAATCTAAGTAAACCTCTCTCCTTTTTTCTCTTACGCAAAAGAATGTGATCGTCACTAAAGCTTCCTCCAACAATTATGAGCAATGCATGCTGTACGGATGCTGCCAAAGACAGAAATACTTGACAACCTTTGCCCTTACTTGTGTACCGTGAGCAGAAGAAACATTAACCTCCATTTACTAGAAAACACTTGGCTTGTTGCTTAACCAGTGAACATTGGGTGAGTAACAAAAACAGGAACACCACACAAGGGATGTGATGATCCTGTTTCTCACCCAATGTTCACAGGTCTGGTGGACCGATAACAATATTGGGATTTTAAAACAATAAAGCCGTAATAAAAAAAAGTACAAATACTTAAAGGAACACGCCAACTTTTTGGGAAATTTGCCATCTAGGTGCAAATCCAGAGCCTGCAGGATAATGAAAGACCCTCACCACCCCAACAACAGCCTGTTCATGCTGCTGCGGTCAGGCAAACGCCTGCGAACACCAGTAACGAGGACAGAGAGACTTCGGCTCAGCTTCTTCCCTCAGGCCATCAGAGCCTTGAACACTGAACACTCCACGCACAAGCACACATGCGCACACACACAACACACACTGTACACGCTCACACACTAGCAGCCACTTTAACATGAGCACACACACACTCATGCTGCACACGCTCACACTTATGGACACTTTACAGAAGGAAAGGTCACTTTAAGAATAGTATAGTATAACTTGAGATTGTATAATATAGCATTGTATAGCAGTGTACATAAAGACCCAGTGCCTCATCCGTAGCTAACAGTGTACTGCACTACCACAGGACATAGCATGTCCTACCATGCTCTGTAAATAACTCATGTACAGATACCGATATGCCCTACTTTGTTACTTGTTTATTGCACACTGTCGCTCTATTGGTTGGATTCTTATTATATATTATTACTATTGTATTATGCACATCGTTGCGGGCAAGAGCCCCCGCATTTCACTGTATACCTGTATGCCGTGACAAATAAAACTCTTGTATCTCTTGTATCTTGTATCTACCCTGGAGTTAGACAAGCAGATACATACCCTTTTCTTCTCTGTGCATGCATTAGGCTTAGGGAACAGCCGCACCATTAGCCTAGCTTAGCGTCATTCACTGGAAGTAGGTGTGCCAGTGTAATCTAGTTCCCAACAGTCACGAAATACACAGTGCAAGTAAATTATGTTTCCAGTTCACACATATCCATTTTATTTTTTTTAAGTACTGAAACACTTGCCCTGGTCCTGAGGTTGAATAAGGGATAGAACTCTCTGGAATCTAGACTCTCACCTGTGAACATGAGCTGGGTGGTGTCGGCTACAGAGATGACCACCAGCCCTGCCATGTTGGAGGCCAGGCCGACCAGGGCCACCCAGGAGTCCTCCAGGCAGCGCTGCATGGCCCTCAGCCCCAGCAGGCTCCCCAGGTAGGACATGTGCTGTGCCGCCGAGCCGTAGCCGATCAGGGCGGGGCCCCAGCACAGCGGTGCGCTCAGCTCGTAGAGCACGTACAGCCCACGGCTGCCGAAGTGCACCGTCACCACCAGGAAGAAGCAGAGCGTGTACAGCCACAGCCTGCGGGACCGGCCTCCATCCCCCGTGGAGTAGAGGCGGTAGATGGCGCCGTAGTGGCGGCTGGTCAGAAGCCTGGCGCTGGGGTCAATGTTGATGGTCTCTGGGACAAACAGATAGGTATAGAGGGCCGCGGCTAGGTTGGTGGCCAGGACCAGCCAGAAAGGATTGATGTACCTTGAAAACAAAAGAAGTAGGCTAACAAACTGGAAGGAATGCTGCATTTAAAAAAAGGAGCATTCTACCATATAAATGCAGATTTATTTATGCCCACAATATCACATATCTCAAAACTATCCCTAAACTATAAACTCTGTCACAACCATAATAACCAGTTCATACTGAACAATACATCAAGTTCAAATGTATATTGCAATATGGGGGAACTCAATATCCAGATTGCAGAAACTGTATGGGCATCTTTAAAAGAAAATATTAAAATAACTATAAATGAGAAATGTCATCCACTGACACCATAGGTCCTTAATTCAAGGAGATTGCTCATCACAGGAAATCAAATAGGAGATGGGGGCGAAAAGTGGCTCAGGTGGTAGAATGGTCGTCTGGTAGTTGGAAGGTTCCTGGTTCGATTCCCGCTCCTCCCGGGCAGCGGTTCGAAGTGTTCTTGAGCAAGGCACTTAACCCCTAATTGCTCCTGATGAGCAGGTTGGCACCTTCCATGGTGCCTCTGCCACCGGGATGTGAATGTGTGAGTGAATGGGTGAATGTGAGGAACAAATTGTAAAGCGCTTTGGATAAAAGTTGTTATATAAAGGAAAATGCACCATGGTGTGATGCACTTACATAGCTAGTATGTGCATTCTTACAATACACTCCTGAAAGTGTTTTCAATTACATACACATTTAGATTTCTAAACTTAAAGCTTAAAGATCCAGTACAATGATGTTTTACATAAAGTCATTTAGCATTTAATGTCATAAGTGTCATTTTCTTCAGCCTCAGATGTATAATTTGTTTTGATATCATGGTGTACAATGACTTAGGCCACCCTCTCGGAGTACAGCCAACTCTCAGTAGACTGGGGGGGGGGGGGGGGTGGCCTTCTGTTCATTATACACTATAGATGCTTGATAGGACTATGGTGAAGTGTGAGCACCACTCCGCTAGATGTGACTGATGGGCCAATCAGACCAGCTAGATGTGACTGATGGGCCAATCAGAGAAGCTAGATGTGACTGATGGGACAGTCAGAGCAGCTAGCTGTGACTGATGGGCCAATCAGACCAGCTAGATGTGACTGATGGGTCAATCAGACCAGCTAGATGTGACTGATGGGCCAATCAGACCAGCTAGCTGTGACTGATGGGCCAGTCAGAGCAGAGCAACCCATGTATATGAGATATTTCAGAGGAATCAGATGGATATCTGAAATGGCTTGATTTTGTTTATATCCAGGTGGAAAGACATCAAAGGGTCAAGACATCATGTTGTTCACAACAACAGTTCTAACATTTTGGGTGATTTTATGTCAACATACCTTCTGTTAAAAAACAGGATAGAAATAAACGATTTTCATTGTACTGAATCTTTAAAGCTAGACTTTTAAAAGTATATTGCAAGTGCAACATCTGTTAGAAAATAATGACAACATATTGTCTTGCTACCATTCAGCTCAAGATTGGTCAAATCCTGAGAGTCATACCCTTGTGCACGACGCCATTCCCCTCCAATGATGCTCGCCAACATGCCTGCCAGTCCCAGACAGGCCTCCAGCACTGCCAACCTGAAAGTGCGGGAGCCTCTGTCACTGGTATCAGCCATGTACGCGAAGCAGCCTGCCAGGATGGTGTTGAAGTCTCCCGACAGGCCGCTGAGCAGCCTGCCCAGGAGGAAGTAGGCCACAGGCAGTTTCAGGTACATCACCAGTAGGTAAACCGAAGCTTGGAGGGCGAGGCCCAAACTGGGCAGGACCAGGACTATCCTACGACCCCTCTGGTCGCTCCATGGGCCCAGGAGGGTCACCACCAACAGGCCCAAGGAGAGGCCTGTCAGGTTGAGGTACAGGTTCCAGTGGGCTGTCAATGTCTCCACCTCCTGAAAAGAGAAAGATTTAGTGATGAGAAATGGCCATAGCCCAGTGATTAGAGAAACATGCTAGTGAGTAGTGACCACCAGTGGGTTGCTGGTTCGGATCCCCAAACAGACAGGGAAAATCTAGGCGGGGAAATGAATGAGTGTTAATCTGTGTCTGAGTGTTCTTCAACTTCCTCGATAACTGTTGCCAAAGTGCCCTTCAGCAAGGCACTTAGCTGCTCAATAACTAAACTCACGTAGCCAAACCTCTCTCCACACTACGTTAGTGCTGTGCCAGCGCCAGAGAGAGGTCTGGCTGAACCTATTATCATTCCACTATAGGGGAATAAAATGCTCTGGCTTGTTTGTATTTCTTTAAACCAATCACAATCATCCTGGGCAGCGCTAAGCCCAGGCTGCAGCGATGGCGTCCTTAGTTGCAAAATAGTGTTGCAGATAGCGGAAGGGGAGGAGAATTCCAACTAAAATAGCCAGCCAATGGCATGCTTATACACAGTATCCAGAATACTCAATAACTAACAGTGTCAGACTGGGGTTGAACTGGGCAGCTCCCGGGTGTGAATGTGTGTAATTTTGTGAGTGTGAAGCAGGGCATTGTAGAGGAAAACCAGGAGTTGTCTGTAAAAATTCCTGGATAACACAAGTACCGACCTACAAAGCAACAACAAAAATGGTTTACTTTAATACATTCAACGTGGGGGCGGCTAAGTGGCGCAGTGGGCAAGGCGCTCGGTTGGTGCGCCTGTACAGCAGAATCAGGAAGTATCGGGGGCAGCGTGAGCCTCCCACGTGCTACTCCTCGCAACTGAGAGATCGCGCTGTACAGGTGAAAAGATGCGACGGCTGCCTCCTCGTGTACCGGAGGGGACACGTGATGCAAGGCTTCGTCCACATTGCAGCCGGCCAGTGGGAGGCATGGTCTAGCAACGTTCGAGACAGGGGAGGGGAGAATTGGCAAGGCAAAATTGGGATGGGAGAAAAATAGAAAGATTTGGAGAAAAAGTGGATAAAAATAAAAATAAATACATTCAACGTGGAATTTAATCTCTAAGCTTTCAACCAAGCATTTAGACCTTTACAACACTGTACTGTACTGTGTTACCAGATACGATAAGGTGATCCTAAACGAAGACCTGAATATTTATATAAATAAAAAAGCAGACTCCAAAGCAATAGAGCTTGCAAATCTAACACAGCATATAATAAATGCAACTCACCGACATGGTAATACATTAGACTTAGTGATAACAACTGGGCTAAACATCAATAATATCTCAATAACTGAGCTACCTCTCTCCGACCATCACTGTATATTCTTTGATGCTCAAATAACCCTTACTAAAACTAAAAAAGAAGTCATAGTTCAAAAGAGGCTGAATCAAAGAAAGGCTGACAAAGCTGAATCAAAGTTCACCGATCTTATCAGACTATATGAACCACACAGTCATGACAGCTCTCTAAATTAAATAATAGAAAATCTCAATCATGCATGCACTATCATATGTATTAAATTCTGTGACCCCACTAAAAACTAAAAAGAAGTCGACAACCAGAGCCTCCCCCCTGGTTGAACTATAATGGTGTCAAAGAAGAAAAAAGTAAATGTTAAGCAGCAGAGAGAAAACAAAAACCACTATATGCTGTGATATCTACAAAGATGCTTTAACTGCCTATAACAGAACCATCCGACTAGCAAGGAAAGATTCTTTTTCCAATATTATCACAGAAAATGCTGGAAATTCCAGAGTCCTTTTCTCCACTATCGATCAGCTGCTAAACACTCTCTGCCACCCACCCTCCTCAACAGCTAAATGTGAGGAATTTGCTCAGTTTTTTGAGAACAAAATAACTTCAATCAGAGCTAGTATCATTACTAGTGGAGGTGGAGATGAAACCGATCTCAGTAGAGTATGCAATGTAACCACGAGTAACTTTACATGCATCACACTAAACAAACTATGTAAAACTGTCTCAGAAGCAAACTCCACAACCTCAGATATTGATCCTATCCCCACAAAATTCTTTAAGCGAGTGGCATCTTTCTTCCCAGAGGCCTTTAAAACAGCTGTTGTAAATAGAGCTGCCGCGGTATCGGTATTACCGCGGTATCGCTGTTACATCACGCCCACGCAGAGTTGGCTGAATACCGCATCACCGCTGTTTTTTATAATAATAATAAAGCACACAAGCACACATGAGCACAAGCACAACACACTCACTGTACACGCTCACACACTAGCAGCCACTTTAACATGAGCAGGCACACACTTATGCTGCACACGCCCACACTTATGGCCACCAAGAAGGGTAACTTTTTTTTTAAATGGTATAGTATAACCGGAGATTGTATAAATTAGCATGTACAGAAAGACACTACCAAAGGACCCAGTATGTCCTCCATGCTCTGTAAATAACTTACCGTAATTCCTCTAATAGTAACCGGTATTCAATAAAAAACCGGGTCTCTATTAATGACCGGGTGCACTGTTGAGCTAAGCAATTATAAGCCGGCCTCCTAATACAAGCCGGGTTTCATGTATATTAGAGTTATTGTTGTTATATGCTGGCCTGGCTGTGCAGTAAATACCATATAATGGTATGGTGTTAATGTTTACCAAGAGAGTAAGCCTACCTCAGAATTGTATAAAACGAAGTTATTATTATTATTATACCAGTATTGTGATTGCACTATTTTACTTTATTTAACTTTTTTTGACCACCTGTAATTGCACTGTTTACTACCGTATTTCATACAGTACTTGCTTGGTTTCAATAAATTACCCCAGTCCATTTTACTGGGTTCAAACTGACACAAAATGTTGATTTATTCATTATGATCTGTTTGAAAATTAGAAATATAGGCCTCTCTCTTATACATGCCTCCTCCTAATACAAGCCTGGTATCCGCTACAGTTGAAACAAATACAAGCCGGGGTTACTATTAGAGGAATTACGGTATGTACATATACCGATATGCCCTAACATGTTACTTGTTTATTGCACAATGTAGGGCTGGGCGATATGGAAAAAAATCATATCGCGATAACGATATGATAATTTTATTTTATTTCTCGATATCGATAATTATCGAATTGTTATAAGTATAATTATTTTTTTTTTTTTTTTTTTTTTTTTTAACAACAGATGTATGTTTATTTTGCAGCAATTCTTTGTCATTGCCGCCATCTTTAGTGTTACATCCCCTCACACTCCAGTTCTCAGGCTGCAGCTGGTTTAAAAGCTAAAGTAAACCGGCTTCTCTGCTGGCTGTGGCTCCAGAGGAGTTGAACAGTTCTGGCTCTGCTAGTTTATTTTCGATCTTTTGGCGCTTTTTTGGTGGACAAACCACCGCACATGTGCACTGTGACTCGTGACTGGAGTCTAGTTCTGCTAGCACACATAGCCTACTGTGTACAGACGGTCTCAAAATGTATTTTAAATTAGAAAGCAAACAAAATAAATGGACAAGAGAAAAAGAAATCTGAATTTGGTCAGTATTGTCATTTGGACAAGCAAAGCCATTACTTTAAGTTGCAGGCAAGAAAGACAAGTCTGTCCACTGTCTGGTTTTAAAACTGCCCTGTTGCAGAAAAAAAAAAAAAAAAAAAAAAAAAAAACGATTTTTCGATTTTTATTTTATTTCGATATTCGATATCGATTATTAAAATATATCGCGATATTTATCGTTATCGTTATATCGCCCAGCCCTAGCACAATGTTACTTGTTTATTGCACAATGTTGATTCTATTATATGTTATTTGCACATCGTTGCGGGCAAGACCACCCGCATTTCATTGTATACTTGTATGCCGTGTCAAATAAATCTCTTGACTTGACGTACCCTGCTCTCGTTGGGCTTGCGGCTCTGCAGATATACCCTACTCCTCTGTCGAGGTTCCAAGCGACCCTATTGGGTACCAGAAAAGTCACGTGAAACACTGCAGACCACTGATTGGTCAGAAGAGAGACGCGTCACACGTTGGAGCGTCCTGAAGTGTGTTACCACCAATCGGCAAGCGCGTATTAGGTTTTTACTTCCTGAATGTCAGCCATTGATCAGAGCTCACAACACGGCTAATACGTTAGCTCCCGCCGGAGTGGATTACCGTCGCTCCTCAGGAGTACTAAACGAGGCATAATGATTTTACTGCAACGAATGTTATAATAAAAGCCCTTCGTTCTATACACTTGTCTGATTGAAAACTTTATTAACAGACCGCAGAATGGCACAACTCGGCACGCTCTGAGCAAAGAAAGGAACTGAGATATGAATTGAGTAATGCTTGCCTTGCTATGGTCCGGTAAATACGCTGATGTTATTGAACGTGTAACTATATAACGTTAATGCCACAAAACGAATGCCTTTGTAATCATAAGTAGTAACGTTATAATAAGAAGAAGAAGAAAGGGGAGACCAGAGGGGAGACTTCGAATCCGTGTTTCACTTTCAATAATGAATGCGTGCTTGCCGAATCCTAAACAATATTCATGCTGCAAAGTCATCCTCTAAAGATAGACATTTAGACTAGAGGCAGGCTATATGCTATAAAGAGTAGACTACAAAAAAAGAAAAAAAATGCATTCAAAATGTTTTGTGTGTGTGTGCGATAATAACCGCAGCGGTAGGAAATATTTAGCAAATTTGTGCGGTAAGGAAAACATCAATACCGCGGCAGCTCTAGTTGTAAAGCCTCTATTAATACATTGTCCGCCATGCATTGTACCCATCCTTGGGCCCAGTCTGCCAGTGCTGTAACCCTATGGAGATGTTTACCTTCTTTGCAGGGCTATAACTTTTTAAATATTATAGCTATATCGACATTACTATGGCCCATTCAACATCGGGTATCTATTGTTCCGGATGTGGGAACGTTATATTTTTTCATTCATACATTGTCGTGTTAATACCGTCGTGAATATAAGTATATTTTTTATCCTCTTTTGATCCACCTGATTTTCTATGCTTTTCTCCCCATCCCAATTTAGTCATTATGCCAATTCCCCCCGTCCCTACCTGGTCGTTGTGCGCATGTTCCCCCTACTGGTCGGTACAAGGGAACCCTGAAGTCTACCACATGCTTTCTCCGACACATGCAGAGACAGCCAGCGGCTCTCTTTTCACCTGGCAGCGAGGACTCATTGGTGAAGTGTAACACGTGGGCGGTCACGCTGCCTTCACCACTTCCTGCCTTTCGCTGAGCAGGCGCCCAGACCTGACCTGTAGGCGTCCACAACGCCAGATTCCCACCCACGACTTCCCTCCCGCTAACTCAGCCAAACAAGTTAGTATGACGATCGGCCCAAGCCGCAGGCAATGCTGACTCCGGGATTCGAGACCGCAGCCTCTTGCATTGGTGATGAGTGCAATCACCGCTACGCCACCCGACCGCCCCTATAAGTATGTTTAAGGTTTTCTGCAGTAATTCCTAAAACGGCAGTTATAGGCCCAGACGCATATAGATTATCAATTGGCGTTTCTTTCCTATACACGCTATATTAAAAAAATTCAAATGTATATGATCGGTATACATTATGCTTCATCATGCGTGAAGGAAAGAGGGGGGGGGTCGTTTATAATTCCTTGATCGTCAGTAGCGTCTTTTTTCTTTTTTACTATGGGTCGATACGTTGATCAGATGGATTGCCGTGAAATAAATAAACAATCGAGCTGAAAATAACGTTAGATTCCTCTTACCGTTCGCCGATGAGACTGGAGGAAAAATATTCCAATTCTTTGACGTCGATCTGCTAGATCCATTTCCCGTTTGTATGACGCAAGAAACACCGAAATCATATTGATTATTGCGTTTCGAAAGCAATCCCAATGCACTCGAGTGTGTATCTAGACCCACGTTACAAGATATTACTACCGGAGGATTCTCCCAGATGCACCGAGCGCCACTTCCGGTTTGGCTTGGAGTGTAACTCGCCCGACATCCACCAGGCGGTGGTATTGAGGCGTTGCAATATCAGACAGGGTCCAGCTGCAGTCCCGGAGGGAGGCTGGATGAATTATGAATGCCATGGCGAAAATGTTTTATATTGATCCCAAAAACGAGTTAACTCGTTTCTGGCGCACAACGCATGGCGGGCAATAACGAGTATACTCGTTTTTGGCGCACAATGTGTTAAAGAAACCTAAATTGGATAACAACACAGTAGCAAACCACAGACTAATATCAAATCTACCATTTATCAGTCAAATAAAAAAAAATAAAAAAAATTATCCACTTTTTCTATTTTTCTCCCATCCCAATTCCACTTTGCCAATTCTTCCCTCCCCTGTCTTGAACGTTGCTCGAATATGCCCCCCACTGGCCGGTTGTAGGGAGGATAGAAGCCTTGCATCACGTGTCCCCTCCGATACACGAGGAGGCAGCCTGTCGCATCTTTTCACCTGCCAGCGCGGACTCTCATTGGCGAGGTGTAACGTGTGGCAGGCTCACACTACCCCCGCCATTTCCTGTCTCTGCTGTGCAGGCGTCCCCAACCGACCTGTAGGAGTCGCTGTCTCCAACGTCCAGATTACCACCCATCGACTTGAACCCGCTAACTCTGCCAATTGAGTTAGTATGACGGCTGGCCCAAGCCGGAGGCAACGCAGACAGCCGGAGTCGAACCCGGTGTCTCTTGCGTTGGTGACGAGTGCAATGTCCGCTGCGCCACCCAGCCACCCAATAAATTCCTATCTTAAAGAAAACAACATCTTAGAAGTCTTTCAGTCAGGTTTTAGAAGATACCACAGTACGGAAACTGCACCCACAAAGGTAATTAGTGACCTAAGACTCAACTCTGATGCAAATAAAATCTCCATCCTTATCCTATTAGATCCCAGTGCAGCTTTTGATACTATTGATCACAACATCCTAATAAATCGACTTGAAATGCTTATTGGTTTCTCTGGCTGCGTGTTTAACTGAATTAAAACATATATCAGAGGAAGGATGTTTTATATTAGTCTAGGAGGCCATACATCAGAGAAACATGAAAGCCGCTACAGGGTTGCACAAGGCTGTTTAGGTCCATTACTCTTTTCTCTCTATATGCTACCGCTCTGCGACATCATCAGAGAGTATGGCATAGATTTCCACAGCTATGCGGATGATACACAATTGTACATATCCGCTAGGGCTGATTAACACTTTGGGTGCCGGCCAGAAATCCGGAAAATGACTGTGGATTGCCAGGATTCCTGGGCGATTTGAGCATATCTCATGATCTTAGCGGAGCTATTTCTATATTTTATATTATAACTATGGGGAAATGGTTTGGCTCATTTGACGACGACGAGTTGATGTACACAATGAAAAAAACCGTTTGTTTCTGCATGTCTTCGTTCGTTCACAATTACAAGTTAAAAAAGGTCAACACAGGTAAAAATCCAGGTAGATTCTTTAGAAAAGGAGTTACGGGCACTTTTATGAAAGGTGCGCCGCCGGGGTGATAATAGGTACTGAACGTGTTATAAAGCAATTTAGACTGGGATGGATGGATGGATGGTTTGATTGATAGATTGTTTGATAGATTGTTTTATTGGTTTGATTGATAGATTGTTTTATTGTTTTGTTGGTCGTTTGATTGATATATTGTTTTGTTGGTCGTTTGATTGATATATTGTTTTGTTGGTCGTTTGATTGATAGATTGTTTTGTTGGTCGTTTGATTGATAGATTGTTTTATTGGTTGTTTGATTGATAGATTGTTTTGTTGGTCGTTTGATTGATAGATTGTTTTATTGGTTGTTTGATTGATAGATTGTTTTGTTGGTTGTTTGATAGATTGTTTTATTGGTTGTTTGATTGATAGATTGTTTTATTGGTTGTTTGATTGATAGATTGTTTGATTGATAGACTGTTTTGTTGGTTGTTTGATAGATTGTTTTGTTGGTTGTTTGATTGTTTTATTGGTTGTTTGATTGATAGATTGTTTTATTGGTTGTTTGATTGATAGATTGTTTTGTTGGTTGTTTGATTGATAGATTGTTTGATTGTTTGATTGACAGTCCGACTGACTGACTGACAAACTTGAAATGCAGTAATACTATTATATCGATCAGGTGGGAATATATTGTATTGATCAGGTTAGTAGATATTGTACCGATCAGGTATTATAGATCATGTGCATGCAATAAACTAAAAAAAAAACATTTTGACTGTTTCTCATTCATGTACTGTATGTACATGTAATCTGCTCCCGTGTTGTAGACACTGTGTTGCTCTGTACCTACCTGTTTTCCAATTTATTCGTCCATACATGATAAACACATTCATAAAGTAATAATAGCTTGTATTGATAATATATCAATTAGTTTCACTTGGAAATACTACTACCTTATCAACCACCATGCCTGGCGCTAACGAACAAGTAAGTTATAACTACTGGTGTAGGTCCAGAAAACATTATTATAAAATACAGAATACTTTACAATGCAGAAAACTTGAAACTTTGATGAAATAAACATTTTTATTTCAAAATATGTTCAATAAACTGGGCGACAAGTCATCAGTACCAACCATTGTTCCTGTGCATTAGACACATATGCTGGTAACATTCACAGTATAGGATTATGGTAATTTACCAAGACAATACCTTATAAAAAGTGAACACTGGCTGATGATAACCAACCATTGTTTCAGTGCATTTAGGAGTTTGCTGGTAACATTCACAGTATAGGATTATGGTAATTTACCAAGACAATACCTTATAAAAAGTGAACACTGGATGTTGTGAAGGGCCAGATTAAAGCTGAGAATCTACGTTTTATTGTTTTATATAACTTGTATATTATTTATATATAAGCTATATCCCTTTAAGCCTCCGTTAGAATCATAGTAATATTCGCTTTCCTCATTGGATAATGCCCTTGACGTTCTCGGCGCCAGGCACCGCGCCCCTGAAGTCAGGTTCAAAGGCGAGTCTGGGCATGTTGGGACATGCCTGGTGCCGGCGCATTGATTCCAGACGAGAGCTGAGGCTTGGCACTAGAAAGCCACTTAAGTATATATATCGTGGAAGGCGCGAACAGTAGCAGTTCGGTGAAACAGTGTTAGTGCAAGCAGTTAGTCTAAACAGAGTGTTGTGAACCTAACGTGAATAAGTAAAAGTGTCAGAGCTAATGCAGTAACGTCAAGTTCGACTTAGCTTAATGTGAAGTAAAGAGTCGTCATTTAGTGTGAATCGTGTTATAGCAGTTTGTTCGGTGTGCAGCATTACCAAGCAGTTCGCTCGTTTAGTAACTAGTGTAAAACCTTAGCAAGTGTGCGTGGACCAGTGCATGTGAGCGGATCGGAGCGTGAGCGGCGCGGAGCGGCCGGTTTTGACGTGAGCGAGGAGTGGGTTTTAAAATGAGTCGGCGCGACGTCCGGAGCGAGAGTTCTCCTCCGCTCCAATCCACTCCAGGCCGCTCACAGTGGTTTAACACTGATGTAATAATATACATGCAGTACAATGCCAAAGCAACAGATGGCGATGTACAAACATGAAGGCCATTTTCAACCAATGAGAAGGGTGAACCTGTGATATCATGTTCAGGCTTCACTCCTCCTCCTTCACTCACTCCTGTTAGAAAAAGTATCGACGCCATTGTTGTTGACGTTAGCTTACATGCTAACGTTAATGGCAGCGACCATAGCATTGTGGCTCGGCTAGCCTATCATCGCTTAGTAGAGCTAGTGAATGGATAAACAACGTTATTTAACATTGCAGAATGGGTACAATTACAATGCGGCTCAATACAAACAATTGTTAAGGGGCCCAGGGGGTGTAGACTGTTGTAGTTTGAGCTAATTTACACCATGCTCAAAAAAAAAAAAAAAAAAAACTGCCGAGCGATCTGGCGCGGGGAGCGGGGAGCGCTCGATTCAAGGTAAGCGGGGAGCGAGCGGAGAGCGACTTGGGGGCGGGGTCAACATGAGCGATTAGCGGAGCGGACCAAGCTTTAAAGAGCGAAGAGCGGATTTCTCGGCCGCGCCGATCCGCTCACGTGGCCTGGCGTGGACTTAGTAATTAGTGCCAGTACACGAGGAGGGCCTAGTCGTGGACCTACTGGACATGTGCATATTGGAACCTACTGCGGCGATTGCAGAACCAGTATTGGTTGGATTATAGTGATTGTGGAACGTACTACCGTGGAGAAGAGCCTCGTTAATACCCACTGTTGTTTGGATTTAACCACCTTGAAGATCTTACCTCGGGCTAGCTTCGAGGACCGAAGCTGGCTGGCTATCATCATTGCTATCGAGCAATTGGATTACAGCTATTACTTTGCTACTGAGCATTTGGATTATAAGGACTGGATTCCGTACGAGAACCCCTTTTCTTCAAGTGAACAGACTGAGTATCCGAACATTCTTCCTTCCTCCAGAGCTTACATCTCTGGGAGGATACCCCCCGTCTCCAGCGGTACCATCGTTTGCCCCCTATAGTGCCATCCCACGCCAGGCGGCATTTAGTCTAGTATCCCAGCTTAGGAATTATTCATTCCAACTGACTTTGCTACTCACTGACTTTATTCATATTCTTCGCCATACAAGCGCGACCATTCATTCCCATTCTGTACAATTACTGCATAATAATAAATACTATAAATGATATTTCTTTGTCACCGTGCCGTCTTATTCTGAGTGTCTGCCATATTATAACTGTACTTTCTGGCAAGTAATAATAATAATAATTAGCAGTGGTTTAATCTATCACAATCTTTAATACAGTCAGGGTTTTGTAACCCCTCAGTTACACTGGAGGATAATCAACCATTGTTTCAGTGCATTTAGAAGTTTGCTGGTAACATTCACAGTATAGGATTATGGTAATTTACCAAGACAATACCTTATAAAAAGTGAACACTGGCTGATGATAACCAACCATTGTTTCAGTGCATTTAGGAGTTTGCTGGTAACATTCACAGTATAGGATTATGGTAATCCACCCTCCACCCTCAGCGCTTTGCCCTTCTTCTGCTTCTTCCACACCTTCGCCATTTCCATGGTGTCCTCATGGTAGCTGCTGATGGTCTTCACAATCCTCTTATCGCGCCATGCCACGATCAGGACCTCCTTGTTGTTGACTGGAATGCGCTCCCCCACACCGATGTCACGTTTGGTCACGTTCTTGATGATGGCTGGCTCCCCCCGGTGCTTCCTGAGGGTACCACAGACGTCGGTCCTCAACTGTCGGAGCCTGGCGGACATGCGTACACTGTTGTAGAAGTTATCCATGTACAACGTATATCCGGCCCCAGACAAACGTCCAAGCAGACCGACGACCGTGTCCCCCAGGAGCGAGCCTTCCCGGCAATATGGCTTAAATGCAAAGCAATATCCTGTGCGTGATTCGCACAGGAAGTACGACTTGATGCCATACCGGGTTGGCTTGTTGGGGTTGTAGACCCGGAAGGTCAGGCGGCCTCGCCATGCCATCACCCCCGGGCGAGCTCACGTTCGGGCTGGTACAGTTCCTTGCACCTCGCGTTGACATGGTCGACTACAGGGCGTACCTTACACAATTTGTCTCTAACTTCCAGGGATGTATTGTCCGCAAAGTGGAGGAATCGCCAGACTCCGAGTAGTACGGTGTGTACATCATATCGTCAGTGGTCCACATCATGTCCACGCGAGGCTTCCGAAGGACACTGCTCAGAAAATTGAGTCCAAGGAACTTCTTCAGCTCCTTCAATGTGAGGGCCTTCCAAAGCAGTGCCCTGCTACTGGTTAGCGTGGGGTCCAGCCGGGCAATGGACTGATCAGCGTAGAGGTTGGTCTGGGCAACAATGGAATTGAGAAAAGCATCCGTCAGGAACAGATCTAGCCATTTTGCAGGCCGGTACGATTTCAGTGCTGCGGCGTCCTGGAGCAACCCCGGTTGGGCTGTGAAGGGGATCCTGTGAGGCACCCAGCCCTCACGAGACCTGGCATTCTCCTCTTCCTGACGGATCGCAGCCCTGCTCTTCGCTCCTCCGCGTCGCACGCCACGACCTGTCAATTATACAAATATACTATAACACCCCTACTGTAGACAAACATTCATATGCCACGTAGTTACAAACTGTGTGTGAGTGAATGAGTGAGTGTGTGTGTGGGGTTCAGATGTCAGAGCTGGACGTGGTGTGGGGGTCAGAGGTCAGAGCTGGAAGTGGTGTGCAGAGTGAGGCCAACTTACCGCTCTTAGATGTGCGTTTCCGCCCTGCAACGGGTTCCGGCATGTCCAGACTAGCATCCAGTTCTAGAATCACATGATGTAATACATTACACTAGGGCAACGTATTGTCATTTTATTTACATGATATATATATATATATATATATATATATATATATATATATATATATATATATATATATATATATATAGCATTATGTGTTATATTTTATGTACAATTACCTGCAGGAGTAGAATGTGATCCTATGTCATTGCCAGTCTCTGCGTCACTCTCTGCGGAGTCTGCGCCAGAATCTGAATTGGATTAAATTCATTCAGTAAGTAAGTCTCATAAAACACAATAGTAATACATTTACATACATGAATGTAGTTAGTACATACCCAAGCATGTTGGTGTACCAGCGCCGGACTCTGTGTCGGATCCTGTATCAACACAAAATAAATCAGCGGCCATTGTACATCAAAGCATGTACATGTGTGTGTGTGTGTGTGTGTGCAGCACATGGTGGCCTCTATATGCATGGGTTGTGTAGCATAGCATTTAGCTAGAGCCATATGGAATCCGCGATCACGGAATCGCGGACGGAATCGCGGAATTGAGCAATAAAAATGGAATCCACTATAAAAAAAAATTAAATTTTTTTTTTTTTATGTTGTGGGACTTGTACAGCACTTTGTTCAACTTTGTCAGTGCTGTAAAGTTTAAACCTTTTAAAATCTTAGACAAACAAAACACTTTGCTTTCATGAAATATTGTAAGCCGTCATTTGAGGCTTTATAAAAGCAGCACAATGAACACAAATCTGTCAGTGCCGAGTCCGACCTCATCTTAAATAACAAACGGCATTGCTTGTTGTAGTTAACAAAGAGAGGCAGAGTTGATTTTGCAAAAATATATATAATTTTTTTTTTTTGTAATTTACCATGAAATATCTACAGCAAGAATTCTGGGTCTCAACGAATCCAAAATGTCAATGTGGTTAGAAGTGGTGGAGAGAATAAAAGCTAGCTTATAATGGTAGTGTCTGGTTAGGTGCGAGGGATAGTGGAGGTACTTCTCAAGGTGGGGTCCGGGAGGGGGGGGTTCGAGCTGAGCATATGTGTGTAGGTTTTTTTTTTAGATAACAGGTATTATGGGTATATCTTATATAAGACAACTAACTAAAAGGTGATCTCATTGGATGTGCCCTGACAATTAATGCTTGTATATCTTATCGTGTGTTGTCATGTTTGTTTATATGTTTGTTTAAAAAATAATAAAAAAATAAAATAAAATATATATATTTTTTTTTTAAATAATCAAATTTTATTTTCATATTCGAATCCCATGCCCATCGAACGAAGCTTCAAATTATTTAAGACGGCCCTATTAAATGGACTGTTATATCTTATTAAATTGTGGACATTTATTCATTCCCACTTATTAGACACTATTTCTGATGGTAAAATGAGCGTACAAAGCAAAATACAGAATTCTGAAATATTAAAACGGAAAAAACTGAATTTGGGAAAAAATAAAATGGAATTTGGAAAAAAATAAAACGGATTTCATATGGCTCTACATTTAGCACAATTCCATTGATTACAGCACACACACACACACACACACACACACACACAGATCAAAGGGCATGACCCCTATCCAACAGCTTTGAACTTTGCAGCACATGGTGGCCTCTATATGCATGGATTGTGTAGCATAGCATTTAGCACAATTCCATTGATTACAGCACACACACACACACAAAGATCAAAGGGCATGACCCCTATCCAACAGCTTTGAACTTTGCAGCACATGGTGGCCTCTATATGCATGGATTGTGTAGTAGGGGTGGGAATCACCAGTTTCATCATGATACGATACGATATCGATTCTTTGGACAACGATACGATATTTGCCGATATCACAAAGTCTCTCACGATACAATACGATACGATTAGATTCAGGTGCCTGCGATCGATATGAGATGATATCATATGCCCATTTAACACAATCAGTTATGAGACTCGCCACAGGATTTTCAAAATAAGAGTATCGATATGAATCGATCTTATTACATCGCATCGATCCGATTCGATCGTTGATAATTACATCGATGTATCGATCTGGATCGATGTATCGTCCCACCCCTATTGTGTAGCATAGCATTTAGCACAATTCCATTGATTACAGCACACACACACACAAAGATCAAAGGGCATGACCCCTATCCAACAGCTTTGAACTTTGCAGCACATGGTGGCCTCTATATGCATGGATGTGTAGCATAGCATTTAGCACAATTCCATTGATTACAGCACACACACACACACAAAGATCAAAGGGCATGACCCCTATTAGTGGTCTGCAAGGGCCTTGAAATGAAGCCCGTACCCAGCCCGAGCCCGTGAACTTCAGGCCCTGCCCGAAAATAAGCCTGACTGTAAATAATATTTTAGGCCCTAGCCCGCGTGAAAACCAGATTTTTTTTTATTATTTATTATTATTATTATAATTTTTTTTAAATATTCGAAACATGGTTTTATATGAACTTAATAAATAAACAAAAACGAAAATGTTCAATAGGTCTACCTAAATAACAGATAGAGAAAACGAAAGAAACATTAACATATATATTATAACTAAGGCTGTCAAATATATCGCGTTAATATCGCGTTAACTCCCGATTCTATTAATGCCACTAATTTTTTTAACTCAAGATTTTTTTTTTTTTTACTAGACTTCACTCAGGTGTATTATTGATGCTCTCATTGATACTTTGTTTGTTTCTGAAGTGTGTGTGTGTGTGTGTGTGTGTGTGTGTGTGTGTGTGTGTGTGTGTGATGAGATGAGGAAGGGGCAAAAGAGAAAAAGAGCTGGGAGAGTGTGTGTGTGAGGGAGAGAGGGGGGTGTGTGATTAATCAGCCCTTGTGTGTGTGAATGTAACAAGTTCCTAACGTTTTCTTTCCCCTATTATTTCATGCACACTTTATTCATTGTTTTAAATTATTATTTTCTTTTAAGTTATTTTGTGCATCACTCTGTTTTGAATTTGATGCAAATTTGCAATGCATGAGGGTCATCCTTTTGTGTTAAATGGCTGCACAAAGCAAGCATTTGTTGACTCGCATGTTGATAAGAGTATTAAAACTTGGAACTTGAAAAAGATCTGTTTAAGGTAAAAAAAAAAAAAAAAAAAAAAATGCGATTAATTTGCGATTAATCGCGAGTTAACTATGGACAATCATGCGATTAATCGAGTTAAATATTTTAATCGTTTGACAGCACTAATTATAACATATAGCCAACATTTTTTTTATTTTTTTGTTTTAAATATTCTAAACACTGTTATATATTAACTTAATAAATAAACAAAAACGAAAATGTCCAATAGGTCTAACTAAATAACACATTATCATGCTGAAAACTAACAACCATTATATAGCCTTTTTTCGCAAATTCTATTTCCCAGCGCGAGTCAGCCTCGTAAAACTCGTAATTTGAAGGCTATATGGAATCTTCTTTGACACACACACACACATGACACAATAGCCTACTCAGTCACTGTACAAACAAACAGAAAACATAAATCAGATTTCGAGCAGAGCAACATTTATATAATGAAAGCGCAACAGAACAGGGCAGCAGCGACGTCACCCCAGACACCAGCAAATAATAATAATCAAACTCACCACTTCGCTGTGTTGATGTCAGCAAGGCGTTGAACAACGTTAACAACGTTAACATCCAAGAACAAATTAAAACATTCGCCAACTGGCTATATTCCAACTTCAACCTATGCCGCTTCGGTCTGGTTAATTTGTTCATCATCCACCTGAGCCGCGCTCCCCTCGAGTTATCCCTGCAGGCTGCGGAGGGAGACATCCAAATGTTTCCAAAAATGCAACTTTCCCTTGACTATTTTATCTGTTAACCTATACATCTTGACTCCTCAGACACGAGGCTTTCACGCTCTGATGACAGCACTACGTTACGCGAAAATGAAACAGAAACTTAAGGTTATCCTATAACCCTAGTTATATGAGTATAGCGAGCGAGCACAAAAAAAAAAAAAAAAAAAAAAGACGCAATAAAAAATTAATTTTTTTAAAGATGGCACTGCCCGGCCCGGCCGAGCCAGAATTATTTATTTAAAAACAAAGCCCTGCCCAGCCCGAACCCGTCGGGTCGGGTAGGGCCCCGTCGGGCTTGGGCAAGGTTGCAGTGCACTAACCCCTATCCAACAGCTTTGAACTTTGCAGCACATGGTGGCCTCTATATGCATGGATTGTGTAGCATAGCATTTAGCACAATTCCATTGATTACAGCACACACACACACACAAATATCAAAGGGCATGACCCCTATCCAACAGCTTTGAACTTTGCAGCACATGGTGGCCTCTATATGCATGGATTGTGTAGCATAGCATTTAGCACAATTCCATTGATTACAGCACACACACACACACACAAAGATCAAAGGGCATGACCCATATCCAACAGCTTTGAACTTTGCAGCACATGGTGGCCTCTATATGCATGGATTGTGTAGCATAGCATTTATCACAATTCCATTGATTACAGCACACACACACACACAATCAAATATATAGCACATGGTGATGCCTCTGCCTCTATAGCATGCAACTATCGATTTGAACATGCATGCTCAAGGGACTCACCCTTCTCCCCTCGACCACCACCGCGTCCCCCGTCGGACTCGTGAGATGAATCAGAACCATAATACCTCCGACCCAGATCGATATCCTCGTCAGATGACTCCGGAGCTATAATAAATGCATACCGGCGTTGGTTGGCGAACTAACGTTACATATTCACAGTATACAATGAATCAATTAGCGTTAGGTAAATCATCATCAAATATACACGTTTCACACACACACAATCCTTACCTGGTGGTTCCCAATTGGCGCTCCCATCAGATTCATGGACCGTTGAATCGCTGTCCGAGGACTCGGCTGAAGAAGATATCAGCACAGCAGCCACCTTCCTCTTCCTCGAACTGCGACGGGGAGAGCCGCTCCCGGTCCCGGGGCGAGACACGTCGCTGGGCCCAGCGACGGTCTCACGGCTCTCTCCGATCGGAGCTACCAAAGGTCCGGTCGTTGGTGCTACTGCTGCTGCAACGGCGGGTCCAAACGCCAGCTTCGTTTGAACAAACCGATCCGCTGTCGGTCTGTCGCCTCTCTTACCTACACTACGTCTCCTCATACTGATCTAAATGGAACTACTAACAGATCAAACTACTATTACTACTACTGAAATATACTACCTAGACTACACACTAATCCCTCACAATAGTACTACTACTTAGCACGACTAAGTACTTCTAAAGCACAGCTGAAACCTTACAATTATTCTGATACTACCACTATACTGTATAAAACTATAAATATAGACTATAGGCTGATCTCAATTCAAATATCTCTCTCTCAATCTCTCTCTCTCTATCGCTCTATCCATCTCTCTCTCTCTCTCTCTCTCTCTCTCTCTCCCCTACAAAACCTTGTCGATTCTGGGATCCCGCTAAACTTTTATACCTGTGGTCACACTGGTCAGGTATGCTGGCCAATCAAATGCCAGATTCATTGTGGGGTGCAATATTCATTATCTTGTGATACAGTGTTAGAAAATAGGGGGACACTGCCACCTAGTGTAATTTGAGAGGAAATGCAGTTTCCTGTTCAAACTCTCTGCCAAAAGCTCCGCGGTGAAGTTCAGACTGGGAAAATCGAAAAAAGATGTAAACAGAGCAAAGACGAGTTACGGCGTCTTCGGCAACTTGAGCATGGCGGGGAAGGACGCCTAAACTCGTCATTTGGCAACTAAAGTGTTAATCGATTTTAAATCGAAATTTGAAATGATGCAATTAGCAAATCGCAAAAAAAATAAATAAACGCAAATATATATATTTTTTAAATGTATTTAACCAGGAAGTCCCATTGAGATATAAGATCTCCTTTGCAAGTTGTTGTTATTGTTGTGTTGTGTAGTTTAGACTTCAGAGAGGGAGAGTAAAGTACAGAAAAAAAGGTACCGTTGGGTACCAGTATCGATTCCCAGGTAAAAAGAACAATTTTCAGGCTCGGTGTCCCGAACAGACCCACCGCGTAGGCCAGATGCAAGCCGCATTTTACAATAAACCTCTGTGGGGCTGTTTAAAAAAATTATTATTATAATCGCAAATTTAATCGCAATCGCAATATCTGTCCGAAAAATCGCAATTAGATTATTTCCCAAAATCGTGCAGCCCTAATATCCGCTGAACCAAATGATGCGACAGCCATAAACTCCATTACCAACTGCCTGTGGATGAACGATAACTTTCTCAAATTGAATGAGGACAAAACTGAAGTCCTACTTGTTGGCCCCAAATCAAAGAGAGATGCTAACAAATAATCTAGGAAGTTTAACCACTTGGATTAAACCGGAGGTGACAAGTCTCTGTGTCATCCTGGACTCAGATTTGAACTTCAATGCCCATTTAAACAAAGTGACCAAAATAGAGCTTCTTTCATCTCAGAAATATAGCAAAGGTACGACCATTCATAAATCAAAATGATGCAGAGAAGCTAATTCATGCTTTTATATCTAGCCGACTAGACTACTGCAATGCACTATTCACTGGTCTCCCCAAGAAAACGACTGAAAGACTCCAGCTCATTCAAAACTCTGCAGCTAGAATACTAACTAATACCAAAAGGAGGGAACACATTAGTCCTGTCTTAGCTACTCTACACTAGTGGCTTCCTGTAACTTTTAGAATTTATTTGAAGGTGCTTCTCCTCACATACAAAGCTCTAAATGGACAAGGACCCAGCTACATTGCTGACTCTCTAATAAACTACACACTAGGCTTGGGCGGTATAATTTTTTTCATGACCTAATACCCCGGTATACAGTATATGACGGTATGACTTTAATTTTAATCAGCGGGGGGGGGGGGGGGGGGGCAACCCGTGTTACCAAGTAAACAAATCACGGAGATGGCCAGTTAGCCCGCAGCATCCAAGTGCTACTATCGTTAGCTCTCAGAACGGTAGCCAGTTAGCCCGCAGCATCCGAGTGCTACTATCGTTAGCTCTCAGAATTAGGGCTGGGCGATATGACGATATTATATAAATATCGGGTACAGTTCATTAACGATACACTTTTTAAACGTATCGTGGATATCGTGATGTTTTGCCCAAGAGGCTTGTGTTGCGTCAATCTGGTCCACACGTTGACACTTTTGAACATAGCAGCGGCGGTCCTGCAGCCTTTGTAAACTACGCCCCAAAACTGTGGAATACGTTACCCAACAATATTAGGGAAGCCAATCGTCGGTTGTGTGATAGTAAAGGGTTAACCTTCTGTCGTGTGGCAGTGAAAAGGTTAATATATCTGCATTATTTTATCCCACTTTATGCTTTGCTCTTGCTGCTTGTTTTACACTGATGTTATGTCTTATTTCTTACTGATGTAAAGCACTTTGAACTGCAATCACCTGTATGAAAGGTGCTATACAATATAGTTATTATTATTATTATTATTATTATTATTATTACTGTATTTGTTGTATCTATGATATATGAATCAATGTATGTCTGTATAGTATATTACGCACAGTTTCTTCCCCCTCGAATGTATATGTATATATTTTCTTTTAGGATCTCTGTCTCTTAAACAGTACTGTATATTTGTATATATTGTATGTCATAAATGTCTGGATGTAACAGTACTGTATGTATCTGTATGTCGTGTATCATATGTCATAAATGTCATGATGAATTGAAAATGGGGACCCTGATGTAAACAAGACGAAGGTGGGGTGGGGGGAACTGTACATTGAAGGTGGTTGGGTAGGCGGGGTGGGGGTAACTGTACATTGGATTATCGACAAAACCTTACTTGGTCCAAGAAGAGGGCCTCATGTATTACTGGGCTAGGAAATTTACTGTACATTGGAGGGGGTTGGGTTAGGACATTTACAGGGGCCAGTTTCGAATTGCAGTCTCCCGTAGGTGCTCCTTGAGAGTGGTTTTAAAAGTGGGTAGTGATTGACATTCCTTTACAGCTGTGGGTAGGGCGTTCCACATTGTTGTGGCATAATTGCTAAACGTGTTTAGGCCCTTGTTTGAGCCGAATCTGGGTTTAACATGATTTGTGGAGCTCCCTCTGGTGTTGTGGTCGTGGTATTCACTGCCCTTTGGGAAGTATTTTGACATGTACATGGGTGAATGAATGAATGAAAACTTTATTTAACAGATTGCAGAATGGGTACAATACAGTACGGCTCAATACACACAATTGTTAAGGGGATGCAGACCTGAGAAAGACGTTTGTCTTGTTTCCATCAGGGTCCCCCATTTTCAATTCATATAGACATTTATGACATACACAACATACATGACATTTATGGCATAGGGACATATAGGTATTTAGTACGGATACATTTGTGACATAAACGGTATTCAAATATACAGTACTGTTACCCCTAGATCCTGACAGAGTATATACATATGAAGGGGTGGGGACTGTACTTTAGGAGGGGGTGGGTGGGTGGGAGGGAGAGAAATATACATACGGCGGGGAGGAGACTGTCTATTAGGAGGTGGTGCGGGTTTTGGGCATTTACGGTGGCCAGTTTCGAATTGCAGCCTCCCGTAGGTGCTCTTTAACAGCGGTTTTGAATGTGGGTAGGGATTCACATTCCTTACAGCTTTGGGTAGGGCGTTCCACATTGATGTGGCATAATTGCGAAACGCGTTTAGTCCCTTGTTTGAGCCGAATCTGGGTTTAACATGATTTGTTGAGCTTCCTCTGGTGTAGTGGTTGTGGTACCTTAGTCGTGTAGTGTATCTTGTACAGACCTACTCCTATCCAAGCTCCGGGAGGGTCATCAAAGAGAAGTCGCCTATTCTCAGTCGTTGCCCCACAATGGTGGAATGAACTACCTACCCACCCCAGTTAGGACAGCCGAAACACGTCCAATCTTTCGCCGTCGACTAAAGACGCACTTCTTCAACCATAAACCATTATCTGAATTAAATAAAAAAAAAAAAATAATCTAACCCTAACTAACCATACTGTCATGCACTTGTCCTAATAAACTAACCTACACTGTAGTACTCAACACTTTGATGAACATTGTTACTCACAGTGGCGGCCGGTGGGTACTTCGCCACTAGGGGCGCTATACCAAACATCTCTCCCTCTCTCCTTCTCTCTCTCACACACAGCGCGACGTGGAATCGATTCGTTACACAATCAGACCTATTATATACCAAGAATAACTTCAGTATGAGTACAGGGCTGTACACATATTTTGCATATTGTTAAACGAGCCAAGGCTAGCTATTAAACTATGGATATGAATCGAAAATCTGGGACCCTGATGTAAACAAGACAAACGTCTTTCTCTGGTCTGCATCCCCTTAACAATTGTGTGTATTGAGCCGTACTGTATTGTACCCATTCTGCAATCTGTTAATAAAGTTCTCATTCATTCATTCATTCAAACATAGACGATATTGAACAAGCCATAATCCACGTATTTTCAATCCGAGAGAGCTGCAGTAGTTAAATCAATGAGCCATCGACATAGTCAGTGTGGTAACGACGTAACGTTATTATTGCATCCAAGATTGATACACGGCTGGCTAGGCAGTTGGTAGTCATAGTCTTGTGTTATAAAATAAATAAACAATCAGCAATGTCTCGCTTCATGAATGGCCAGCAGTAGCCTAACAGTACTGCTCCTAAAAAAAACTATTTACAAACATTAACGTTAACCACAGAGAGAGAGAGAGAGAGAGAGAGAGAGAGAGAGAGAGAGAGAGAGAGAGAGAGACTCACTGTTTAGTTGAAACGTCCAGGGCAGGAGAGCTTGATAAACGTGTATAATCCACTGATGATGTATTCCAGACCACTGTCCACTGTAGTCTGTCTCCAGACTACATCCGCCATATAGCTTGTTAGCCAAGTGTTAGCTCGTTAGCACAACACAAGTACATTCCTTTGTCCATTTCCGCTCGAACAGACTGCAAACTACCTGGCGTTCTATCGCCATGCTCTAAGACAAACTCTAACCTTAACCAACTTTGAAAGAGTGCCTAAGCTTAACAGTCTAAAGAACTTGCAGTCACTGCACGCTCGTCTAAGACAAACAGCTGCCTGCATCATTCTCACAACAACACAACTATCTCCACCGACCAACCTAGGAACCTAGGAACCATATTGCTGCCGGAATAACCTAGAATTGGAACATTAGAAATTGGATTCGGCCAATCAGAGATCGTCTCTGTGAAATTCTGCTACGGAAAAAAATACTGGCGTCGGCCAATCAGAGAGCGTCTCCGCGAAATGCGGCTACAGATATTCTTGACGCTACTGGCTAGACCGCTTCAAATCGCGCCCAGATTCCAACATAATAGTCATATTTCAACGCACAACGCGTTATGCACTGATTGGCTGTGACGGATACAGCGATCAAACTGTGACGCGCACTCAGAGCGCTATCGCGTATAGCCCGGGCCGAGAAATACGAAAAAATAAAAAAAATAAAAAAAACGTGATGTCACTTCCTGCTCTGGAAAACGAGTGTTTTTTAAACATGTTTATATTATTTATAGGGCTATAAAACAAAAAACAAAAAGATACTTATTCTTGTTCTACTCTCATATAACCAGGCAGGGCCTGAAGGGGGGGCGGCGCCCTAGCGCCCCCCAGTGGCGGCCGCCACTGGTTACTCAGATGATAAGAGTTGTGCCCTTCCTGATGGCTTCAAGCGCTGGTCTGAACGGCTGCAGCTGGAAGCATCTCGATGGCTTGTCGTACAGAACTTGTAAGTCGCTTTGGATAAAAGCGTCAGCTAAATGACTAAATGTAAATGTAAGTAGCTGTACTCTGTCTACGCCATCCTAGGTTGTCAAAGTGGGCAGGGGTGAGGTGGGTTCTAGGGGTAAGGTCAAGCAGTAGTCTGACCAGTTTGTTTTGTGATGTTTGTAATTTTGTTTTTAGCGCCTTTGAGGTGCTTTGGTACCATGAGGTGCAAGCATAGGATACTACAGGATTACGGATGAAAACTAGCCTCCTTGGCCAGATCTGGCATATTATTTGAATGTGCATTGTCCCCGACAAAGAAACAAACTAAACTAAAACTAACCTTTAGGAGGGGGTCCGGGTCGGCCGAGGAGTTGCCGCATCCCCCACTCTTTGTCCCGTTGTAACCGAGGTCTTCACTGATGCGATCCCACAGGTACTGAGTAGACAGTGGCGTCTGCAGCGCGAGCGAAAACATAGAGAGAAACAACACGGGTTCCACCGACACCGGCAGAGGGCACGCGAACGGTGGTAGTCCACGGCGCGCTGCGCCTTTGTGGCAAAACGTGTCATTATTAGTGTCCGTGTCTTCGTCTGGCGACGAGAGAATGTCCTCTGGAAGGATCGCCCTGGTGTCTGGCTCTTCCATGTAGCGCGTGCTTCTTGTTGTTGTTACACTGGCGGTTACATGTACACAGTAAGAACTTCAAAAACTCAACTCGTTCATGTTTAATTTGTATGATCTGTTTATCCTGTTGTTGTTGTTGTTGTTGTTGCTGGTGGTGGCTGCTGTCAAAACATTGTCGCCTGGTAGAAGGCAGATTGTTGTGGCTAGTGCTACAGCGAGAGAAAGAATGATTGACTCAGAACTCTTGAGTCTGTCCGGTCCGCGTGCTTCCAGTGGCCCCACCCGGACGACATTATGAACTGCACTTCAAGTTCAGTGTTCTTGATGTTTTACGGCGTTCGGCATCCAATATTGCTGCATTATACTTCTGTCGCAAGTCGCAACACTTCATTAAATCCTATCCCACAAACTGGTTTCCTTTATGAAGTTGAACTTGAAGACTCCTTTGATGTTCTCTGCTAAATAATAATATAATGTATTATTTAATGCACTATGTCTTAGTCTTAACATTTTGCTTCTGCTTTGATTATTTCAATTCCTACCTGTATCTCCTCATTAGAATGAGCTGGAACCCACATACATTTTACATCAATACTTTCCTGAAAAGTTTAAGTTTCCCACCCTCTTTGCTTCAAGGAAATAGTTGCATTGCTTTGCAAGTGATAGATGTTCGGGTGTAAATGCTTTATTTCCTCTACCCACAAAAAATATGAACCACAATAATCTTTACTATAATTTTTTATCTAAAATCAATTGTCCTTTGACTGAAGAATTTCGGTATAGTCTGTCCAATGCCCACCCCACGTTTCTTAAAGGTGCTATACCTTTAAGCTATATAAAAGCTATATAATAAATAATACATCCACAGAGCTTTTATAAAGGTGCAGAATAAAAGTATCCCCCCGTGCATCGGTTTTGATTGATAGATTGAAAAGTTTATTAAAAGATTGCAGAATGGGTACAGTACAGCTCAATACATACAATTGTTAAGGGGATGCAGACCAGAGAAAGACTTTCGTCTGGTTTACATCAGGGTCCCCCATTTTCAATTCATCATAACATGACACACACAACATACAGATAGACAGTACTGCTACATCTATACATTTATGACATACCAGATTTGCAAATACAGTACTGTTTGTGATACAAAAAGTGTCCAGAAAAAGAGTGTATATACATTTGACGTAGAAACTGTACATTGGAGGTTGGGTAGGTGGGGTGGGGTTGGGGCTGTACATTGGAGGTGGGGGGGGGAGGGGAACACATACTGTACACTGTACATTGGAATACTGACAAAGCCATACTTGGTCATTTACGGTGATGCAGCCTTTGTAAACTACGCCCCAAAACTGTGGAACACGTTACCCAACAATATTAGGGAAGCCAATACAGACTTTTTTAAAAGGCAGCTTAAAACCTATCTCTTTACCAAAGCATTTGACTGACTTTACACTATTATACTGCACTATTTCTCTGTGATTGACATTGCACCATTTCTCTATGTTTTATTCCCCATGTTTTTATGTTTTTAATTCTCTTTTATTTTCGAGGCTGAACATCCGTACTAGCCAATTACTGTTTTCCCACAGATAGGCGGGAAGTTTTGGGACCGTGAGCAGGAAATGTGAAAGGTTTTACAGACCAAGTCTTGGTCTCTTTATTATTTATTTTTTGTGATACATTTTTTTTTATTTTCAAACATGAAACAACACAGTTCACAACATAATAACAATAATACAATCCATACAACAATAATAATACATAAAAAGACACCAAAAACATCGACTCAACACTACAATGACTAGACAATAAATAAAATAGATTGTACAATTAACACCCTAAGCCCCCTCCCTCACCACCCATCACAGCCACGATCCCCAACCCTCGCGAGCCCCAAGTCCGGTACCCCGGCGAGCCAGAGCATCATGCCTCTTTAACACCCCGACTCGCCCCCCCCCAGTCCGAGTCCACAACCACCAGACCCACATCTAAAGGCCCCCCCCCCCCACACTCACCCCAGGACCCCAACGTGAGTTAAATACATAATATATGGTAGATTATCTAGCAATTGATTGTTATATGCGCTCTTTAAGTTTTGCAACTGCTGCCAACCAGATAGCAATATTCGCTTCGTTAAACCCTAAAACTCGTGCAGTGGATATCTCCAGATATATCACATCAAGGTAGGTAAGAATCCATACCTTCGGGCATAGCTTGTCTGGGTGTATCCACTGTGAGGCAATCAATTTCTTGGCGGCTGTGAGGCCGGCTAAAATGAGTCTCTTTACATGTGTAGAGGTCGGTAATTGGGAAACCTCATTCAATAATAATACAGAAGGCAGGACAGGTATAGTCAGAGAGAAAATATCTGATAGCTGGGTGGTAATCTCTTCCCTGAAAAGCTCAACAGGAGGACATTCCCAGTACATAATATGCATACATTTTCCGATGGCCCTGTTTGGACATAAGGTACATCGAGAGTCAGGTCTGAGACCCATTCGATTCAATCGTCTAGGGGTCAAATAAGTCCTATGAATAAAACGTAGATGAATCTGTTGGTGATCTGGGTTGCGTGAGGACAGCCGGACATTTTCCCAGACTGCATCCCAATCAAAATCCACATCCAACTCCGGGATATCCTTTCTCCAAATCGTATCAAGGGGGAGATCCTTATACGCGGACGTAAGTAAATGGCGATCTCTTTGTCATGAAAGAATTTGTGAAAGCGGTGACGCTCTAGTGGAGCATCCCATGGAACGCCATGAGCCCTCAGAGCTGCTCTTATTTGTAAATAAAAGAAAAAGGAGGTTCCGGGTAGATCATATCCATTGGATAGATCTTGGAAAGATGGATGCCTTTCTTTTCCCATCTAGGGTACCTAATAGGCTGTTGTCCAATAAGGTGTAAATTGTTATTAAATAGAGGGGAATGTGTGTGCTATTTATGGCGGTTGGTACATCCTTTCTGGGTATCACGCCAGGTCTGGATCACATGTGTGATAAGAGGACCAAATCGTAATTTGCATTGCTTAATTGAAATGTTAGTATACACAATATCCTGAAGTCTATGTGGGGACACCATCTTATCCTCCAATGGTCGCCAGGATACAGCTGCTTGAGCGTCAACCCAAGTGATCAGAGGTCTCGGAGAGAAAGCTTGAAAGTAATATTTAAAGTCTGGAAATGCTATGCCTCCATCGAGTTTACTTCTTTGGGCAGTTGATCTCTTCAAGCGCGGGCGTTTATTATTCCAAACGAATTTATATTATATAACTTCTGCCAGTAACCAACAGGAGGAGGCAACGGGAGCATTGAGCTGATAAAATTAATTCTAGGTAAAATATTCATTTTAATCATTGACGCACACAGGCCTGTAATGAATTTTTTTATTTGGACCATCTGTTGAAGTCATTTGTAATCCTGTCACCCAAGCTGGAGTAGTTATACCGTATCGTCTGGCTAATAGTGGGGAATATTTCAATTCCGAGACATTTAAAGTGCTCCACCATAAGTATGTTTGCAGGCAGGATGGTAGCCTTCGCAGGCGCATTAAGTGGAAGAAAGGCAGATTTTGGCCAGTTGATCTTAAAGCCGGATAGGCTGCCAAACTCATCTATCGCATTGAGGAGATGAGGTAGAGAGACGGAGGGATTCTGCATAAACAGGTTTTCAAGTTTCAAGTTCAAGTTTCTTTAATAGTTGTCATACAGAAGTACAGAATACTTTTATACAAAATGCTTCTTACTGTTACGCTCCAGAGACTGTGCAAGACAAGATAAGTATGAAATAAAATAACATAGTATAGCATGTAAATTAGAAGTAAAAAAAAAATGAGGTCAGTATTCAGTGTAGACATATGTACAATGTTCGATGCAGAATAGACGTAACTGAGTTACCATATAATATACAATACTATGCAGTGTACTAATATACAATACTATATAGTGCAAGGCAGAAATGGGATGAGGTGCAATTTAGGTACAATTTACAGTAGGTGTACGAGTTGTAGTGCAAATCCTTTATCAATAAATATAAAGTGTGTTTGTGTGATCTAAAGTGTGGAGAGTGGGTGCTGCAGTGTGTTGTTTGTTTAAGTGAGTGTGTGCGTGTGGGTGTGTGCTGTGTGCATTTGATGGTTGTTGCATAGTGTTTATTGTTCGTTTAGCAGCCTGATGGCCTGGGGATAGAAGCTTCTTCTGAGTCTTTCTGTGCTCGCCTTAAGACTCCGGTATCGCTTGCCTGACCGCAGCAGTTCAAAGAGGCAGTTGTTCGGGTGGCTGGAGTCCTTGATGATTCTCTTAGCCTTCCCCCTGCACCGCTTGTTGTAAATGTTCTGGAGGGTGGGAAGCCCCCCTCCAATTGTGCGTTCGGCTGAACGTGTCACTCTTTGTAGTCTGCTACGGTCTTGTGCAGTGCTATTCCCAAACCAGGAGGTGATGTTGCCAGTCAGGATGCTCTCTATTGTACATGAGTAGAAGTTCCTAAGGATCTTCTGACTGACTTGGAACTTCCTTAGGCGCCTGAGGAAGTAGAGGCGTTGTCGTGCCTTCTTCACAACACTGTCAATGTGTGTGGTCCATGTCAAGTCCTCGGATATGTGGGCTCCGAGGTACTTGAAACTGTTCACTCTCTCAACCGGTGCCCCGTCGATGCTGAGGGGGCTGTAGTCCTTGACCCCCGACCTCCTGAAGTCCACAATAATCTCTTTTGTTTTGCTGACGTTCAGGGAGAGGCAGTTCTCCTGACACCACTGTGACAGATTCTCTACCTCTTCCAGGTAGGCCCTCTCGTCGTTGGCAGAGATCAGGCCCACCACTACTGTGTCATCAGCAAATTTGATGATTGTGTTGTTGTTCCGCTGTGCCACGCAGTCATGTGTGTACAGGGAGTAGAGGAGGGGGCTCAGAACACAGCCCTGGGGGGCCCCTATGTTGAGCGTGATGGATGAGGAGGTGCAGTTGCCTGCTCTTACCACCTGGGGTCTGCCCGTCAGGAAGTCCAAGACCCACTGGCAGAGGTCATAGTTCAAGCCCAGGTCCCTGAGCTTGGCTATGAGTTTGGAGGGGACTATGGTATTGAATGCTGAGCTGTAGTCGATGAACAGCATTCTCACATAGTTCCCCTGCCTCTTGTCCAGGTGTGATGCTGCTGTGTGCAGCACATGGGCTATGGCGTCCTCCGTGGACCTGTTGGGGCGATATGCAAATTGCAGGGGGTCCAGGTTGATGGGGAGGGAGGAACAGATGTAGCCCTTCACTAGCTTCTCAAAGCACTTCATGGCTATGGAGGTGAGGGCTACAGGGCGGTAGTCGTTGAGGCAAGCGGGCATAGATTTTTTGGGTACAGGGATGATGGTGGACTTCTTCAGACAGGTGGGGATGACAGCCTGTTCCAAGGACAGGTTGAAGATGTCAGTGAATACTGGGGCCAGTTGGTCGGCACAGACTTTTAGGACATTTAGGACAGACTTTTAGGAGTGCATCATCTGCGTATAAACTGATATGGTGCAGTGTTCCCTGAATTGAAACAGGAGAAATAATTTGGGATTGTCTTATGTATTGAGCTAGAGGTTCGAGGGATAAGGCGAAAAGACCGGGACTAAGAGGGCAACCCTGTCTAGAAGAGCGCGAGACAGAGAAGAGTGGCGAGCAGAACTTTCCCGTTAAGATCATGGCCGAAGGCCCTGTGTAGAGAACTTTGATCATATGAATAAAATCCTCTCCCAGCCCCAGTCTTCTAAGAACTGCCCACAGGTAAGACCACTCCAATCTGTCAAATGCCTTCATTGCGTCCAAGGACATGACCGCTGTAGGAACTGCAACATCCTTGCTGGCATCAATCACATGCAGTAACCGTCTGATGTTATCAGTACCCAGGCGGCCTCTTATGAAGCCGGTCTGATCAGGATGAACTAGAGATGTCATATGCTTTTGAAGTCGGTGGCTAGAACCTTGGCATATAGCTTAAGATCGGCTCCGAGGAGACTTAGGGGCCTATACTGCCAAACTCGGTTGGGTCCTTATCTTTCTTGAGTAAAACAGATATAAGTGCCATATTGACATCTCTGGAAAAATTGCCCTCTTTGATTGAATGTAAAATCATTGAGAGTAATAAGGGACCGAGTACATCCCAGAATGCGAGATAGAGTTCTGGTGGGATGCCGTCCCATCCGGGAGCCTTGCCCCGTTGCATATCCGCAATCGCCTCTCTAAGTTCAGCTAGTGTGATAGGTGCAGCTAACAGTTTAGCACTATCTTCCGAGATATGTGGTAAGTTGATTCGATCAAGGAAATCCTCCAGCTTGGTATGATCAAAGACCACCTCTGACTTGTACAGATTGGAATAGAAAGAGCGAAATGTATCATTAATCTTTTTGGGGTTGGTGATTACCTCCCCCTGCTGGTTCTTAATGGAAGAGATATCCGCAAATTGCTCACTGGCATGTATCTTCATAGCTAGAAGGTGACTAGGCCTGGAGCCGTGAAAGTAGTAGTGTTGTCTTGTTCTGTGCATCTGAAATTCAGATTGTTGTCTTAAAATGGAGTTAATCTCCTTTTTAACTTTTTTTAATTTGAAGCTCCAGTCGACTAGAGTAGTTGTGCTGCAATGAAGAGATCAACGTGGCATGAAGCTTTTCCAGTTCCACCAGCTTGGAGAGACGTCCATTGCGGAGATTAGATGCAAAGAGAGTAGTGTTATTTCTGATAAAACCCTTAACCGAATCCCATACAATTCTGGGATCCTGTACCGAGCCCATATTAAACTGCAGGAATTCAGTGAGCTTTTCTTTAAATTGCAAGTTAAAATCCCCATTTTTCAGCAGTGTAGAGTTAAAGCGCCACCTAGGGGCACGTGACGTTATTTTACTGAGTGAAACCTTAACACAATGGCGCCCGACCACGGAGATCTCCGTGTTTCGATTCCACCCGTTGTGGACAGAAGCACGGATATATCCGTGGCAAGTTGTTTTTGCTTTTATTCCATTTTAATAACCTATTCAAGGTTGCCGAGATGCACTGCAGATGTACCCTACTCTTTGAATTCGAGAAAGTGCAATACCGGCCAGATCCTCTTAGGGGCGCTATCGCGATAATGCAGTGTGCCCTGTGGCTGAACAGAGTTTTCAGTTAGCTGGATTCTGGATGTGCAGCATGTAGCTTGGATTACTTTTTGGATTGCGGATTTCACTATGCAATAAGGGGATTTATCATCAGCCGATGGACATATCGATCTACCAGATGGCGATCGACAACGGGGAAATGCTCGGGGCGATCCAACCGGCTCATGGTAAGATCTTTTTCACGTAAATTACAGCCCGATCGAGCCTTGTTATGATACGATACAATACGATCGGCCTATGTGGCTACTTAGACGAACACGGTTATTGGTAATCAATAATAAGAAACAACGTCCCCCCCCCCCCCCTTCGATGCATACATGCTTGAGGATCGTGCCGATCATATGCAGTTTGAGTTTTAACTGTAGCATTTGTATAACGGAAATGCCATTGGATATAACGTTAGTATCTATTAGCCCTTTATCTCGCCTTCCAGGAAATATACTAGATATACATATAACGTATACTGTATAACGCTTATATTCACGGCGCTATAAAATGAGAACGTATTGATGATTTTTTTTTTCTTTAATCCATTTTGAAGGGACGGTTTATGGTCCCAATTGACAATGAGAATGGACAGATAGCAATACTATAAAGTATAGATTTAGCTCTACAAACAGCCCCACATCTGTTTACATTTGCCGGTCCTCTAGAGATTTATTAGACGCATCCCAATGGCCCCGAATGTGTTAAGTAGGATACCTTTGTGGTCTGAAAGTGCTATGGGTAATAAGTCAACATCAAAGCTATCAAAGAGCCATGGGGAAGAAAAAACATAATCAATCCTGGAAAAAGTCTTATGTCTCGATGAGAAGAAGGAATAATCTCTCGCGGATGGGTTGAGCGATTGCCACCGTGTCCTTCGACCAGGCACGTAGGGCCACGGTAGCTTGCTTCTGATCAGGAGTTTCAGCGTCAATCAATGGATCCCAAACCGCATTAAAATCAGCTCCTACTATTAATGAGTAATCAGGTAGTTTCAGCATTGCTGCAGTGAGGACAGCATACAAATTTGCGTCATACACATTAGGGGCGTAAGCAGAAATCAGTGCAATTTTCCGGTTGGAACATTCTATTTTAGCAATAGTAATTCGACCTTCTGCATCGGACCACACATCTAACAGTTTAATATTCAATTTATGCTTCGCTATTATGGCTACCCATCGGGACCTGGTGTCAAAAGAAGAATAACTTATGTTATGGTAAAACGTATTAGCCAGTCTTGCGTTATCCGCCAATAAAAGGTGTGTTTCACTCAGTAATGCAAGATCCACTTCCTTCCTTTTTAGCCACGTTAGTACACTTGTGCGTTTATGTGGTATATTGAGACCACCTGTATTCCAGATCAATATGTTCAAACTAGCCATAGTCTAAGAAGGCTGCAGTATGACTGAATGTAATTCGTTTGGAGTAGAGTACCATAGCAGTTATATAACCATTTGTCAAGGTCCTATTGAGATCAGAGCGTGAGAACAAACATAAAACAGAGCGATTCAAATAGAAAGAAAAACATAAAACCACACAATCCCCCATTCCCCCCCCCCCCCACCCCCTTAATACTCTAATACTTGTCCGGTATCGATCAATCATCAGTTGGTCAAACCTGACCGAGCACAGCAACCACAGCAACAATATGTATCTTAACCATACTAATAACTTGTAAGGTATATTGTAACAAATCAGAAAAATAGAACCCATTTCACTCTACTGAGAGGAGAATTCAATACAACGCTATGTGCAGTTAAAGTGCCGGCGATAATAACAGGAGTAATAAAATGCGAAGTTCAGTATCAAAGTTCAATGCTCAGACAATAAAAAGACTAGTGCGTCAAAAAGCACAAGTCGTCTGAATTATATCAGAAAATAGTCAATGTACATACCCATTTCTGGAGATATATATAGCTTAGATAATACCATGCATGTTACCATTCTGTTGGATCGAAAGGCCGTGTTAGGCGAGTGGAACGAAATGGTTAGTTGAAAGAGCCCGATAGCCAGCATAGTTTGCGCTAAGCTAAACAAGGCCCGACGCCCTGCTACTCCCTGGTGCTCGTCGTCTGCCCCACCGGGGGCGGCACACCATCCTCGGACAGGGTGACCGTCGCCATGTCGCGTCTGAGGAACCGCTCCGCTTCGGACGCCGTTGTGAATAGGTGGTTGACGGACCCAACTCCGCGGCCCTCCTTGATTTTCAGAGTTGCAGGGTAAATTAGGAATGCTTCTATGCCCCTCTCACGAGCAATCCCCATGGCTTTTGAGAAGGCGGCGGCGAATCTCAGTGTATAGTTGTCCATTTTCGGGGGGTGTTTTCTTGCTTCTCGTAAAATAGCCTGTCTTGTAGGGAACCGCAGGCAGCAAAAGATAAAAGTGCGTGAGTGTCCGGCTTTAACCAAGGGGCCATTTCTAAAAATTCTATGCGCTCGCTCAATCTCCGGTGTTTTAATGGACGGAAACCATTGAGGAATCATCTTTTCTAGGTATGAAATCGGCGCGTCTTCTTCAATGTCCTCGGGCAAGCCATAAACTCTAATATTCCACCTCCTGTTCCGGTCCTCCAGATCCGCAATCTTATTTTCGTAATAATGGAATTTCTCCCCGACCTCCGACAGTTCAGCGCAGTTGGTTTCAGTCACGATTGCAACCTCTCCCGTCCTTTCCTCCACTTGGGTGATCCACGTGGTCGCGCTAGCTAGCTCCTCCTGGAGTGAATCCAGTCTGTTGGTTAGCAAGAGCATGCTAGCGTCGAGCTCAGCGCGGAATAGAGTTCTGATAAAGTCACCATCCGCTTCATTCAATGTCCCCTTCTTATTCGATAATTGATTCGCCATCACTGTGAAGCAATATATGAATGTATGTAGTGAAATTAACGTCGTAATTGATATATATGTGGAGTGATCACTGAGCTCGAAAAAATCACGTCGCCATCCGACCTGATCGTAAACCGGAAGTCGTGTCTTTATTATTTATTATAATTTTTATTGCACTGCACTATTTCACTCTGTCTCTTGCTTTTGTTACAGGTTAGAAACTGTCAGGTATTAAACTGTGTGGGTATCAAGCAAGAAAAACTGAAAGGCTTAAAACTGTGTAAGACCCAGGCCTAGAACTGCGCCCTGAGAGAGGGAACTGCGCCCTGAGAGGGAGGTTTGAAGTGGGTATCAAACAAGAGGGAAGACTGTCAGGTTTTAAACTGTGGATACCAAACAGAAGGTAAAGACAACTTTGAACTGTTAAACAGTAATCCAGAACTATTTTATTGCACTGTATAGTATGTCTGCACTTTCTGTGCTCATTTCATCATTCATGTATTTTCTATTCTGCTAAAACTCAATCAAACCATATTGGTGGCCTGTTGGGATTTTAGATCCTAATGTGAAAAACTGTGATTTTAGATGTCTGCTCATTTTACCCTTGATATTATTTTACTTATTTTAACTTTTATCGCTACGCCCCACTATCCACTGGGTGCATACTATGACCTTTATCATGTTTTGTAACAGATTACAGAAATTCAAGAAGCCTATTGGAACGTGAGGTTCTGATATGATTTGATTAATATATCTGCATTATTTTATCCCACTTTATGCTTTGCTCTTGCAGCTTGTTTTACACTGATGTAAAATGTTATGTCTTATTTCTTACTGATGTAAAGCATGTTGAACTGCAATCCCCTGTATGAAAGGTGCTATACAATATAAAGTTATTATTATTATTACTATTACTGTATTTGTTGTATCTATGATATATGAATCAATGTATGTCTGTCATTTCCCATAATTATTATTTTACTTATTTAATTGTCCATTTAATTAATTGTTTAAAGGTGCTATAGATACATTTGTATGTATAATAAATAATACATCCACAGAGCTTTTATAAAGGTGCAGAATAAAAGTATTGCCCCCCCCCCAAAAAAAAGATGATTGATTAATGAATGTATCATTAAAGAAAAATTGCCATGTCCAAAATGAATGTTGTTGTTTACACGTTGTAGGCATGTATCCCCTCCCTTACCTCCCATTTCCTGATGTGGAATGTGCACCTGATTGGATTACATGCTAGTGCTCTAGTGGCTGAATGTTATCATAGCACCTTTAATTAAATGGCCAATTTAATATTTATATGCAAACCTTTGAGCAAATCTTATTTGTCATCTTTCCCAGAGTCAGACAAAAATATATATGCTTCTCTGTGTGTGCAGCAGAGAGATAGACCCACTGATGCTAGCTAGCTTAGCGCAATGACTGTAAGTGGACAGTAACGGTTAGCCTTGCTCTCTCAAAAGTGATGAAATACACTTTCCTAAGCCCAGCGTAGACAAAAATAATTTCTGACTGTATATCTGCTTCGAAAATGACTGTCTCACTTTACATTGTTATTTCTACACGTGGTAAATACACAAGTCAGTCACACACAACATGTAAATATACAACAGTTTTGGAGTTGTTGGAAAATGTATTTAGTCTCTTTTGACAGAGCTAGACTAACAAGTACTCCCCACTTCCAGTCATTGTGCGAAGCTAGTGTCAGTAGGTCTCTCTCTCTACTCCATGCACGGAGAGGTGATGGGTGATGGGTATGGCAATCAGTGAAATTCCTTTAAACTGACTGTAAAGTACTGGTCTGGACACAAACCAAAACATGACAACCATACTATGAGTAATAGGGAATCTTAAATGGACAGGTTGTTTTAACTGGTCACACCCATGCAGTTCTTAAACAGCACTGCTAAGCCCCTCCTGACTTATCCTCTTCTGACAGACATGGACCAGAAAGGCCATTTCAGGAGTTAGGCGTTCATTAGGTCATGCAATGCCACCCTTTACCAAAATGTATTATGGTATGGTATGTCTATAATTCTTTGGTCACTGACCAAGAAATTATGGAAATACCTATATTATTGGGTTATCGGTCCTTCCAGGGTTTTACGATTTTGTGATTGCAACCTCTTAAGCCCGACGGGCCCGGTACAGGGGCGAGATTAATATCATGCCATAAATTGATCAATAATAACTAAGGCTAATAACGCGTTATTAATGTTTTAATTCTTTTTTACTAGACTCCATTCAGGTGTATTATTGATACTCTCATTGATACTATGTTTGTTTCTGACTCAAAGTGTGTGTGTGAGAGAGAGAGAGAGAGAGGAGGGGGGTGAGAGAGGTGAGGAAGGGGCAAGAGAGAAAGAGAGCTGGGAGAGTGTGTGTGTGTGTGCGTGTGTGTGTGTGTGTGTGTGTGTGTGTGTGTGTGTGTGTGTGTGAGAGAGAGAGGGGGGTGTGAGTCCTCAGCACTTGTGTGGGTGAATGTAACAAGTTCCTAATGTTTTCTTTCTCCTATTATTTCATGCACACTTTATTCATTGTTTTAAATTATTATTTTCTTTTAAGTTATTATTTTCTTTTAAGTTATTTTGTGCATCACCCCGGTTTGCAATTTGCAATGCATGACGGTCATCCTTTTGTGTTAAATGGCTGCCATAAAATAGAATGCAGTTAGTTTCTCTACCTTTCCCTACCCTTCTCTACCTTGAACCTCTAGCAAAAAAACACGTTGCAATCTGATGAAAAATGGCGGAGACATTTACATTATAAAAAAGTAACTGTACTTACAATATATTTCATTCACGGTTTTTGCTGTCCTGTCAGGGCCGCCTGGTGGTACTAAATCCAGATTGAACTCTGCCATTGGAAAGTGGAGAGTTAGCCCAATCCATAGATGTGTGATTTGGCCATAATAAGGTAATTTGGCCTGATATTCTATATTCATATTTCAAATTGCATGTGTCTGGATGGCAAAATCCAGTACTGTATCTACAAAACCTCCTGTAAATCATCTGCCCTTTATTAATTTGCTTAAATCTTTTGTACACATGATCTCAACAAGGTGCTGAATGAGCTCAGTGTTTCTTTCCACGTCTGGTCAATGTTAGCATAGTGTTATTCACCGTCCAAAAAATATATTCTCCTTTGGTTCAAATTTACACAAGCCTAGTAACGGACACGATTTCCAGCAGCTGCTGCCTCTCTGTTGGACTCCGGTACTGCACGTTACTCACAAGAGTCGACGTTTTCTTTTTAGTGTTTAAAAAAAAAGGACAAATCATGTAGGATTGTGTGATTACGTTCCTGCACGGACCAAGCCGCTCCGCAGGGTGTGTGATGTACAGGCTTAGAGGCAGCTCTGCGTCGGAGTGTGGGTCGTGTTGCGTGATGCGGTTCTTCATCTGTCACATAAATGGTGTTGGAAAATGTGGTGCAGCGCTGAGACGAATGTGTGGTGGAAGTAGTGGATGTATTCCTGTAGGCTACAGTATCTTATCTGGATCAGACACTGCAGGGGATAGTCTTTACAGCCCAATCTGCCTTAAAATATGTAAATTAGGTACTAATCGACCACAGTAAAAAAGGTACATAAATAATGTATGTTATGTTACAGCCATAAGTAATATATTTACGTATTGTATCGGAAATGTAACATGTGTATTACAAATAAGTACATATAAGTCTATATAACATACATTTTTTTAAATTTTTTACTTTTAACGTTTTCAGAAAACCTCCCTGCTGGGGATGGAACCCTAACCTTAACCGTAACTTTATGTCTTAACCATAACTATTAACACTTTGATTACCACTGGTGAACATGGTAAAACACTGGAAATACATAATCGTCGCTGTTCTGAGGGCCGGTGATCACTTGGTCTCTTCAGTTGGCTTGACGGAAAAGTAAAATGAGGAAACTGCCCCCCCCCCCCTTCATCAGTCTAAACTAATGGGGTGCAGTTACACAGGGAGAGATGATAGGGGGCGGTATCTTCCCAATTGAGCTCAGAGAGACCACTAGCGTGAGGCTCGATTGATGAAATATGAATTCAAATCGACAATAAAAAAAAAACGACAAACAAACGCTATATATGTCGTTGGCGACACTCAACTGGCGTCATGAACTAACAACTTATAGCGTTGTTGGCATCCAAAGTGTTAATAAGCGAACCATTAAAACTAACCTCAACTCTAACTATCATAGTTAGATAGTGGTGAGAGCACTTGCCCCTCCAATGATTGTTGGTTCAACTCCTGATTGTTTTGGATTTTTGCCGATACATAAACATTATGTACCTTTTTTCTGTTGTCGATTAGTACTTATTTACGTTTTCCGATTCTTTCCCAGCAGTGATGAGCTTGATTGAATTGATTGATTGATTGATTGATTGATTGATTGAAAACTTTATTAACAGATTGCAGAATGGGTACAATACAGTACAGCTCAATACACACAATTGTTAAGGGGATGCAGACCAGAGAAAGACTTTCGTCTTGTTTACATCAGGGTCCCCCATTTTCAATTCATCAGGACATATATGACATACATGAGCTATTACCAAACCCCTCTCCTTTGTTCCAGACCATTTAATGTGTGTGATATATACTATAATATAATCACAAACATGTAATATGTGCCCCTTGGCTGGAATATAGAAAGAGGGGAAATGAATGGGAGGTGATGTACTAGTCATTAGCTAAACTGACTTGTGCTGAATATCAATCAACTGTTGAAATATCAGGAATGTCAGTATGCACCCAAAATATAACAAAAATACCTTTAAAAAAGATTTGCTGAATGATATTCCAAGTTTAAAATGTCAATATGTTTCTGAAGACTCTAAACATGGCAAAGATGTTGCTCAATCAAATAACCCTCCTCTACTTTTACTGGTATAAGCAATTCTTCGTCTAATTCCATTTATTTCGTAGAGTCCCTTTATCTGCTTATTTTCCCAGAGCTGGTAACAGAAGTAGCTAGAGAGTTCCTCCCGGTCTCTGACACACATCTCTGTTGCAACATTACAGAGAAATCTGTCTACATCTAGAACACATTTACAAACAGGTGGAACAGGCCACCGTAGTGTTACATGTAGATGAGTAGAATATACATAGCAACCTAAATACCATTGACATATAGGGATGGTACAGTAGAGTCCAGTGGAGGTTTCTCTATGACAACACGTGAAATACAAATTCACTCATAATTCATAATTATTATTAATTTACATATACCTATATATATATATATTTTTTTTTTTAATTATTATTATTATTTTTTTATTATAAATGTTTTCCTTTGTAAAAAAAATGTCAGTGAATTTTTTTCTTCTTCAAAAATTGCCAAAATGTACCGCTCTGAGCAGGCCTGCACTGCAGTAATTATTCGTGCAGAATATCTGCACAGGTTGACCAGGGTTAAATAAATAATAAATAACAGCCAATCAAAATAGGCTATTAACGTCATCTAAGCACGGTCTGTGCAGTTAAACTCTTGCCATTGAATGGTGGATTGAATGATTGACAGCCTTGTTATCCAATCAGCTAATGGTTTCTCTTTTGCTGCTCTGCGGCTCTGCAGCTAGCATGATTGACAGCCTTGTGGCCCAATCAGATAATGGTTTCTCTTGTGCCGTACTGCGGCTCTGCAGCGAGCTTGTTTACAAAATAATTTGTATCTCAGTTTTAAGAAGATAACTTGTTGGAGCTAACGTAGCTAAAGGGCTACCACCGCAGCTATCAGGCCCAGGGTGGAGTGTTTTGTTATTGTTCATGAACTTATTGTGCATCGTTTGATGATATATATATACACCTGCGATAAAAGCTAAACGTGACAACAACAACAACAACGTCATCGCCTCGCGGGCAGTTTGAATTCTCTAGTACTGTAGATAGCGTTGCAATGGAGGAAGGAGATATTGTCGACTAGCTTGCTTGCTTGCTAGCTAACATTATGTTGTAACGTTATGCAAGTCTTGTGAATGTCTAAACAGGGCTGATGGCATTGATGAAGATGATATCAATAACAACAATGCCTCTCCATGGCCCTATCTGGAATGAATGAATGGAAAAGATGACGTTGTGGGATGCATGTAGCAGGCGCGGCGCATCTAAGGTAAGGGACAATAATAATGTTGTTGTTTAAACTGCCGCCGTGCAGTTGTAACGTTATGCAAGTCTTGTGAATGTCAAACGGCATTGTTTGATTGATTGATTGAAAACTTTATTAATGACGCAATGAAGCATATAGCACTAGTTAGAGGGGAAATTCGGATTCCTCTCGGATTCATTCATTGAGCAGAACTGCAATTCGCTCAGCTGCAGAAACGTTGAGACAATACCCACAGGACTTGGAGGAGAACTTTGTTTTCACTGTCTGTCTATTGTCTACACATTCTGCCGTGAATTGAAGTGAATTGAATTGTAAAACTTTATTAACAGATTGCAGAATGGGTACAGTACAGTACAGCTCAATACATACAATTGTTAAGGGGATGCAGACCAGAGAAAGACTTTCGTCTTGTTTACATCAGGGTCCCCCATTTTCAATTAATCATAACATATATGACATACATGACATACAGATAGACAGTACTGCTACATCTATACATTTATGACATGTACCAGACTTGCAAATACAGTACTGTTTGTGATATAAAAATAGTCCAGAAAAGGGAGTATATACATTTGACGTAGAAACTGTACATTGGAGGATGTTGGGTAGGGGGGGGGGACTATACATTGGAGGTGGGGGACATACACTGTACAACTGTACAAACAAAACTGTACATTGGAATATTGACAAAACCATACTTGGTCATTTACTGTACATTGAGGGGGTTGTGTTAGGACATTTACAGGGGCCAGTCATAGCATACTGTGTTATTTTCTGATGGGCCCGAGCCATACTGTACATGGTCTGCTTGGTTTGATCAGGGGCCGCCGAGCCACTGTATACTGTACATGGTCTACTTGGTTTGATCGGGCCGCCGAGCCACTGTATACTGTACATGGTCTGCTTGGTTTGATCGGGCCGCCGAGCCACTGTATACTGTACATGGTCTGCTTGGTTTGATCAGGGGCCGCCGAGCCACTGTATACTGTACATGGTCTGCTTGGTTTGATCGGGCCACCGAGCCACTGTATACTGTACATGGTCTGCTTGGTTTGATCGGCCGCCGAGCCACTGTATACTGTACATGGTCTGCTTGGTTTGATTTAGGGGAGTGGTCTGCCCTGCGGGGGGGGCCCGACATATTGCGCAACGCCACTGCATACCATTGACTCAGAATGGTCTGTTTTATTGAAATCGTCACAGCAGTATAGTTTGTTTATACTTCAGAAGGATGATATTTAAACATGGTCCCCAAAATGAATGGAAGCGAATGAGGAGCCTGACACCTGGGAGGAATGGGGGTGTTGCAGCGTTGGGGATGGTTAAAAAATATAATTTAATATATAATATAATAATTTGTGCTTCACCTAAAAACTTGGTCAGCAGCCTCCACTGGTAGAGTCATAGCACAAATCAGCAGTAAACTAGCAACTAGCATTATCACTTGACACTTGTGACTCTAAAGAGCCACTCTGTAATCCAGGCCCTTATATATACCACATGTAGATGAGTAGAATATACATAGCAGCCTAAATACCATTGACATATAGGGATGGTACAGTAGAGTCATAGCACAAATCAGCAGTAAACTAGCAACTAGCATTATCACTTAGCATAATCCAGGCCCTTATATATACCACAGTGTTACTGTAAGCCATATAATGTTTAATTTTATTTAATTCTATTTCAAACCTTTATTCATACTGGAAAGGCAACTGAGGTTTCCCTAATTTACAGTCACGTTGAGTTTACATACAGAGACAAGCTATCATAAATACTGCATAGAAATCACACATCATATAAAATCACAACAATAAGGCGACAAGATGAGGGTAGACAACTTGATTGACAATGATTAGTGATCAAGATGCAATAGAGATAATCACAATCTTTAGGGACTGTTGCAGTTCATTCCATGAGTTATAGGGACATAGAGCAAACTCTGGGACTTCATGGACCAGCCAGTCACTAGAACGGGTTCCATAGACCTATTAGCTGTATACAAACATACCGTGTTCAAGCCAATCAGCAATACCAACTGAGTCATGTGACTAAGTTACGCCGGACGTGTGTATATTTTCCCTAACGGAGTTGCACTTCCGCGTTCGGTTTGCGCGATCTGATTGGCCACTGACGTTTTTTTCAGCGCCAATCGCGTTACTCTTAACAAACTGGTTAAGCTTGGCGACTCTTTCGAAGTCGCTCTCTTTCGAAGTTGGTTAGGGTTAAGGTTAGCGTTAGGGTTAGGTTGGTTAAGGTTAGGGTTAGGGTTAGGGTAACAGCCTGCTGGCGCGATTGTTAGGAGTAACGCGATTGGCGCTGAAAAAAACATCAGTGGCCAATCAGATTGCGCAAACCGAACGCGGAAGTGCAACTCCGTTAGGGAAAATATACACGCACCCCGGACCTGCGTGAGCTGCTGCACAACGGGGCACCTGTATATTTTCCCCAACGGAGTTTCACGTCCGTGTTCGGTTTGCGCGATCTGATTGGCCACTGACGTTTCTCTCAGCGCCAATCGTAGTCTGCCCCATTGTTCTGACCTACGTTCCTTTGGCTCCCTTGATTCGTGCACTGCACACACTGTCTGAGTAGGACGTATACAGCGAACAGGTCTAGGTTCCAACACTCCATTCCAAGGGCCTTAAAAATGAACAAATACCAGTCCAGTGTTTGTTCCAAACTTCCACCTCTCCGTCAGCAAGGACAACCCAGCCTTCTCATAAAAAGGGCGAGTGTCTTATCTATCACCAGTAATGAATCTGAGGGCAGAGTGATAGACAGAGTCCAAGGATTTAAGAGTTGAGGCCACAGCATGCTTATAAATTACATCACCATCACTGATAAGAAAACTGCTTCGACAACCAAATCAAAGCTGGTTCTGTTTCTGTATATCAAGCCAATGGTCAGTCGCAACTAGGAGGCAAGGTTGTCCACATGGAATTTAAATGTAAATTTCTCATCGAGCCACACACCAAGATATTTATATTCAGTTACTCTCTCAATGCTAGAACCACTTATAGTAGATATGTGTCCACCATCATAATCAATATTCCTGGCTCTAGATATGGAGAGTGCTGTTTCCTATATGAGTCAACATCAAGTCTCCATCTCCATCTATGTGAAGTGACCATATGCAGGGACATAGTGTAAGGCTTTTTTAAAAGCAAAGTGGTTTCAACCAAACCCCCACTAGCCAACTGCTCAACACTAGAACAAAATAAACCAAACTGGAAGACAGTTGGAGACACAGGGGCAGGTCATAAAAGCCCCCTTATGCTAAATTGTTTGTGACACATTCAAGGAGTCTTGAAGACAGTTGGGTAACTGTAGGAGCAAAACCCCCCACTTGAGAACTGTTTGAATCCATACAATAATAGATTAGAGACAAAACACATGGTTCAAATAATGCCTTAAGTACAAATATGACTAAGATGAGTAGAGCTTCCCACGCTCAAGAGTGGAGATCTGTAGGAAACTAAACCATATCATTTTAAAAGGTAACTGACTAATTAGATTTAAACGTCATGTAGAATGTCAATCTGGTTATGAAGGTACTAGAGTGTCATTTCACTCTTGTTGTAAACCATATAAGCTTTAAATCATAGTTGTAATACAAAGTGTCAGTCTGGTAAATAAGGGTTGGTGCTGGCTCCTGTGGACTATTTGGTATTAACCTAGAAGCAATGACTGTACTGGGTTAATGCTAGATAGTCCATAGATTCATTACACAAACCATGTATATGGGAAAATCAAATAATATAAAGGGAATGTTAAAATGTCTGATTCATCCCAGAGGGGAGAAAATGAGCCTCGCCCTCCTTATCAGCAAAGGATGGGGCCACCAGCAGACCCCCTCGCTGGTGATATACTGGAAGAAGACCCCGAGGAGGGACAGGGAGGGGGGCGGACCGCCCTCCAGAAGACAAACCTAATTGGACCAACGTATTATTAGAATGTGCTACTATTGGTAGAAATCAGAGTATAAATAAGAATGTATTGATGAGAGAGAGCAGGCCAGACAGATATACCCAACCCCAGGGGTTTTCTGGCCTCAACCAGCTCCACAGACTGTACTCTTGCCATGACGTAAGTAAACTGTATGGAATAATCACTGTTTGTTGTGATATAGAGTAAGATGCCTATCTTAGACCAGGTTTAACTATGTGGTGGCAAAAGGAGTAGTCTATTCCATTGATAAACATGACTACTTTTATGTGCAGACTTGTTTTGATGTGAGAGCCACCGTGAATGGGCTATAATTATGTAAACCTCATCAATCCTTTTGTACATCATGTCTTATGTAAAATGATGAATAATCCCTGTATGTAACTGCTGCATTTTCACCTTTGGGCCTCTCGGCAATAAATATATGAGTTTGAATTAGAACTCTGTGGTCTTGACTGCACGTTTATTCCTTGCTGGCTATATTTGAAGTCAGATGAGGAGACCATTCTATCACTTATGATCTCTCCTCTTTCCAGATAGCAACCTCATTGTACTGTAAATAATTCTTGGGTATGTGCTTAGAATATACCACACTCGCCCCTCTCTCGACAGAGTCTCCCTCTCTCTCCCTGTCTCTGAAGCACTGTGTTGTGTTACTTATGCAGGAATCATCTCTCTCCCTCTGTGCCTGCTCTGCTGTGTGCGTGCGTGTATGTGTGTGTGTGTGTGTGTGTGTGCTTGTGTCTCTTGTTGGCTGTTGTGCAATTGCGTGCGCAGGCATGTATAAATAGTCTCTTCCTTCAAGTCAGAAGGAATATCCGTGGCTTGGCAGTGTGACAGATAAAGTGTGTCACAAGGTTTTCTACTGTTATGTTATGCTAGAACTAATCCTCCTATCAGACAACACCTGGATCTGACAAATCATGACACTAGACTTCCAATGTTTTTATTTGGTGTTTGGAAAGTGTGCGTGTGCGTGTGTGTGTGTGTGTGTGTGTGTGTGTGCGTGTGCGTGTGTCAGGTGTGCTCTTTGGCTGTGCTATCATTAGTCTTACCCCGAAAATCCGATCGTTAGAAAAAGCCTTGTTTATGACCGGTAAAGTAAGCCACTGTGATCGTTACATAAACATGTTTCACGTTCGGTAAAATAGACATAGGGGGTCCTTACCTTAGCCAGAAGGTAATCCAAAAAGAATAATTCCAATGATCCCATCGGCGATCGCGATTACTCGTTTTTATATGTAATTACACGTGTTTACGGGACACTATAGATTTTGAGGCAATCAGATCTGCTAGCGATTGCTTTGGAAGAGCTCCTCCCCCACAGAGCGAGCCTCGATAGTCCGGTGCATTTATTGACTATCCTGTTGCCTTTCTATCCGAGTTCAAAAGATAGGCGATACTGCCACCTAGTGATATTCGATCGGCATTGCAATTCCAACGTATACAAACGACCCAAGGACGGCTAGAATGACCCGGATGATGATTTAGAACGGGGATCAGAGGAAAAAGATCAAAGGATTGTCGTGGAAATATATTATCATGTTCTTATAGATCTGTGTTGAGATATCATGTTATACAGCTTGACTCTCAGTATGACCAGCTTGACTGGTTAATGTGTGTATGTCTCTTTAAGAACACTCTGACATCCCACCAGTCATAACAAAGTTGTTGTTGCTCCCAGTGACTGAGAACCATTTTTGTTTACCTTCATCATCATATCTGATATTATGTTATGACTGACAACTGTGTATTTAACATATGTCTGAAACAGCACTCCCGGTCAGTCTATGGCCAGACGCTAGTGGGTTAACATATTGTCTCTGACTATAGACTGTCCTTTCATACGTGGCCACGGTGAAATAACCTTTCTTCTTATTGTTAATAAACTTTCTTCTTATTATTGATAATGACTCAGAATGATTTGTAAACAGCTCATCGTTTAGTCCTTTAATATTTCCCATTACAGGATCTAAAAACGTAATATTACGTGTTTGGCGTTCAACCACTGGCGAGCAAACATGTAATATTACATGGTTGGCGCAGAATGAGTTAAAGATGATTTGAGCAGTTTCTATGATAAGACTTAAAAGTGTGGTGACATTCACAGTAGATCTCACAGTAGATCTCATAACCAAAAAGGTTGCCAAGCCCTGCTGTCAGGGGTTTAAACTACCTGGGATGGACATCTACAGTAGATTCCCAGGTCCAGGTCCAGACATCTGCTGAACCGAGTTCATATCACGCCACGCTTCCCTAAGGATGTTATAATTTGAACATATATTCTATGTTACACGGTAATTACAGAGTAGTAACCGCCATTAGAGTGAGGTTACATTAATTCCTTAAAGATAAGATAAGATATTCCTTTATTGATCCCCTTGGGGAAATTCGGTATCATAGCAGCATGGGTGAGAGGGGTGGGCAGGTAAAGGTAGTAGAAGACAGGTACAGGTCACAGAATTATAGTACAGTGGAGAAGTACAAATTAAAATAGACTAAAAAGGCAGTGTAAACAATATACAATATAATTAACCTGTTAATCTGTAGACCGTTTTCGCCTAAAGGTACATGCCTAAGTAAATGGAAGATTGCTCCACTTCTGCAAGGTCAATTTGCATGTTCTTGGTATCTACTGTAGGAACATCTAGGGACCTGGGGGTATGTATTTCCAGTGTCAGAAATATTGTGTCTGTTACTAGTAATTATTCAATTGTAATGAATAAATTAATTATGATTAATTATGATTTATGATTTTGATGATGATGAAATCTAAGCAAATGAACCGCGGGAAGATGATTAAACAGAAGGATTTGTAGATACAGTAATTAATGATAATCAACTTTAATTATAAATTCATATTTGACCTTGAACTTGACCTTGACCTTATTATGGCCAAATCATACATCTATGGATATGGAAAATGCTCCTCTTTCCAATGGCAGGGTTGAATCTGGATTTAGTCATTTCTTGCGGTTTTTACGATAATTAGCATTTTCCGATACATTTTTATTTCCGATCAATCGTATAAAACATCGGTAAAAATGAAAATATACACTTTGACTACTGTTTTTGATAGGGTTATGGTCTTTACTCTTGGCTACAAAAAAAAATATTTAAAAACATTGACCTCTTAACATCCAAGGGCCCACATGTGGACGATTCTTTGCCGACCTCTAGTGGCTCGGGTGTGCATTTCTTTTAATACAATATATAGATAGAATTAAAGCCCTATTTGTTGCCTGTCGATTGCCCTTTCAGGTGACAAAATCCGCTCAGCTACATGCCGATATGTGAGGCGTGCCCCAAAGTACGCAAAAGTACACATTACCACCGCCGACTCCCGGGGCTCTAGCTCCGTCAATCATTTGGCGATCTCGAAGATCTTTGCACAGGGTTGTAGCCAATGAGTGTGGCTTTCCAATGATACCCCATGATATGATAATTTGGGATCTAATATGGTCTCTATTGATCGATTTATGATAAAGAAAAGCAGGGTCCCCCTATAGGGGGACCTTAAGGCTTAACAGGACATGCGCATATGGGCAACACAGTGTGAGATGAGGGTATGTATGCCCATTGCCCTCTCAGTTATTTTGCCCTACAATAAATATAATTACAATATATAATCTAATAATCTAAATCTAATCTAATATATCATCTAAAAAACGAAATGCTAGAATGCTAAATATATGCAATATATAATCTAATAATCCAATAGTCTAAATCTAATATAATATATAATAAAGAAAAAATGCTAAATGCTAAAATGCTAAATATATGCAATATATAATCTAATAATCCAATAGTCTAAATCTAATCTAATATATAATCTAAAAATGCTAAATGCTAAAATGCTAAATATATGCTCTGATGAAGTATACAGTATTCACATAAGGTGTGGTATGCATAAGGTAAGTATATTGTCCTTTTAGGTGGAGGTCAGCTAGGTTCCTAGTAGTTGGATGTCTGGCAGCAGTCGCTGCTGCGTGATTTTTTTTCGTAGCCGTAGATTGCGAAGACGCTCTCTGATTGGCTAGCCCGCGCCCTCTCTGATTGGTTTAGCTCCGAAGGGCTCTGGGATAGAAATGTCCACCTTGTACAGTACAATTGTTACAGGAAGGATTACCAGCCCTGACTGTCACTGAAACGGAGGGCTAGGGCCTCCACAGGGTGCGTTTGATAGAGCTGGCAGACACTATGGGGTTGTGACTCCGATTAAAGAATCACACAGAGGCGTGCTGCAGTTAATGATTGTATTTGGGAATTTGCATGTGTGGTTGTCTACAAAGGAATACAATACAGTATACATTAGTAAACACAGTAGTGACGTACATAAACATAATGTCATAAACATGTGGTCTATAGCTACAATAATATTCATTAGTAATATAATGCAACTAGAAACTAAGACATTCACTTAACCGGGGTTATTATATATAACCTACATAGCCTATGCAGGGAAATTACTCATGCAGTACAGTATGTTCACATTGCCGCCCCCCTCCGCTACCGAGACGCTGCCACACCGCACCGGCCAGCCCAGCCGCATGCCCATACAGCCTAGGCTAGCTAACATGCAGCTAAGCTAGCCAACGCAGCATAGCAGCATCCCAACAGCAGAGAGAAACAACATCGACAGAAATAGACCAACGCCAACACACTGCAGTGCAGAGCAAGCTGAATGAATGAATTAGGCAGGACTAAACATAAGTACTGTACTTACGTTCATTGACGCACACTTTATCCCAAAGGGACAGGAGTAAACTACTGTCGCACCGTCAGACAGCTGAACTGAGACCAAACTTGCGCGACGTAGGAGAAACTCTTAAAGGGCCAGTAACCTTATCAGCAGACTAGAATGCGACACTAGTTGGAGCACATCACGCTGAACGATTACACTGGCATAAATCAATTACCCTTTCCTGTCAACAACAACATATTAAAGGGCTATTACAGAACAAAGTAGTCTTATTAACAGGGCTTTCCTACACAGCCGCACCCAAAAGTCAACTTAGACCTTTTAAACTAAACAGGAAAGTCTCAGGGGTCCTCTGTATCCGGGAGACTCGGGAGCTGCACAAACCGGGACACAGGGCGCAGGTATGTTCTGTCCTTCACCTGGACAGCTGCGGTGCGGATGCGCCCATCAGTTCCAGGGTATGTCTGAGTGACCTTCCCAACAGGCCAGAGTGCCAGAGGAAGCTGTGGGTCAACGATGAGGGCCACCTGGCCGAGTGACAGTTTCTTGCCATCCTTCCTTCACTTCTGCCTCTCCGGCGCCCTATCTTGGTGTGAAATGGCCCAAAACAGTCTACTCCTGTAGAATAGAATGGGGGCTTGTAGAGACGCAGGCGACAGGGCGGAAGGTCGGCCATTTTAGGCATGTCGGGCTTTGCTCGCCGCACATGACATTCTCGGCAGGTGTGCTGATGCTTGCGGATTGCTTCTCTTCCACATAGAACCCAGAATCGGGATCGAAGATCAGCGAATACCCTCTCAGGCCCGGGGTGGAGAAGAGTTTGATCATAATCTTGGATGATCAGCTTTGTCAGGGGGTGATGTGGATCCAAGACGATTGGGTGAATGTCATCCATCTCCAAGTTCTCGGCCCTGTGCAGCCTACCGCCTACTCTGAGGATGAATGAATGAATGAATGAATGAATGAATGAATGAATGAATGAATGAATGAAAAGACATGTAGCCTTGTCATACTCCGGAGATAGAGAGCCCAAACGACTGTCTGGGGGAAGAGGTCGGTCAGACTTGAGGGCCTTGATCTCCTCTGGGAATGAGTCCAGCTGGGCTCGTTTAAGGAGGACCTTCTCAGCGTTGAGGAAGTCGGCTGCTTCATAAGGCTGATCAGTGGTCTGGGCATCAGCCGCACGTGAAGGGACCTGACTGTTGCTTGGACGAGGTCTTTCCATGAAGTGAAGTCTTCAACGGCAGGGAGCGGAGGACTGGGAGAGGTGCTAGGTTGGGTGCTAGGTTGAGTACTGGGTTGAGTACTAGGTTAAGTACTAGGTTGAGTGCTAGGTTGAGTACTGGGTTGAGTACTAGGTTGAGTACTAGGTTGAGTACTAGGTTGAGTACTGGGTTGAGTACTAGGTTGAGTACTAGGTTGAGTACTAGGTTGAGTACTAGGTTGAGTACTGGGTTGAGTACTGGGTTGAGTACTAGGTTGAGTACTAGGTTGGGTACTAGGTTGAGTGCTAGGTTGAGTACTGGGTTGAGTACTGGGTTGAGTACTAGGTTGAGTACTAGGTTGAGTACTAGGTTGAGTACTGGGTTGAGTACTGGGTTGAGTGCTAGGTTGAATACTAGGTTGAGTACTAGGTTGAGTACTGGGTTGAGTGCTAGGTTGAATACTAGGTTGAGTACTAGGTTGAGTACTGGGTTGAGTACTGGGTTGAGTACTAGGTTGAGTACTGAGTTGAGTACTGGGTTGAGTACTGGGTTGAGTACTGGGTTGAGTACTGGGTTGAGTACTGAGTTGAGTACTAGGTTGAGTACTGGGTTGATTACTGAGTTGAGTACTGGGTTGAGTACTAGGTTGAGTACTGGGTTGAGTACTGAGTTGAGTACTAGGTTGAGTACTGGGTTGAGTACTGGGTTGAGTACTGGGTTGAGTACTGGGTTGAGTACTGGGTTGAGTACTGGATTGAGTACTAGGTTGAGTACTGAGTTGAGTACTAGGTTGAGTACTGGGTTGAGTACTGAGTTGAGTACTAGGTTGAGTACTGAGTTGAGTACTGGGTTGAGTACTAGGTTGAGTACTGGGTTGAGTACTGAGTTGAGTACTAGGTTGAGTACTAGGTTGAGTACTGGGTTGAGTACTGGGTTGAGTACTGGGTTGAGTACTGGGTTGAGTACTGAGTTGAGTACTGAGTTGAGTACTAGGGATGGTCGCACCATAGGTAGGACTCTGGATACTGTGTGTAGCTACAGAAGCTTCATGTGAGATCGTAGGTTGCTCGATTGAACCAGGCATGTTGGGAGCTGGGTACCATGACACAGGGGGGGCAGCAGAGCGAGACATCGCCTGTGCTGGATGGTGTATCACTGGAGTGATGGTGGCTGGATTAGCCGGTGGGGGATGCATGTTCTGTGGTATGGTAGGAAGTGTTAGAGGCACAGGTGCCACTACGTGGTGCTGTTGTCCAGGTGGTGGATAGGTCGGCTCAGATACTGCTGCACGCACAAGAGGGGGTGCAGGGTGTAGATGAGAGATGGGTTGATGTGGTGAGCCTGCAGGAGCATTGGCAGGTGGAGCATGCGTCACTGGTAGGGAGTAGAAGCTCCTGGGAGACAATGCACCACTACGTGGTCCCATCTCTGACTCTTGAAGAAGTGAGATGACCAGTTTGGCTACTTGAAGTTCCTTCTCCTTCTTCTTAAGCCGCCTCTGCCTGTCCAGGCGTTTAGTGATAGCTTCCCATGCACCTTGTGCTTCCTGCTGTAGGCGTTGTAAGCGTTGACACTCCAGGTCGGCGTTGCAGTCTTCTTGTACCTGGCACTGTAGCTCCTCAAGCTCCAGGCAGTGGATGTGCTCCTGAAGGATAGCTTCCTGGACTGGTGAGAGAGCATGTGGTCGGTGTACACTCCCAGATGAACGATGGGAGCCAACACCTGACCTTATGGTGGGTCTAGGAATTGACTGATGTGAGGACCTACTACCTTCATACGGAGCCCTTGCTTCACTCGCCGGGTATGAACGATGGGAGCCGACACCTGACCTTATGGTGGGTCTAGGAATTGACTGATCTGAGGACCTACTACCTTCATACGGAGCCCTTGCTTCACTCGCCGGGTATGAACAATGGGAGCCGACACCTGACCTTATGGTGGGTCTAGGAATTGACTGATCTGAGTACTGACTGATCCGAGTACTGACTGATCCGAGTACTGACTGATCTGAGTACTGACTGATCTGAGTACTGACTGATCCGAGTACTGACTGATCCGAGTACTGACTGATCTGAGTACTGAGTTGAGGTTCATATCCCACTTCGAAGTTACGTAGGTGGCTTGGTAGGTGGCGCTCTCTCTGCGGGTGAGCGGTGGTCTCTGTGGTGTCCTGGTCTGCCATAGCGTCTTGAAGGAGCTCTATCCGGTTCGAAGGACCATGAAACGGAGGGCTAGGGCCTCCACAGGGTGCGTTTGATAGAGCTGGCGGACACTATGGGGTTGTGACTCCGATTAAAGAATCACACAGAGGCGTGCTGCAGTTAATGATTGTATTTGGGAATTTGCATGTGTGGTTGTCTACAAAGGAATACAATACAGTATACATTAGTAAACACAGTAGTGATGTACACAAACATAATGTCATAAACATGTGGTCTATAGCTACAATAATATTCATTAGTAATATAATGCAACTAGTAACTAAGACATTCACTTAACCGGGGTTATTATATATAACTGTTGTAATATTGACTTTGAATTTCATAATCAAATATGTGTGTATAATCAGAAAACCATAATGCAAAAAGCCAGGTCTACCCTTTCAACAGCAGAGTGTGTTTTCAGTGCTAAAGTAAGGAGCTGATACTGACAGCCATTCTCAACCCCCACACGGGACTGAGTACTGTATGTAAATATGGTGATAGCCCCCACGGGGTGCCGAGGGCAGACCAGCTTAGACTTGTTGAAGAGCAGAATGTATTTGTCACACCCAAATGGTAGCAGATGTCTGCACTGACAGCAGAGACCAGATAGCTGGCTCTGATAAGTATAAGACAGGACTAATCAATAAAGACATGGTTTAAAGCTAAATGAAAAAGCATGATACTTGATTGGCTTTGATTGGATAAAGAACCCAATAAAAACATCTATATAGATATTTAGAATTAAGAATCCTGGTGTTGGTGTAGTCTCATATGATGTCTGGTATCAGTCTAAGCACTGACTGTACTTGGGTGATATTAGACATCTATGACCATATAGAAGGAATGTTAAAGTGATATATTCATTTAGAGGAGATTTGAGCAGCCAAGGAGGGGGGGTCATCAAAAGCACCCCCCTCTGTACTCATCAAAGGAACCACACCGAAAGACCCACACAGGAGATTGAGGAGGTGGGGGCAGCTAGCCCCCACAGAGGAAACCAGGGGGAGGGGCGGACCGCCCTTCCAGAAGAACCAACCGGATTGGACCAAACGTATTAGTAAAATGTGCTATTATTGGTGGGAAATTATAGTATTTACGGCAAAACATAGTGGTATTAAGGAGCCCAGACCCCTCCCCAGGTCTGTGGCTCCCCCACTCCCCCACCAGAGAATGCTGTTGGCTGATTTTCATGTAGGTAAGCTGGATGGTCCCATGGTTGGTTAGACTAGAATGTAACTTATCTTAGAAACCAGGCTTACTCATATGAAAGCAGTAAATACAGTAAATTCTCTATTTTCATTGATGTTGACAATGACTGTTGTATGTACATGTTGGGGTTTTGAGATGCAAACCTTGTTGATGCTTTGTACAAAACAGACATGTTAATGTATTCTGATAATCCTTGTATGTGAAAAGCAACCTTTCTATTCACTCTGGGCCGCCGAGACAAATAAATCCATGAGTTTGAATTCGAACTCCCCACGTCTGGACTGCACGTTTATTCCTGGCTGGCTATATTGGAAGTCAGATGAGGAGACCAAATTCTATCACTTATGACCCTTCCTTCCTCCTTCCAGTTAGCGATCTCATTGTACTGTACAATAACCTTAGATCTTGATAGGATTCTACTACATAACCTACATAGCCTATGCAGGGAAATTACTCATGCAGTACAGTATGTTCACATTGATCTACCCCCGCCGATGCCGCCCCCCTCCGCTACCGAGACGCTGCCACTCCGCACCGGCCAGCCCAGCTGCATGCCCATACAGCCTAGGCTAGCTAACATGCAGCTAAGCTAGCCAACGCAGCATAGCAGCATCCCAACAGCAGAGAGAAACAACATCGACAGAAATAGACCAACACGAACACACTGCAGTGCAGAGCAAGCTGAATGAATTAATTAGGCAGGACTAAACATAAGTACTGTGCTTACGTTCATTGACGCACACTTTATCCCAAAGGGACAGGAGTAAACTACTGTCGCACCGTCAGACAGCTGAACTGAGACCAAACTTGCGCGACGTAGGAGAAATTCTTAAAGGGCCAGTAACCTTATCAGCAGACTAGAATGCGACACTAGTTGGAGCACATCACGCTGAACGATTACACTGGCATAAATCAATTACCCTTTCCTGTCAACAACAACATATTAAAGGGCTATGCCTATTACAGAACAAAGTAGTCTTATTAACAGGGCTTTCCTACAGACAGTCACTCTAACCTTAACCTCTCTTAGATGAGGGCCTAAACCTAACCCTTAAGAGAAACTTCCAGAGTATGTAATGTGTGAACAATTGTACTGTACAAGGCGGACATTTCTATCCCAGAGCCCTTCGGAGCTAAACCAATCAGAGAGGGCGCGGGCTAACCAATCAGAGAGCGTCTTCGCAAACAAAAAAAACCATGCGTCCCCCTGCCCACTGTTGTGGAGCCTGATGGCCGCTGGTTACTGGTTTGAAGGACTGGCCGAGGCGGTTAGTTGAGTGTCGGGGGGGGTATGAAGAACTTGTAAGTCGCTTTGGATAAAAGCGTCAGCTAAATGACTAAATGTAAACAATGTAAATGTATGAGTCTGTGACTGAACGTGCTTCTCATCTTGACTAGCTCATCGTAGAGGGGGTGGGAGGGATTCTCCAGGATAGCAGCCAGATTTCTTCTCCTCCCCCTCTCTGCCACCACCTCTAGTCTGACCAGCTCGACTCCCACCACAGAGCTAGCCTTCCTCACCAGCTTGTTCAGTTTGTTGGTGTCCCTCGAGTTGATGTAGCCCCCCCCAGCATGCCACAGCATAGAAGGAACAGGCAAACATAATTGGAAATACACTTACCGTCTTCTCCAGAGTCAGACAAGAAGGTAGATACCAATCTCCCTCTGGTGAATGAATGGAAGCAGATTTGGATCACTCCCAGAGTTTTAAGCTAGGTTAGTGGTCCGTATCCGCTTCCATTCATTTGTGCTAAGCTAGGCTAGCTTGGAGCCAGATAGCTTTCTACTGAACGCACAGAGAGGAAATTGGCATCTACCGTCTCTTATTGTCTGACTCTGGAGAAGACGCTATGCACATTTCCCTTAATGTTGCCCCTTTAACCCTTTCAGGTTTACGCTTTTCACAATATTTTCCTCAGAATTCAATTTTTCTATTATTCACTATTCACCTTATTTTGTCCTGTCCACATTATTGGACTGTCTTGGAATTGCATGAATTGGGTCCTGCTGTAAAGCTGAGACTATTGTAGATTCAAAGAGCTCAACTGCATTCATGTGTGATGATGACATGATGAGTCACAGTAGCTGTAACAGTGTGAGTGACACCTTTGTCTTTTTACTTGACCACACTTTATACAGTAAATGTACCTATTGACCCCTCTAGGTTAATCACAGCACTATGAATCTTTACACCCATAAATTGGACACAGAGGCTAATAAGAGAGTGTATGGTTTGTCCTGATGCATTGTCAGTAAGGGGGGTGGGGGCCTGGGGGGCTGCCATCCAATCACCAGGAAAGATACATACAAATTTCTTGCTGAAATTTCCAAAGGGGACCCCCCCTCCTCAATTTCCAAGTGGTCAAATGTTTGGTATTGAAATAATGGTATCCACTCAAAACTTGCTACAGGGATCTATTACACATGACGGATAGGAGAATATCAAACCACAATCTTTATTACATGTATGACACACAACAATTTGCACACATTAATATTCATGGACCCCAGCTTTAAGATGGTATATAACACTTCCCATGTCCCGTCTCCATCCCACAACCCCCCAAAAATGAATACACATACTCTCAGCATATTTACATTTACATTTAGTTATTTAGCTGACACTTTTATCCAAAGAGACTTACAGATTGTGTACAACAAGTGAGCAGGAGGGGTACATCTCTTTAGCCTTTAAGCTAAACACCTAGCAGCCGAATGCTAATGTGAGGAGACAGCTGCAGTTTAATATGACGTCACTGGGAAGGGCAGAGTGATTAATTTATAACCTCACCTTGAGCCAAAAAAAGGAAATTTATTCAGTGATAAATCTCCATGCCCTGGGGACTGCAAATGTTTTCCTCTGAAAGTTTTCAAGACACCCATAAATCACCATCTTTGAGGACACAAAATATGGAATTGAATGTTCTTTACCTCTGAATTTATTTAAACTTATTATCTCCCTTTTCCCCCCTCACCGACATCACCTATAATGGGGGAATTAAACTGAACCCTTCAGATGAAGAACCATGCAAGTTTGTATTGAATTTGATTGAACAGCTCATTGCAGTTATAAAATCAACCCCAGTCACTTGGAATGTGATACGTCACCTGAAAGTGTTGAGCCTCTACTAGGAACATTTTGCCATCTTCCCCAGAGTCAAGAAAATAGCGTTTACAATTACATAAGATACAATGTGTAAATAAGACAGTTTTGGACTTGTTGAAGGGTGTATTTCTTCACTTTTGATGGAACCAGGCTAGCCGTTTCTCCCTGATTCCAGTTCTTGTGCTAAGCTAGGCTAGCGTGCAACTGGATCTCTCTATATGTACTAATGCACAGAGATGAAATAGATGAAACTATCTTCCTGTCTGACTCTGGGGAAGATGGCAAATAAGCAAGTAATGTTCCTTTAACTATGAATGTACACATAATTAAAACTGACTATATTTAGATAATTAACATGTCTGAATAAAATCTTCTTAAAAAAACAAACAAAACAAACCTATGATGCCATCAGGTATAAAATGGAGCTTTACTGTTGACAATGAATTAGACTGATTTCGCGGACCTGCAGAATGTTTCGGTTTTTATAACCAAATGAGCTTTATTCTATCATGTTCTCAGTTCCGAAACAGAAAATGTCCTCATATTCTCAGAATGTCTAGTTTGACAGTTTGTGAGCCAGGTGTGCTGTGTTGGATGGATTCATTTGCATGAAGTTGAAGTCAAGTGTACTTTATGCTAATGCAGACCGGTGGACACACTACACCACCTCTCCCGACTCTGTGTCGTGTCCATCGTGCACCATGTCCATCGTGCACCGCGTCCATCGTGCACCGCGTCCATCGTGCACTGCGTCCATCGTGCACCGCGTCCATCGTGCACCGCGTCCATCGTGTACCACACGGCCGCATCTCCTGCTCTATTATAGAAAATGACTGAGCTGCACTGCTGTCAGTGAAAATGTGAAAATTATGTTTTAATTTTGACTGGCTTCAGTGTCTTGCTTCTCCTATTGGACTGATCCTGGTACCTATTGGCGCTCTCTGAAAGAAATACACCCAATGCACCGATCATTATAAGCAGGTGTGGTAGCCACTAATCTCTCTCCCACTTCTTCTCACTAGCATCTAGACCCTGTATAAGAAGATGCTACTTACTTGACTCATCTATCAAGGCTGAGATGGACTCTGCTAGGGATGCACCGTAAATATTCTGCAGAATATTTCAGGAGGGTTAGTTCGATATCAGGTTCTAGGTTGATTGGATCAACACATTTGGTTCGGTTCAGACGTCTCTGAGGTTATCACTACACTGTAAACCAGAATAAGTTTCCAGAACTTAAAAAAATTGAGGCCATACCATGCCTCAATTTTTTTAAGTTGATAAACTCAAATGTTTTCAGTTGGCTAAGACTTACAATTCTCAGTTAAGGCAACTCAAATATGGTCTGTTACTGTGACTTAAGGTTCTCAGTTAAGTCAAATCAAATATGGTCAGTTACTCTGACTTACAGTTCTCAAGTGGAGTCAACTCAAATATGTTCAGTTACTGTGACTTACAGTTCTCAGTTAAGGCAATTCAAATATATTCAGTTACTGTGACTTAAGGTTCTCAAGTGGTGTCAACTCAAATATGTTCAGTTACTGTGACTTACAGTTCTCAGTTAAGGCAATTCAAATATATTCAGTTACTGTGACTTAAGGTTCTCAAGTGGTGTCAACTCAAATATGTTCAGTTACTGTGACTTACAGTTCTCAGTTAAGGCAGTTCAAATATGTTCAGTTACTGTGACTTAAGGTTCTCAAGTGGTGTCAACTCAAATATGTTCAGTTACTGTGACTTACAGTTCTCAGTTAAGGCAATGCAAATATATTCAGTTACTGTGACTTAAGGTTCTCAAGTGGTGTCAACTCAAATATGTTCAGTTACTGTGACTTACAGTTCTCAGTTAAGGCAGTTCAAATATGTTCAGTTACTGTGACTTAAGGTTCTCAAGTGGTGTCAACTCAAATATGTTCAGTTACTGTGACTTACAGTTCTCAGTTAAGGCAGTTCAAATATGTTCAGTTACTGTGACTTAAGGTTCTAAAGTGGTGTCAACTCAAATATGTTCAGTTACTGTGACTTACAGTTCTCAGTTAAGGCAATGCAAATATATTCAGTTACTGTGACTTAAGGTTCTCAAGTGGTGTCAACTCAAATATGTTCAGTTACTGTGACTTACAGTTCTCAGTTAAGGCAGTTCAAATATGTTCAGTTACTGTGACTTAAGGTTCTCAAGTGGTGTCAACTCAAATATGTTCAGTTACTGTGACTTACAGTTCTCAGTTAAGGCAGTTCAAATATGTTCAGTTACTGTGACTTAAGGTTCTAAAGTGGTGTCAACTCAAATATGTTCAGTTACTGTGACTTACAGTTCTCAGTTAAGGCAATGCAAATATATTCAGTTACTGTGACTTAAGGTTCTCAAGTGGTGTCAACTCAAATATGTTCAGTTACTGTGACTTACAGTTCTCAGTTAAGGCAGTTCAAATATGTTCAGTTACTGTGACTTAAGGTTCTCAAGTGGAGGCAACTCAAATATGTTCAGTTACTGTGACTTAAGGTTCAACCTTAAATCCATGTGATTAAGTTAACAGAACTCAACGACATTGAGGCCATCCCATGCCTCATTTCTTTTAAGTTAATCAACTCAAATTTTTAAGTTAATCAACTCAAATATTTGCAGTTACTATAACTTAAGGTTCAGTTTTAAAATCCATGTAAAAAACTTAACAGAAAAATAACTACACAAGCACATTATATCAACTTCAAACAACTCTTTTATTTTTTTCTATTCAAAGAGTATAAAAGAGTATACATATATAATCTGTATGTTAGCAATGTACAATAACACTGTAAACACTGTACACTGTTTTTGGACTATATATGTTAACAATACCGACCAGGTATTAGTGCCTTGCAAAGTGCAGATATGAAGTTTTCCCCTTTTTTTGTATGCATTTAGGAGGTTTTGTTCTTCATCTAAACTATTTATCTTACAAAAACATTGTGTTACAACTTCAAACTCTTTATATTTATTTCTATTCAAAGAGTATACATCTATTTATCTTACAAAAACATTGTGTTGCCCTCTCCAACATTATGGCAATGTTAAAATTGAAAAAATATATATATATATAGAAAATATATATAGAAAATAAATACATGCATGTTATAACATGTACATACAATGTAATGTATATTACACATTTAATCCCTCTGGTCACAATAGTGTAATAATGTTTGTTATAAGGCTCTGAAAATGTTACTGAATGATGTATCAATGTATTTCCAGCAAATATTGAAATAATAAAGGGTCTCAATATGTGCAGTGCACATGACCAGAGCCGTTTACATCCTGGCTGAATTACTCAAATTTGTATAGTGTGGTCATAGAATGAGCAAACATGTTGACGGCAACTATTGTGACCGTTGGGATAACACAGTGTATCTATGTACAGTACAGAATAAAATGTATAGATTATCTGAAAATTGTCAATCCGCTTGGCACATGTAAAATTCACAAACGTTGTGCTGTATATTGGGTCCTGCCAATGTGGAACCAAAATACCAATCCACATTACATGCTATACAGCTGGCAATACTGTTAATAGTGCACATACCTACATATGGAAATGCAGCTGCATGTATTTGCTCCATGATGTATCATGGAACAAGATGGTGTTTTCATTGAAAGAGTTAGTCAGAATGTCAGAGGCACCATCCGTCATTTAGAGCAGGCTATGTTTGCAGAATGATAACTAGAACACTACAGTACTCTGTACTAAGAACACTATACAGTACACTAACTATACTGCCCTGTCAAGGCAGACCGCAGTAACTTCCAAACAGTGAAACTGAGAAAAATGGCTTTAAAGTTTTTTGACTTGCCATCCAAAATGTGTTATAGGTAGATAGATGATAGTACCCAGATTTAACATGTATTAATGAAGTAATCTTTAGGCATACAAAAATATGACGTAGTTATTTTAATTAACCCCAAAAAAGCAGATACTGCACTCTGCTGCACGATTTCCTTAAATAATTATACAGGTAATGTACAGGCTAAGTGCAGTAACTTCAAATGCAATGTTGTTTTCCCTCCAGCTTTCATAACTTCACCTAGCCATTTTATTTGGATCATCATCATTCCAATATATTCAGGTATTACATTTTTCAAAATGGCTAGGTTAAGTTATGAAAGCTGGAGGGAAAACAACATTGTATTTGAAGTTACTGCACTTTGCCTGTACATTACCTGTATAATTATTTAAGGAAATCGTGCAGCAGAGTGCAATATCTGCTTTTTTGGGGTTAATTAAAATAATTATGTCATATTTTTGTATGCCTAAAGATTACTTCATTAATACATGTTAAATCTGGGTACTATCATCTATTTACCTATAACACATTTTGGATGGCAAGTCAAAACACTTTAAAGCCATTTTTCACTGTTTGGAAGTTACTGCGGTCTGCCTGGGTTTTGAGTGTGATTTTGTAGTTACTGCAGTTTTTAAAACCCCATATCTCCAAAACTGAGCGACATTAACATCTGAAACTTGGTCACAAGATAAAACATTTATTGACAAGGTCAATTTCACTCATAACTAAATTTTTACTTTTTTCAAGTTACTGCGGTTAGCCCTTGACAGGGCAGTATACTACTGCCTACAAGGTCTCAAGGATACAGTCCCACTCTCAGCATACAAGATCGATGGTCTGCTGCTGCTGACTCCCAAGCGATTCATTCAAGTGAAACGGAACTGAGTCCAGCTAATGGTGAATAGTTATTTTATTAATCAATTATTGTGTCTTTATTCACTCTAGTTGTGTAATTGACCAGTTCATATTCTGTATAAGTTCATATTCTGTATATGTTAATAATAACGCTTCTGTGTTGCGTTTATGGCTCCTGGTATATCGCCTTGTACTCTGTACTGAGAACACTAACTCTACCACTGCCTACAAGCAATGGAAGCAGTCAGAGCAGAGTGGCATTTATGCCCATTGCCTCCTATTGTTCCTCGAGAAACAAACGTTTGGGACTTGGATGTTGCCTTTGAGATTCTGATAAACTCTTTCAACTCTAAAACTTACTTGGATGAAATTACAATAATGCCAGCTATAGACGGTTAAGAAAATTCGAACTGTAAAACTCTCAAATGTAAACATATTACATAAAAAATAAAGAACAAGGTACATTGAGTAGTTTGGACCTATTGGCTGAACATCTGCAAAGTAGTACAGCAACTTTTGAAGGTATTATTTTGACATGACAAGACATTTCAGATGAGTTTCTATAGACACACTTTTGAGGTGTTGGTAAGTGCTTTGGGGTAGTGCATAGATAAGTCCAAACATTACAGGAAGGAATCACCAAATCTGGGGAAGCTGATCATGATATGACTTTCAATGACAATAGAGATTGTCACAGGCTGGTAGTGAACTGGACTTGTGTCATGATCACTGATTACAGTAAGGAATAGAAACTCATCTGAAAGAAGGATGTGGGGTGAGGTATTAATTTCCTTGTCATGTCAAAATAATACCTTCAAAAGTTTAATGCAAGAGCGGTCAGGTGACGTAGCGGAGATTGCGTTCGTCACCAACGCTGGAGACACTGGATTCGCGTGTTCGAATCCAACTCCCTGCGTTGTCACCAGCTTGGCTGGCCGTTCACACTAATACAATTCGGCAGTATTAGGGGGTGGGGAAGCTGGCGGGTGGGAATCTGGCGTTGTGGACAGCGACGCCTACAGGTCAGGTCTCGGCGCTTGCTAAGCGGGGCAGGACTTGGTGGAGATAGCGTGCCCTCCCACGCGTTACACTTCACCAATGAGAGCCCTCGCTGCCAAGTGAAAGTAAGGAGGGCCACTGCAACACCCTGAAGCTCTGGCTCATCAGACGTGTCCTGAAGGAATGAAAGAGACATAATAATCACAAATAAATCCATGGATTCTACAAAGTGCAGCACAACGCTAAGTATATGGAGTTGTGTTTGTAAGTTGTTTATATTTTAGTTAGAATTTTTTTTTTGGTGAGAAGGTTATTTTTATTTAACCAGGTTAGTCCCGTCGAGATCAAATATCTCTTTCACAAGGGAGACCTGGAAGGAAGGAAGACTGATACTTAGCATTTTGATTAACTGTTCACTTAATATACAGTTGTACTGTAAATTATTTTTACTCGGACTCACTGTGCAGGTTTTGAAAAATCCAGCGACTTCCTCATGCAGATACACAGGCAGGGCATGGAGAACAGTGGTACGCCTGGTGTGAACATCATGGATTTCCTATTAAGATGTAAGATTAAGAAGAAGAAAAAGAATTGTATTATATGGAAATGTTTACTGAACAAAGCGGATTTTAAACAGTCCAATCAGATATGTCCACAAATAACATGTTCACATCTTTAATGCAATCAGAAAAATGGCAAACACAATGGTGGACTAATTGTAAAATTCAAAAGCTCATTTGAATCATTGAACCTGTTCAATGTTACAGAGGTTCGACCTATGACATGTATAATAATCTATTCACCTGTTCATCGTGGATTTTTAAAATGTGAGCCAAAGCATCTGCTGTGTTCCCAGTTTTGGACGCCTTCTGTCTGAATAACGTCATCAGTCGAGGAAGATGGCGGTCAAGCTCAGCGTAGAATGTGTTGGGCAGGTTCTGGTTGGTAATCAGCTGGAACTCTGCATACACCTATATTTAAAAACAGCAGGACAATATTGTATATCAACATCAATTAGTCACTTCAACTTGGTGGATCTCTTACTTTGTTTGGTTTGGGCTTCAGAGCATGACGGCGGGATTTCTGGTCAACCATGTCATTACATGCTTTGCGGAATCGGTCGCTGATGACTAGCTCGCGGGGGCGCACAGAACACACACGCAGATGCGCCACTAGAGTATATAAATCAGGCTTAAGAATCACAAGTTTCACTTTAAAACACACAGAATGTGCCAAATGTTAACACAGGAAAGAGAGAGCTGATCTATATTACCTCAGACTCCATTTTGAGAGCAGGCCAGAGGTCCATGAGCTCTTTCACTGGTGGGCTGGACTTCACTATGGTCTGTCGGCGCAGGGCAAATGTGGTCTGCATCAGCTTTCTAATGAGGGGCAGGTTCTTCTCAGTCTTCTCGACTTCTTCAGCAATTGTCTGCCTCAACTGCTCAAGCCTCAAGGAATCCTCTCCTTGGGGATAGTTGGGTAGGAAGTTTACTTCTGCTCGCTTGGGTCTTTTAATGTTGGAATGTGAAGGTTCGCCATCAGGATTGCTTCTACCTCTTTTTCCAGCATTTACAGTGACCTCCTCACATCCTGCCCATCTCAGCTTGTTCCTGAAATTGCCCATCTTCCATCCATTGCAGCCGGTCTCAGATCCTGCTTCCTTCAAGCAGGGATGTTTGGCGACAAGAGCCGCAGAAGCCACTGCTATCTCTTTATCACTTGGATAAGCCTTGAAAGCATACATTGTAGATGCAAGCTTTTCTAAGATGTCGTGCTTTAGGTCTCTTGTCAACTTAAGGTGTCTCTTGTTCTTCTCAAATTCGTTGTTTCCGTCTCTAAGTTTCAGCTCAACATCGAATGCAAATGTAGGAACTGGAAAAGGACCTGGAGGCCATCTGCTTAGACGTTCTGGAGATGACATATCTGAAAGTATATCAGTAGATGCGAGAGAGCTGGAGTCGAGCGAAAGTGAAATGTGCACAACAGCTTTTTGTCGCAATTCCGTAATGTCATCAAGGGAAGTAAGTTTCCCATCAAAGTCTGGATCTTCATACAGCAAACTGAAGTCAAGGTCTATTTCCAACTGTTCTTTTATAATCGTGATCAGTGCATCAACAGAGGCGGGTCGTGAACTGAGTTTTAATTTTCTAGCCCAGTCTGGCTCAACAACACGAAGGATCATGGGTTGTGGGGAGGCAGCTGCCATTGTGCTATGGAAACTTGAATGAATCGCTTGGGAGTCAGCAGCAGCAGCAGCAGACCATCGATCTTGTATGCTGAGAGTGGGACTGTTTCATTGTGACCAGACTGCAGGTAGATGGACAGTGGACAGATGTGGTCCGGTCGACAGACAGCAGCTCAAGGACCTAAGGAGTAGTCATAAACACAACACAGAAAGCGTCATTATTAACATATACAGAATATGAACTTATACAGAATATAAACTGGTCAATTACACAACGAGTGAATAAAGACACAATAATTGATTAATAAAATAACTATTCACCATTAGCTGGACTCAGTTCCGTTTCACTTGAATGAATCGCTTGGGAGTCAGCAGCAGCAGACCATCGATCTTGTATGCTGAGAGTGGGACTGTATCATTGAGACCAGACTGTAGGTAGATGGACAGATGTGGTTGTGTGGTTGACAGCTCATAGGACCTACGATGTTCTATATACCAGGAGTCATAGTCTCGACACAGAAAAGAAACCTCGTTATTCACAAGGTAGATCTGTTCTATTTGGCTAAATGTAGACAGTCCACCACTGACTCTGACGGAGAGAAACATTCCACAGACATAGTCTGTGCCATCAATGGTTACCTTTGATGTCTGGTAGATTGTGTCACTAACTGTGTGTCCTCTAATGTGTACCTGAGCTACTGCTGGTAGAGATGAAACCAGAACAGAGTCAACCCTGGATGCCTGGGTTTTTGGCTTGAAATATGATGGTGAAGCAAGATGATATGCCATCATGTGTTGGTGTCTGATTGCCATCGTCTTCAAGATACTTTTGAAAAAGCGGTGCTTGGCCTCAAATCGCATGGTCCAAACATGCAGCAAAAGCACTTAACTAGAGCGGGATAATGCTCCACATAGTGATGTTTAGGACGGAGTTTAACTGCAGGGAAAACCTCTAATAGTACCTGTCTATGATCACTGATTTTGCACTGAAAATAGTCTAAGGTTTCATCAGTATAATGATGGGCACAATGCTAACTCTAGCACCTCTTTCAGCTCCATCAAAACTGCCCATGCTGCATCACCCACTGGTACTACACTGCCTACAAGTAATGGAAGCAGTCGGAGCAGAGTGGCATTTTCATGCCCATTGCCTCCTATTGTTCCTCGAGAAACAAATGTTTGGGGAATTGGGTGAGGTCTATCCACTTTATCAGCGTGCTGATACGGGAATGATGCAATCTTTTGGTTCAAATACTCTAAAGTGAAGTACTTTCGCAGAATCATCTCTTTAACACAGAGAGAAAGCTCCACGGGAACCATACCTTCCAGAAGATCGTGAAGTATATCTGGAGGAAATCCTGTGATTGTATGAAAGTAATTCAGGGATTCACGTAAGACACAGCCACCTTTAACACAAAAATGGCTGCTCGAAGTGTCATGTGCAGTTTGTACATGCAGGTCATGGCTGACTTTGGTTCTCAGAGAAAACTCTCCCTCTCTGACTTCAGTTGTTTGAAACTGTTCACTTGTGGCCAGACAGAATCTGCAAACATAGCCTGCTCTAAATGACTCCACAAAGCCACCGAATCCATGAGCGCCCAGATTGTCGGCAGAAACACACCAGATTGTGCCTTTGACATTCTGACCAACTCTTTCAATGAAAACACCATCTTGTTCCAGAGTATGAACATCACGCAGCAATGGAGCAAGTACAGCTGCATATCCATACCTACGGAGGTCTGTCACTTTTACCAGCATTGCCAGCTGTATAGCGTGTAATGCTGATCGGTATTTTGGTGGCACATTGGCAAGGACCCAATATATAGCACAAAGTTTGTGAATTTTACGTGATGTGCCAAGCGGATTGGCAATTTCCAGATCATCTATATATAGCCGAAGTGGTAGGATGAGATTCCCTGTTGACAGTAACTAATTTTCAAGGAAATGGGAGCCATCAGAGCATGACACATATTGACCAGCTGTAATCTTGTCAAGGATGTCTGTGTTTTTAAACAACTCTTGAATCATTGAAAGGATGGGAACATACATGCTGGTATGTCCTGGTTGCTCCAACTGATACTCTACTGGCATTACACATGGATAGTTGCGCTCCATAAAGCTTTTTCTGCGCTTGGTTGAACACAACTCTGCACCTTCAGAGGTAGATGTAGACAGAACATTGCAGTTCATGACAGCGCCAACAACTTCATCCAGTGTAGGTTCTGCAATATTGTGACCATTTCTCTGCAATATGTCATTAACTGACTCCTTGATCAATGGCTGAGATAAGGAGAAGACCTGATTCAAGTGGTCTACTATTTCTTGAATAGCTGTGTTTGAGACATGGAGGATAGCCTGCATCTTTAGGAACAAGGAAGATACGTTCATTTTAAGTTGATTTCTTAGATTGTCAGTGTCACATTGATCATCATCATCCACCACTTCTATGCTCTGGCCTGGACATTCTTCATGCAAATCACTAGTGACCTCAGAAATCCTGTCTTGGGGATCCTCAACAACGACAGCTTTTAAGTCTGATGCAAGACTTAATTGGTGTACTCTGTTTTTATGGCAATTGAATGAAGAGTAAACATTTGTGCTATAGCTACAATCCTTATATGGGCATGTCACTGTTTCATTATTTTTTAAATGCTTTCTGAGATGACTTAAGAAAATTGATTCAGAAAAGGGTTCCCGAAATGCGCACAAAGGGCATTTTATTACCACAGGGCTCAGACTCTGTTCTGGTCTACTGCTAAGTTGTGCAGTATGATATCTTGACAAATGAGTACTTAATGCATTTAGCGTTTTAAATTTACAGATGCAATCAGTATGGAGGCATGGAAGAGGACTGACTCTGGAAAAGTGGCTGTGTTGCAGTCTGTAGTGTTTAAATAACTGTATTCTAGAAGTCAAAGAAGCTGCACACAATTTACACTGCCAGACTACCATATTGGAACTATGAGAAAAAACTGAGCTCTGTGGAAACAGATTAATAAACTATGTTCTGGTCTCAACGATACAGTCCCATCTCACAAATATGTTTTTATATTAAAAAATAATCAGCTTACTGTTTGGCTCATTTGAATATTTCCCAGCAGCACTTGCTACCTGAAAGGCAAGGGAAAAAATACAACGTTTAGACCTCCATGAAACATATACCAGAATAACTTACAACTCAATATAACAAGTTCATACTATATATTAGCTTACAAAAACATGATCATAATTTTCACAGTTTGAATGTTTAACCATCAATCAGAAGGAGATAGAGAGAGAGCGAGAGAGAGGAGATAGAGAGAGCGAGAGAGAGGAGATAGAGAGAGAGAGGAGATAGAGAGAGAGGGAGGGAGGGAGAGAGAGAGCGGAGATGAATGAGAGCGTGAATTAATATCTCTCTCAAACCTCCTTTTGTCAAAAATATATATCTATTACAAACATCAATTTACAAGCTCAAAGAAATGGAGATATGTGGTTTCGACCATGCATGCCATGAGGACGCGACGCCTGCATGACACTCAACCAATATAACCAAATTAATCTCCCTCAAACCCGATAATAGGACATAATGTGCAAACAAACCTAAAATGGAGATGCGGCTTGACATGCATGGCACGCACGAGGGCGACGCCATGTTTACCTGCACTTGCACTTGACCTTGACCCAATATCGAACACTTAATATTTTGCATGAAACAACATCATTTCGGTGTGCCATAATATTTTAATTGCACACAGCATGCATGCACGCATGGCGACGCCATGTTTACCTGCACTATAACTCACACTTGCACTTGACCCAATATCGAACACTTAATATTTTGCATGAAACAACATCATTTCGGTGTGCCATAATATTTTAATTGCACACAGCATGCATGCACGCATGGCGACGCCATGTTTACCTGCACTATAACTCACACTTGCACTTGACCCAATATGGAACACTTAATATTTTGCATGAAACAACATCATTTCGGTGTGCCATAATATTTTAATTGCACACAGCATGCATGCACGCATGGCGACGCCATGTTTACCTGCACTATAACTCACACTTGCACTTGACCCAATATCGAACACTTAATATTTTGCATGAAACAACATCATTTCGGTGTGCCATAATATTTTAATTGCACACAGCATGCATGCAGGCAGTTGTTTAAGAAGACAATGGAGACCGAGTTAGCTTAATTATACTGAACAGCCATTAACTATAAAAGATGCGCTAGCAGCTCACGCAATTTGCATCTACAAATTGCATATCCGAACAGATTAAATGACCACAGATAACCGCAAATTGGCAAATTTATAAAAAAAATATTTATACTCACTATATGAAAGAAACTTGACGTGCGCTGCTTCTGCTAACTTGATGGCTGCTGCTGCTGCAACTCACGACATGCGGTATGCAGGTATCATCCCAGAATTCCTCCGCAGCTGCGCACAACAGTGGTTTCCTGTTGCTTGCTTGCAGAAATATTATTTTCACATGCGGTTTTTTCTCACTTCTCAGAGCTGAGCTAATTCTCTAAACGAATTCTTTAATATAATTGGACTTAATATATATAATATAATAACTTTATTAACATCTCTCTCACTCTCTCTGTCTCTGTCTCTCTCTCCCTCTCTCTCTCTCTCTCCCTCTCTCTCTCTCTCTCTCTCTCTCCCTCTCTCCCCCCCTCTCTCTCTCTCTCTCTCTCTCTCTCTCTCTCTCTCTCTCTCTCGTTCTCTCTCTCTGTCTCTCTGTTTCTCTCTCTCTCTCTCTGTCTCTGTCTCTCTCTCTGTCTCTCTCTCTCTGTCTGTCTGTTTCTCTCTCTCTGTCTCTCTCTATCTCTCTATCTCTCTCTCTCTCTCGTTCGCTCTGTCTCTGTTTCTCTCTCTCTCTCTCTCTCTGTCTCTGTCTCTCTCTCTGTCTCTCTCTCTCTCTGTCTGTCTGTTTCTCTCTCTCTCTCTATCTGTCTCTCTCTCTCTGTTTCTCTCTCTCTCTCTCTCTCTCTCTCTCTCCCTCTCTCTGTCTCTCTCTCTGTCTCTCTATTAATGTAAAAGAGTTGAATACTCTACACCCAGTGGCCTAATATTGAAGAAAACAGACCTGGGCCCTCATGCATCAACGTGTTCTACGCACAGATATGTGCGTAACCCGTGCGTACGATCATTTCTAAGCAAAGAGTGGGATTCATCAACTTCAACTTGAACTTGACTTCGTGCTTACATCTACGCACATTTCGGACCTGGCGTACCTCGCGCCCAGTGGTAGAATATATTATTACAACAAGGAAATGAGCTTCTGTGCATAATAACACTGGATGTTCTATGAACCGTAGTTCATTATAGTTCATTGTAAAATAGCAACAGTAGTGTAATTATGGTCAAAACCCTATAAATAGCATTTGGAATAATAGATCTTTCTCTCAGAATGAATGCAGCATGTCATATATGTTACGATGAATTGAAAATGGGGGACCCTGATGTAAACAAGACGAAAGTCTTTCTCTGGTCTGCATCCCCTTAACAATTGTATGTATTGAGCTGTACTGTACTGTACCCATTCTGCAATCTGTTAATAAAGTTCTCATTCATTCATTCATTCATGGTTTATATAGCGTTATCGGAATATACGGGGTGTAGGCTACTGACTGACTGCGCTCCGCGTAGCTTGATTGATTGATTGATTGAAAAGTTTATTAACAGATTGCAGAATGGGTACAGTACAGTACAGCTCAGTACATACAATTGTTAATTGGGGATGCAGACCAACTTTCGTCCTGTTTACATCAGGGTCCCCCATTTTCAATTCATCATAAATCATAAAGCTCAACTCGTTATTATTTTGCGCACAGACCGCCGAAACACGGGAACGTTTTGATTATATTTAAAAGGCTTTACGTTAAACGAAACAAGTGGAATTTCGAAGCTGTAAGCAGAATAAGTCATATGAATATAGTGTTCTTCCCCCTTTTTACTGTACAAGAAAGAATAGAAAACGCATTGCAATGACACCATGCAGATAGTGGACAGACTATATGATGGAATTCAAGTTCATGTATTGAAAGGCAGGATACATCATACATGCAGTGAGATTCATTGTTCTTGTATATGCTCTCGTATTATATTGTTTATATAGGCTACCCAATACTGACATCAAAATAGATTGTAGTAGTATGCCTCTAGAAATCATGCAGCAGGTAGAAAATTGACGGGAGATCCATCGCGATTTGGAATAGAATTGAGGAGAACTTTAATCCGTGGGTATTAATCAAACAACACGGGAAAAGGCAGTCATATTCCAGCGCGGTCTTTATTAGCCGACAACAAAATAGATGCCTCTAAAAATCATATAGCCAATCGAACACAACTAATAAAGGCATTCATATTGTACAGCACGGTTATAATGACACACAACACAACCAACGCCAAACAGTGGTCAACGAACGGTCTTTATTAGTATTTTGAGCTGTCCAGGCAGAATTGCAGCAATGGTCTTAGGGAGCCGTTGATATCTGACATCACCGTTTACAAATCCACCTTTTATTTATCCACCTCCGTTACGAGGACCTCCACCTCGGTGTCTGTGTAGTTTCTCTTTTTCGTTCGCTTTGCCATCCTCCAACATTCCACGCACAGGGATTCCCTCATGGTATTTGAAGGGGAGGGCCTGACCATATTTGGTTGGTCGGGGCGGTTTTGGTATGCAAATACGTGAAAGCGTGCACGAGCTGCGGCGCAGGGCCAAGGTGGGATTCATCATGACAGATGTGCGTAGAGCCTGCTTACGCACGTGTGATGAATGCCGACTTCCCTGTGCGTGCGCTAGTTCTAAATTCCGTGCTTACGTGTGGAAGTAGGTCAAGGTCAAAGTCCACGTTGATGAATGAGGGCCCTGGGCTGGAATATGGAACCAACAATCTTGTATCTCCTAAATAAAATATAAAAATAAAAATCAGGAATGAAAGAAAGACGAAAGAAATGTCTCATATTCATATCTATTTTTGAAATCCATGACATTTACATTTAGTCATTTAGCTGCTTTTATCCAAAATGACTTACAAGTTCTGTCAAGTCTGCAGGAAGGGTATACTCTGCGTATAAGTAAGATTGTTTGTTAAACAGTGTCAAACTTGAGTGCTACAGTCTTGAGTCCATATATACCAGCCGTGTCATGCTAGCATACAGGCACAGGTCAACATAGCTTTTTCAACCTCAACCAAAAATAACAAATCTGACCAAAATCCAACATTTAATGAATGTCTTTTGCTATCTGGGAAACATGCAGGTTGCATGTTTTCATGCCGACATCATCACACTAATGTTACTGCATCAGACAGTAATGTTGAAACATAGAAATTAGTGGAAAATATATTTTTTATAAGATAAGATAAGATATTCCTTTATTGAATTCATGGGTACAGTGACTGTGACAGGCCCGGATTGATTGATTGAAAACTTTATTAACAGATTGCAGAATGGGTACAGTGACGTCACAGGCCCGGATTGATTGATTGATAACTTTATTAACATCTCTCTCTCTCTCTCTCTCTCTCTCTCTCTCTCTCTCTCTCTCTCTCTCTCTCTCTCTCTCTCTCATTTAAAGCTAGCAAGAAGTGGTATGAAACTAGAGACTGAGGAGTCCATATATACCAGCCGTGTCATGCTAGCATATACAGGCACAGGTCATAGGTCAACTGTGTCATGCTAGCATACAGGCACAGGTCATAGATACCAACAGTGTCATGCTATACAGGCACAGGTCATAGATACCAACAGTGTCATGCTAGCATACAGGCACAGGTCATAGATACCAACCTATCACACCTATCACACCTCTCACACCTCTCACACCTATCACACCTCTCACACCTCTCACACCTCTCACACCTATCACACCTCTCACACCTATCACACCTCTCACACCTATCACACCTCTCACACCTATCACACCTCTCACACCTCTCACACCTATCACACCTCTCACACCTATCACACCTCTCACACCTATCACACCTCTCACACCTATCACACCTCTCACACCTCTCACACCTATCACATCTCTCACACCTCTCACACCGATCACACCGATCCCACCTATCACACCTATCACACATATCACACCTCTCACACCTCTCACACCTCTCACACCTCTCACACCTCTCACACCTATCACACCTCTCACACCTATCACACCTATCACACCTCTCACACCTATCACACCTCTCACACCTCTCACACCTCTCACACCTATCACACCTCTCACACCTATCACACCTCTCACACCTCTCACACCTATCACACCTCTCACACCTATCACACCTCTCACACCTCTCACACCTATCACACCTCTCACACCTCTCACACCTATCACACCTCTCACACCTCTCACACCGATCCCACCTATCACACCTATCACACCTCTCACACCTATCACACCTCTCACACCTATCACACCTCTCACACCTCTCACACCTATCACACCTCTCACACCTATCACACCTCTCACACCTCTCACACCTATCACACCTCTCACACCTCTCACACCTCTCACACCTCTCACACCTATCACACCTATCACACCTCTCACACCTCTCACACCTCTCACACCTTTCACACCTCTCACACCTCTCACACCTATCACACCTCTCACACCTATCACACCTATCACACCTCTCACACCTATCACACCTCTCACACCTCTCACACCTATCACACCTATCACACCTATCACACCTCTATACCCATTCTGCAATCTGTTAATAAAGTTGTACTTAAGTTATGCTTTTACATTATACTTACTTAATAAGTGAATAGTTCCAAGTCAATCAAAAACGATGAGTTTTATTTACTCAAAACATAATGCGGTTTACAGTCTGTATCTACTTAATTATCTTAAGTTGTACTTAAGTTATGCTTTTACATTATACTTACTTAATAAGTGAATAGTTCCAAGTCAATCAAAAACTATGAGTTTTATTTACTCAAAACATAATGCGGTTTTCAGTCTGTATCTACTTAATTATCTTAAGTTGTACTTAAGTTATGCTTTTACATTATACTTACTTAATAAGTGAATAGTTCCAAGTCAATCAAAAACTATGAGTTTTATTTACTCAAAACATAATGCGGTTTACAGTCTGTATCTACTTAATTATATTAAGTTGTACTTAAGTTATGCTTTTACATTATACTTACTTAATAAGTGAATAATTCCAAGTCAATCAAAAACTATGAGTTTTATTTACTCAAAACATAATGCGGTTTAGAGTCTGTATCTACTTAATTATCTTAAGTTGTACTTAAGTTATGCTTTTACATTATACTTACTTAATAAGTGAATAGTTCCAAGTCAATCAAAAAAGATGAGTTTTATTTACTCAAAACATAATGCGGTTTACACTCTGTATCTACTTAATTATCTTAAGTTGTACTTAAGTTATGCTTTTACATTATACTTACTTAATAAGTGAATAGTTCCAAGTCAATCAAAAACTATGAGTTTTATTTACTCAAAACATAATGCGGTTTACAGTCTGTATCTACTTAATTATCTTAAGTTGTACTTAAGTTATGTTTTTACATTATACTTACTTAATAAGTGAATAATTCCAAGTCAATCAAAAACTATGAGTTTTATTTACTCAAAACATAATGCGGTTTTCAGTCTGTATCTACTTAATTATCTTAAGTTGTACTTAAGTTATGCTTTTACATTATACTTACTTAATAAGTGAATAGTTCCAAGTCAATCAAAAACTATGAGTTTTATTTACTCAAAACATAATGCGGTTTACAGTCTGTATCTACTTAATTATCTTAAGTTGTACTTAAGTTATGCTTTTACATTATACTTACTTAATAAGTGAATAATTCCAAGTCAATCAAAAACTATGAGTTTTATTTACTCAAAACATAATGCGGTTTAGAGTCTGTATCTACTTAATTATCTTAAGTTGTACTTAAGTTATGCTTTTACATTATACTTACTTAATAAGTGAATAGTTCCAAGTCAATCAAAAACTATGAGTTTTATTTACTCAAAACATAAGAACACGTCACACGAACTCAAGACATTCAAGTTAGTAGAACTTTCATAGAATATTGAGTATACCCTACTCAAACTAATTGATTATTTTGAACGTGCGGGTTTACAGTGTAGCTAAGTTAGGTTTAAGGTTGGACATTAGATGTATCCCCTTTTCGTGAGTAACTCGTTATCTTTTCTTCTGCAATTGCAGATCAGTAAACTCTATATCAGTTTATCATTTCAGTAAACTCTATCAGTTTATCATTTCAATTCGGTAGGTAAGTGTTTAAACATTCATTTAAACCTTTTAGTGTGCAGGGAATGCAAGTACCTTATTAGGTGAAATGACCCTTTAAACTCTTCCTTTGCAGGTGTAATTCGAACAAAGTACCAATAGAAATATTCAAGGTTATAGGAATGAAAATACCTTATTAGGTGAAATGACCCTTTAAACCATCTTTCTTTACAGGAGAACCATCAGAGATTCAACTATAATCAATATGTTATCATTGAGATTCAAGTATCTTACTGGGTGCATTGACCCTTTAACTCTTCCTCTTTACAGGAGAATTATCAGTAGTTCAAGTATCTTATTGGGTGCATTTACCCTTTAACTCTCCCTTTTTACAGGAGAATTATAAGTAGTTCAAGTATCTTATTGGTTGCGGTTGAAGTGCCACGAAGTAACCCTTTTTTATTTTGACATCCTGTTCTCTCTCTGTCACTTGTATGATGTGGTATATTGAGCATTTAACATGTATATATAGAGGATTAAATATAAGTATGTATTATAAGCTTGATAACAGGACAAGTAGGCCTCTGATCTAAGCACCAAATGCGCACTGAAAGTCAGTGATTTATGACTAATGTCTTTTTGTATTCTTCCTCCTACTTATGTAACCTGTATAACTATATAACTATAAAATATATACCTGTAACTTGTATAACTATACTATATCTTATATAACCCTAAAGAATGGATAGAAAAGAACCTCTTGTTAGTTACTGTTCGTGACGCCAGGAATGTGGCTACAGTGTGCTGACCTTGACGGTCAGCGAGGAGAAGTGAATCGCTTCTGCATGGTTTTAACCCTTGCAGTCCTGGGGCAGAGAGCCATTATACATTTTAAAACTACATGTATGATGTGTGAACATATCAACCAGTGTTTAAGTATATGAGTACTGTATTGTACATGTATATATATGCTATATCTATATTTCTGTAAAACTTAGATCATTGCAAACATGCATAAAACATGACAGTGATGTATTAGGGTTTTCCCCAACACAAAGTAATCTGTTACTTTTCCAGTTACTGTAACGACTAGAAAGGGAGGAGGGTTCATCCTTACTGAATTGTGTGTTGATTGGCTGGTAGAATGACATAAATATTTTTAGACCAATAATAAGATGTCTTGATATGATGCAGACCTGGGTATATAAGGTTCTGCCCGCTCGCTCTAAGAGGGAGATATTTTTTATAGCAACCAAGAGAGTTTTTCTTTGTCTGCTTAAGAAAGATGTTTTGTTTTATACTTATTATTCCTGGATTGGACTTCTCCAAGACAGTCTCTTTGTAAACTTACTTTTTCTAATTAAACCAACTTTGTTAAAATACTTTTATCTAATTCGTGGACTGCGTTTTCTTGTGCTGCTCTATCACAATGTTTCAAGACGCTGGCCGCGCCCTGCTTTCATCTGAGGTGACTATGTTCTGGTAGCCTGAAATACAGATTAAATCAATTGCTGGTTACTGCTTTTAGCTAAAGTTATATATATGATATAATATATATATATCACTATTTTTTGCTTGCAAGCACCAGTATCTCTAGATGCGACGGGCCTATCAGATTTGTGGGAATTTGAGTCTGGCCACTGCAGGGCCGGACGATCAAGCCACGGATTGATGGGTCTGTCAAACTGATCGGAGGTTTTGGGGCTTGCAAATTATTATTAATATTATTACGCTAATTAAATACGTAAATATTACGCTAATATGACAATTTGATGAAAGGAGTTTTTCCCAAACAGATATTCAGTTTATTACACATAACGAAGAGGTTAACAACTCTTCTACGCTTATATTTCATATGAACTGGATATAACTAACTAGTGACTATGAAATAAGCGTGATTAGGATTAGTAATTGACTCGAGAACTTGGTGAGTTTAGCACCTCGCCGGGGGATATCGAGCGGCCACAGGGTTCTATCTCTAATAGGAGTTGAGATAGATAGAGACACCCGTAGCTCTTAACAGGTGCATTTACCCTTTAACTCTCCCTTTTTACAGGATAAATATCAGTAGTTCAAGTATCTTACTGGGTGCATTGACCCTTTAACTCTCCCCTTTTACAGGATAAATATCAGTATCCATATATATGTGCATCAATCAAATACAATATCAAAATACAAAAGGTGAAACAGGGTCAAAAGCCCTTGGAAATCCTTGTGTTCTCGTTCAATCAGTTCGTATCATAGAAAAGTCGTATAGGTCATAATATCCTTGGAAGTTATATATCATACTGGTCATCGCGTCTCGCTCTTTGCCATTATGAGATAACTCTTATCTCCTAGCACCTACTGTGCTCATGAACAAACAATTTGCACTCATGCACGTGACCAGGCCACGCCCCCGCGTCCTGCTATTAGACGCTGGACATGGTCACACTCTACCTTCCTCTTTTTTTTGTTTCCAACATGGACGTTGCAGTGCACTCCATTAACTAGTTGTTATGAAATGCAGAGAGAAATTACACAATGTTGGGTTTTCGCCGGAGGTTCACCAGCCCCTGGAATCTTATCGGCACATCCTAACAGCGCATCGGACCTGTCCTGGGGGCGTCTATATTAATCCCAGTCGAAGAGTGCAAGAGCGCTTCCGCATTCTTCCCCATTCGCTGGTAAGCAATGCGCATTTCCTTTTCTTTCGCCCAGGTGCTCGCCACGCATGCGCATGAGGTCCTCGCTTGGTTCAGACCCCCATTCAACACGGTTAATCACAGATGCCAGAACGCGCCATATTAAAGCCTTTGGTTCATATTGGGTATAGTCTCCACCACCAGAAACAATAAGAAATTAAGGAGACTGGTTGATTGACTTCTTGATACAAGGACTACATTGACTAGACAACATGTAACTATGAGTTTTAATTGTAATTGCTGTATTGTGTGACCAGGGTTTGTTTACTTTGGTAATTGTGTTTTGAGCTGTACTGTACTGTACCCATTCTGCAATCTGTTAATAAACTTTTCAATCAATCAATCAATCAATCAGCTGCGTTGTGTTAACGTTACAAAGTACAGTTGCACGTTACAATGTACAGTTGACAGCTGGGCTACGCGAAATAATGTTATGAATGCCCGAAATAACATAACGTTACAAAGTACAGTTGACAGCTGCGTTGTGTTAATGTACAGCGAAATAACGTTATGGTGTTATGAAAGTACAATTGACAGCTGCGTTGTGTTAATGTACAGCGAAATAACGTTATGGCGTTAAATTAATTCACAGTTGTGACATCATGTCTACCATTCATCTGTTGTTAACAGCAAGTGTTTTGAAGCTCAATGGAGATCATGATGTCACAACTGTGAATTAATTTACAAGTAAATCAAGTTAATGATGAACCAAAGATGCTCATCTACTGTCTACCATTCATCTGTTGTTAACAGCAAGTGTTTTGAAGCTCAATGGAGATCATGATGTCACAACTGTGAATTAATTTACAAGTAAATCAAGTTAATGAAGAACCAAAGATGCTCATCTACTGTCTACCATTCATCTGTTGTTAACAGCAAGTGTTTTGAAGCTCAATGGAGATCATGATGTCACAACTGTGAATTAATTTACAAGTAAATCAAGTTAATGAAGAACCAAAGATGCTCATCTACTGTCTACCATTCATCTGTTGTTAACAGCAAGTGTTTTGAAGCTCAATGGAGATCATGATGTCACAACTGTGAATTAATTTACAAGTAAATCAAGTTAATGAAGAAACAAAGATGCTCATCTACTGTCTACAAGTCATCTGTTGTTGGAAGCAAATGTCACAAATGTCACAGAATCATGATGTCACAACTGTGAATGGATTTACAAGTAAAGCCTCACTGGAAATGCTGTATTGAATTGGATGTTTGGAACAAAGAGCTGTGACTGGAAATCAAAATGGCCGATGCTGCTAACCCCAGTCATGAGGAAATGTTATGGAAGTTGATTGGCACTCGGCGAAGTAGGCTGGGCATGTTGACAAAGAAAAAGAATGAAATCATCACACTCATGAAAAAAGACAAGAAAGATGATATGGACTATCATGTTTGCATGTTCAATGATATGTTGTCAACATTTATGGAGATGCAAGTGGCTGTGCAGCACATGTTGCCTGAAGAGGAAAAAGAGGCTGATCATGCCAGCTGGTTTGAACCAAAGCTCTTGGATTTCAAAGACTTTCTTAGTCAAGTTAACATGTGGTTGCATGGTGTGCTGGAGTTTGATGATAAGGATGCCGATAACCATGACTTGCCAAGTAATTTGGGTTTAAATGTTGATGTTACATCAGAATGTGCTGTAAAGTTGAAAGAGGATTCAAACCTACAGGATATGATCCATCCCCATGACAGCATCTCTGCTGTTTCTAGCACAAAGACACATGCATCCATAACATCAAAAGCATCATCTGCTAGACTAAGAGCAAAGGCTGAGCATGCTGCTTTGGAGGCTAAAGCTGCAATCTTGCAAAGGAAACACATGCTTGATATGGAAGAATCCAGACTAAAATCACAAAGAGAAGCACTGGAAATTGAAGCTGAGCTGGCTGCTTCAATGGACCTGTCTCAAAACCCTGCCCTCTTTTCTTGATCCTCCAATCACAGCTGTCGCTTACCTCTGACTTCCTCGTACAAACAAAGTTTGTACGAGGAAGTCAGAGGTAAGCGACAGCTGTGATTGGAGGATCAAGAAAAGGGGCAGGGTTTGAGACAGGTCTATTGCAAAAATAAAGATCCTGGAACTGGAAGAGGGTGAAAAATCCTCTCTTGCTCGGGCAAGAATAAGAACATCACTGGATGGCAAAGCAAGTTGGAATGGAAGTGAGCAAAATAATTTTCATGAAAACAAACCATCGTTAACACAGAAACATCCTCCAGCATTACAGGATGTATCCAATGCCACTGAATACATGATTCCAAAAGGGAGACCAAGCCTTTGCAAATCAAGGCCCCATTCTCCTGCTCTGCATACAAGCTTGAGACAAACACCATTGACCAATACAGCAGGTGCCAATGTATTTGACTCTCAAAGAGCAGGTTACAGACAGGATGATGTGAACAATAACCAGAATGCTCTTGCTAATGCTATCCAAAGACAAAATGACATCACTCAATTCCTGATAAAGCAACAGCAGAGCTCTCTACTGCCAACAAGAGACATACCAGTGTTTAGTGGTGACCCACTTCATTATAGGTCATTCATTAAAGCCTTCCAACATGGGATTGAGAGTAAAACCGATAACATGCAAGACAGACTTTACTATTTGGAGCAGTACACAACAGGCCAACCGAGAGAACTCATTCGCAGCTGTTTACACATGGATCCTACAAGAGGATACAACAAAGCAAGACAACAGCTTCAGTTAAACTTTGGCAATGAGATGAAAATAACAACTGCCTATATGGATAAAGCCCTGAGCTGGCCAGTCCTTAGAGCAGAAGATGGTAATGGTTTGTGTTCCTATGCACTGTTTTTGAGAGGCTGTTGTAATACAATGCAGGATATGGAGCACATGATGGAGTTGGAAAATCCAACGCATCTCAGAACCATCGTCTCAAAGTTACCATTCAAGCTCCGTGATAAATGGAGATCAGCCGTGTGTGACTTTCAGGAAAGATACGAAAGAAGAGCCAGGTTTGGAGATCTAGTAAAGTTTGTGGAGAAGCAAGCCAGAATAGCATTGGACCCAGTCTTTGGGGACATTCAAGACTTTGCAACTCAAAAACCAGGTACAAAGCCTAAGTATACAGACTCGATGCAAAAAGCTAAACCGCCCAGCAGAGGGAGCAGTTTTGCAACAAAGATAACTGCTATACCAGAAAAAGTTGTGGAGTCAAGCCTGACTAGAAACAAAGAACAGGACAACATAGTGGATGCTTCTAAAAAACGCTGCACTTTTTGTGATAATGGGCATGCATTGGAATTCTGTCAGAAGTTGAAACACAGACCAAACGAGGAGAAAGTTGAGTTTCTCAGAAGCAAAGGACTGTGTTTTGGATGTCTCACAAGGGGACATATGAGCAAGAACTGTCAGAAGCGCATGACCTGTCAACAATGCCAGCGAAACCACCCCACTCTGTTGCACAGAGAAATTGAAAATAAAGGAAGCATGCAAGCAGAGGTAAATGTTTCCAAAGAAGCCACCAAAGACAAAGCTCCAGTAACCAGTGCAATGGTCTCTCTAGATATCAGCGGCTCTACTGGGGCCGGTAACAAAGAATGTGCGCTTGCCATCGTACCAGTTCAGGTAAAGCTCTCGAAAGGAAGCAAGATTGTGCACACATATGCCTTTCTGGACAATGGAAGCACCGGTACATTTTGTACTGAAAAGTTGATGACGAAGCTAAATGCTACAGGAAAAAAGGTGGAGATACTTCTGACAACAATGGGCCAAGATACCAGGCAGTCAAGGCTTGTTCCCAGTTTTAAAGTTTCTGGACTAGAAGTGGCTGCTCTTGAGAGTGATTCTTTCCTGCAATTGCCAGAATGCTATACTCAACAAAGCATTCCTGTCACAAAGGACAACATTCCTACAGAAGACGATATCCGACAGTGGCCATATCTAATGGATGTTGAGTTAATGCAAATTGATGCCGATGTTGAGCTACTGATTGGTGTCAACACACCTAAGGCTTTGGAACCATGGAGAATCGTCAGCAGTGAAGGTAATGGGCCTTACGCTATAAAGACTCTCCTTGGATGGGTGGTCAATGGGCCACTCCATGATAACATCGGCCTGGATGAATGTGGTCATCCTAGCATTAGTGTCAACCGTACATCCATTGAAAGAGTGGAGGAACTGCTAATCAAGCAGTATAATCAAGACTTTCTAGAGCAGCATGATACAGACAAAAGCGAGATGTCGATGGAAGACCAAGAGTTCATGCAGATTGTGTCCAGCTCTGCTATGCTAAAAGATGGGCACTATCATTTGAAACTACCCTTTCGGAAGAAGGATGTAAAGATGCCTAATAATCGCCCATTGGCGGAGCAGCGAGCACTGCACCTCTTGAAAAAGTTCAAAAAGAATAACACATTCTTTGAGGAGTACAAAGGCTTTCTTCAGGATGTTATCGACAAAGGATATGCTGAAATGGTTCCCCAAGAGCAAGTAAAACGTGACGACGGGAAAGTGTGGTACATTCCACATCACGGAGTTTACCATCCAAGAAAGAAAATAATTCGTGTTGTGTTTGATTGTGCCTCATCTTTCCGGGGTGCATCCCTGAATCAAGAGCTTCTCCAAGGACCTGATTTAACAAACTCCCTCATCGGCGTGCTCCTCCGTTTTCGCCAGAGTCAAATTGCCCTCATGGCTGACGTGGAAGGAATGTTCCACCAGGTAAAGGTAGCAGATGAAGATGTTGACCTGCTGCGTTTCCTCTGGTGGCCTAATGGTGACATCAGCCAAGAGCTTGTTGAGTACAGAATGACTGTGCACCTGTTCGGTGCCGTATCCTCTCCAAGCTGTGCCACCTTCGCACTGAGGAAGACCGCGGATGACAATCAGGATGACTTTCCACAGGAGGTAATCAATACCATCAAAGAGAACTTTTATGTGGATGACTGTTTGAAGTCTGTCAAAACCGAAGGTCAGGCCTTGTCACTGTATCAAGGCCTCAAGGAGGTGTGTTCCAAGGGAGGATTCAAGCTGACCAAATGGATAAGCAATTGTCGCTCTGTACTCTCTCGGATTCCTGAAGAGGACAAGGCCAAAGAGGTAAAAAACCTTGACTTGGATAGGGAGAGTCTCCCTATGGAAAGAGCTCTAGGAGCCCAATGGAACATTGAACTTGACACGTTCAACTTCAACATGGCAGTAAAAGAACAGCCCACTACAAGACGAGGCATCCTCTCAGTTGTCAGCTCTGTGTACGATCCCCTGGGATTTCTGTCTCCAGTCATACTAACTGCCAAGATAATTCTACAGAATTTGTGTAGGATCGGATGTGGCTGGGATGCAGACGTTCCAGACACGATTGCTCAACAGTGGCGTAGATGGCAAACTGAATTGCCCCAGCTGGATGCATTCTATGTGGACAGATGTTTCCTACCAAGAGACTTTGAGATAAAGACAGCCCAGTTACATCATTTCTGTGATGCCAGTGAAGCAGGGTATGGGACAGTGACCTACCTTCGCTTCACAAGTGACAAGGATGACATACATACTGCCTTCGTCATGGGGAAAGCTAGAGTGTCTCCGTTAAAGCAGACTACCATTCCAAGACTTGAGCTTACAGCCGCAGTCTTGGCTGTTCGTATGGACAAGATGCTAAGACGTGAACTACAGTTTCAACTTGATGAATCAGTCTTCTGGTCTGACAGTATGACTGTCCTGAAGTACATCTCTAACAGAACTAAAAGATTCCAGACCTTTGTAGCAAACAGAGTGGCCACCATCACAGATCTGTCAAAGCCATCTCAATGGAGATACATCTGCTCTAAGTTAAACCCTGCTGATGAGGCCTCTCGTGGTCTGCGAGTTGATGCTTTCTTGAAGTCAAAAAGGTGGATCCAAGGCCCGGGATTCCTCTCAGGCCCTGAATCACATTGGCCAAGATCTCCTGAAGAGATTGATGCTGTTTCTGTTGACAATCCTGAGGTGAAAAAAGATGTCTCTGTCTACAGTACAGTCATAAACAAAGACGAAGCTGCCACATGGAAACTCATTAATCACTTCTCATCATGGTATGACCTCAAAGTAGCTGTGGCATGGATGCTGAAAGTTAAAAAGATGCTTCGATTGCAATGCCAAGAAAGAAAAAGCGCACAAAAGACACTTGGACAAGTTGATTACACGCAGCAGCAAGGTAAATTTGCAGGTCTTTCAGTTGATGACATGGTCCAAGCAGAGGAGGCAGTCATATGCTTTGTCCAAGGTCAGAGTTTTTCTGAAGAGATTGCTGCACTGAGAACGGGCACAGTAAAGAAAACCAGCCCATTGTACAGACTGGATCCAGTGTTGGTGAACGGAGTTCTGAGGGTAGGTGGAAGGCTCAGCAAGTCTGCCTTACCCGAGGAAGTTAAACACCCAGCCATCCTTCCCAAGGACAGTCATGTTTCAAAACTGATCCTTTGTCACATACACAAGCTGGTAGGACACAGTGGAAGAAATCACATGCTGTCCAGGTTGCGACGGAAATATTGGATTCTCTGTGCAAATTCTGCAGCAAGAACTGTTATCCGGAAATGTGTAATCTGTCGACGCAAACATGGAAAGGTGGGCGAACAGAAGATGGCTGATCTTCCCACAAACAGAATCTCTCCAGACCTACCTCCTTTCACGCATGTAGGAGTGGATTATTTCGGACCTATCGAGGTTAAGAGAGGAAGATCCACTGTGAAAAGGTATGGTGTAATATTTACATGCCTGACCTGCAGAGCTGTTCATCTTGAAATGGCTCACTCCCTGGACACAGACTCTTGCATTAGTGCCCTTCGGCGATTCATATGTAGAAGAGGACAAGTGCTAGAGATAACGTCAGATAATGGCACCAACTTCATCAGCTCTAATCGTGAGCTAAAAGAAGCCTTGAAGCAATTGAAGCAAGACAAGATTCAAATGGTAATGCTACAGGATGGTATAAAGTGGAAATTCAATCCTCCCCACGGAGCCCACCACGGGGGGGTTTGGGAGCGGCTCATTCGTCAAGTAAAGAGTGTCCTTCAATCCGTCCTGACACAGCAAACCATTGATGATGAAGCTCTGCAGACAGCTTTATGTGAGGTGGAAGCCATTCTCAATGATCGTCCAATTACTTCAGTCTCAGATGACCCAAATGACCTTGAGCCTCTTACACCAAACCATCTTATTCAGCTCAAGGGTAAACCAATCTTACCTCCAGGTCTGTTCACCCAAGAAGATTCGTATGCTCGGAGGAGATGGAGGCAAGTGCAGTATCTCGCAAACCTCTTCTGGAAAAGATGGACATCTGAGTATCTTCCTATAATGCAGCAACGCCAAAAGTGGAACAGCATAAAAAGGAGTTTAAGCCCTGGAGACTTGGTACTCATAGTGGACAGCTCAGCTCCACGCAACTCATGGCTGATGGGACGAATCATTGACACCATGCCAGACTCCAGAGGTCTGGTTCGTCGTGTTCGAGTTAAAACAAAGAGCGGCGTATTGGAGAGACCTATCACCAAGCTTTGTTTGCTCCTGGAAGAAGCAACATCTTGACATTGAATCAGCGGACTCATCGACACCTACACACATACTGATTGACACCGATCATTGAACAATGCACACTCTCAAGAAGAGCAAGAAACGCATGGACTTTGAAAACCTGTAAAAAAGAATATATATATAAACTAGTTTTCATGGTAATTGCTGCTTATATTATATGGGCTCCTTTTCTATTGATAATTGCCTTGCTTGGCAATTAGGGTCCGGTGTGTTGGAGCCATTCTATTGTGTTCTTATTGTATCTATCATTTGTTTACATTTTGTTTCTGCCCCTCTGTAGTCATTTACCCCACCTAGTATCCAAAGGCCGGTAGTGCATGTTGAGAGTGGGGGGCGGGGGCTCTTGGAATCTCAGGTGGTTTAATGAGCAGGAAGAGAAGGCCTAGGCATGGTAAAAATGTTTGGTGAAGGTGCCAGGTCATATATTTTTCTTTAAACCACATCAGTGTTAGAATACTATTATTTATGAGTATTGGAATCTTTCTTTTGGTGTTTTATTTAGATGCTTAAAATAAATCTATAATTTAATTCATAATACCTTGGATCTCGTTTTGGATTTTTTGGAATGTGCGTGTTAAAGACACTACCTGGTTGACCTACAAGAAGCCACTACAACAGTTGACAGCTGACGTTTGGATAATATGTAACGTACAGCGAAATAACGTTATGGCGTTATGTGGTCCTCGTTTGGATAATATGTAAAGTACAGTTGACAGCTGCGTTGTGTTAACGTTACAATGTACAGGGAAATAACGTTATGGCGTGTTATGGAGTTATGTGGTCCTCGTTTGGATAATATGTAAAGTACAGTTGACAGCTGCGTTGTGTTAACGTGGCAATGTACAGGGAAATAACGTTATGGCGTTGCGAGTGAATCTGGTCCGTGTCGCGATAATATACATGTATTCCATTTCGGCGTCTGAGCGGGGAAAAAGAAAATGCGCATTTGGAGGGCGTTACCAGGGCCAATCAGGGAAAAATGCGGAAGCGCTCTTGCACTCTTCGGCTGGGATTAATATAGACGCGTCCTGGGGTTCCCTCATCTCGTGACAGCGGATCGAGGGACGTCGCGCGGCGGCTAGCTGTCGCGCTAGGTCGTGCACAGGTAGGGTCTGCGCTGCCAGGCATTAATGCTAGCATTTGTGATACTGCTCGTTGTCCCGTGAGACAGCCGAGTTGTGTATTGGCGCGAGGGGCAGGATATTTGGGAAAACATGGTCGCCCATTCTGCAGTGTGTTAGTGGAGTTTTCATTCATTTATTCATTTACCCCTTCATGGGTGCACACCACAGTGGAGGTTGCTGCATTCCTACTAGTGAGGCAGTGCTTCACTAGTAGTAGTCTTTTGTCTGCAGCCACCACTGGTGCTCCGTGCTTGTGAAGCAGGTGGCATCAGTCCTTTGCCTCTGACATGGTGGAACGGTGTCCCGCCCGGCCGCGTGAATACTTTTGGCAAGCAACAAGCCCTTCCGCGTTGCTCTGATTGGCCGAGTGTGCGCATGCGCATGAGCCGCGACAAGCCCCTCAGCCAGGCAGCAATACTAAGCTCCAGTTAACCTAATTTATACCGTAACGAATCATTAAAAAAATCTACCGTTAACTGGAATATGTTGTTTCTTTACACATATGTTGGATTATGTAATTGGTTTGTCATGACAAACCAATAAAAAATCGCGCGACTCAGGCTTCATCCTCGGCTTCGCGGCTGCATTGCGGGTCCACGACCCTCCGTGCTCCGATAAGGCTTTCAACAGCGGGGAGAGTATGCTGCCGTGAGCGGCATTGCTGAGCTCATCAACGACCCTCCGTGCTCCGATAAGGCTTTCAACAGCGGGGAGAGTATGCTGCCGTGAGCGGCATCACTGAACTCATCATGGTGTCCGCTGGACGAAGCCAGAGACGGTCTTATTATGGGGCTTATGCCGAGAAGCAGTAACACAACAGTGAACACATAGTTAAGTACGACTGACAGATGCATTTGCAACTATGTGTTTACTGTTGTGTTACCAGGCCATGTGAGCGGATCGGAGCGTGAGCGGCGCGGGGCGCGGAGCGGGCGGTTTTGACGTGAGCGAGGAGTGGGTTTTAAAATGAGTCGGCGCGACGTCCGGAGCGAGAGTTCTCCTCCGCTCCAATCCACTCCAGGCCGCTCACAGTGGTTTAACACTGTTGATGTAATATATACATGCAGTACAATGCCAAAGCAACAGATGGCGATGTACAAACATGAAGGCCATTTTCAACCAATGAGAAGGGTTCAGGCTTCGTCACTGTAGAGACGCCCACCATAGATATCTATGACGCCCACACTCACTCCTGTTAGAAAAAGTATCGACGCCATTGTTGTTGACGTTAGCTTACATGCTAACGTTAATGGCAGCGACCATAGCATTGTGGCTCGGCTAGCCTATCATCGCTTAATAGGGCTAGTGAATGGATAAACAACGTTATTTAACATTGCAGAATGGCTACAATTACAATGCGGCTCAATACAAACAATTGTTAAGAGGCCCAGGGGGTGTAGACTGTTGTAGTTTGAGCTCATTTACACCATGCTCCAAAAAAGAAAAAGAAAAACTGCCGAGCGATCTGGCGCGGGGAGCGCTCGATTCAAGGTGAGTGGGGAGCGAGCGGAGAGTGACTTGGGGGCGGGGTCAACATGATTAGCGGAGCGGACCAAGCTTTAAAGAGCGAAGAGCGGATTTCTCGGCCGCGCCGATCCGCTCACGTGGCCTGTGTGTTACTGCTTTTCGGCATAAGCCCCATAATAAGACCGTCTCTGGCTTCGTCCAGCGGACACCATGATGAGCTCAGCGATGCCGCTCACGGCAGCATACTCTCCCCGCTGTTGAAAGCCTTATCGGAGCACGGAGGGTCGTTGATGAGCTCAGCGATGCCGCTCACGGCAGCATACTCTCCCCGCTGTTGAAAGACTTATCGGAGCACGGAGGGTCGTTGATGAGCTCAGCGATGCCGCTCACGGCAGCATACTCTCCCCGCTGTTGAAAGACTTATCGGAGCACGGAGGGTCGTTGATGAGCTCAGCGATGCCGCTCACGGCAGCATACTCTCCCTGCTGTTGAAAGCCTTATCGGAGCACGGAGAGTCGTGGACATGCAACGCAGCCGCGAAGCCGAGGATGAAGCCAGTCGCGCGATTTTTTATTGGTTTGTCATGACAAACCAATTACATAATCCAACATATGTGTAAAGAAACAACATATTCCAGTTAACGGTATATTTTTTTAATGACTCGTTACGGTATAAATTAGGTTAACTGGAGCTTAGTATTACTGCCTGGCTGAGGGGCGTGTCGCGGCTCATGCGCATGCGTGCGCTCGGCCAATCAGAGCAACGCGGAAGGGCTTGTTGCTTGCCAAAAGTATTCACGCTGCCCGGCCGACGCCATGAGGCGAGTCGGCCTGGCAGGTGGCTGGTGGGCTGTTAAAGCCTATACCGCCGCGGAATAGAATTAGCAGCGACTAGCAACATTGTTCGAATTGCTGTTTTTTCTGTCGGGTGGTGGGGCCTTAGGGCCAGCCGACGTCGAAGCATCGCGCAAGGTTTTGAGGTTATTAGCTTTTGACCTAGCCGCAAGGTATAACAGCAGGGAGGGCTAGGATGCTGTCAACGCTTGTTTACAGACATCTTTGGTTGGATCAGTCTCCCCTTGAGGAGGAGAGAAGGGTTTTCCCTCCTCAGGGCTCCCCTCTCCGCAGAGGGACTTTTGTCTTTCCGTAGGAGCGTGGGCGGTATTTGACCTAGGCGCCACACCGCCTCACACCGCGCAGCCAGAGGTGAGGGCGCGGCCTCGCCAGCGGCTGTGGCGGGGCCACCAACCAGCGGCCATGTTTCCCCCGCCTGAGGTACCCTGGACACAAAGACAACAGGTGATCGCAAGGCCGACAGCCTTGGCGGCCGAGGGATCGGCTACATTAGATGAGCACGCCCTAAAAAACCGTTGCCGTCTAGCTGTGTCTAGCTCGCTCTCCGGTCACTCCCCCCCCCCAACACCAGCGGGATACGGGCTCTGAATTGTTCCCTTTGGCTGTGGGCCGCATGCTTTCAGTGAAGCACGAGCGACCCCACGTTTTGCTTCTCATGACACCCAGTTGCTGGCTAGGCCTGGGTCTGTCCGTGAGAATGCTGTGCTGTCAAGCGGCTCCCACACCACAAGTCTGTGTTTGGTGAGCCTGGTGTTGTGTCTGTCAACAACGAAGGTTGTCAGCGGGGGGAACTCGAGGCCCAGGGGGTCACAGCGCGAGTTCCCCCAGCCCCGCCCTCGCCAGGCCGGGTATCACGTTGGTGCCTCCCACGGCCGGAAGAGTGACGGTGGTCAGGCAGGCGCGCGTGATTTGGGTGGTAGTAATATCACTGCAGGGCTACGGTGTGTAGGAACCCACCCTATCGGGCAGTGTGGGGAACTCATGCCTTGCATATCCAGCTGTAGAACAGTTCCTCAGCAATCCATGCCGGGGAGGTGTTCAGTGGGGGAGCTTTTGTCACCCAGTGTGATGTGAGCTTCCCCCGTATTAAACTGGCCCTTTCTGTCGGGGTCCCCCCTTGGGTGCGATCTCCTCGTTGGTAGTGTCAGGGTGCGATATCCCAGCTCCACGAGACGCCCTGCTCGCACGGTTGGCAAGTCCAGGGTTGGCAACGCACAGCGGGTGGGACCGGGCCGCCTATCTACGGTTCCTGGCGGACCAGTGCCAGGTGGCGGCGGGTGCGCTTGGGATTATCATCACATATGGCTACAGCAGTGCCATATGATTTGATTTGATTTGATTTTTATTTGTCTAGAACATAGAAACATAAAACAAGTTTAAAAAACAAAAAGGTAAATAGTCAAAGACTATTTCCATACAATAAGTGTTCGAGAAGGAACAGGGGGAAGTAAAACAACTTATCAAGCCCTGCCCCTTCCTTACAATATTTGACATTATAATTTAATAAAAATAAAAATAATATAACAAATAATAAAAAATAAAATAAAAGTACAGTTTTTTATATATCCAAATATCCAAATGAGAAAAAATAATAGGGTCACATTACTGCTCAAGCTCCTCTCTCTTATATGTGTCCATACGTGCTTGTTTATAGCTACCTTTATAGCTACCTTTAAATGTATTGATATTTTTGCTTAATTTTATATTCGCATCCAGACCATTCCAGAGTGATACCCCACAAACTGCAATGCACATACCTTTAAGAGTTGTACATACCGTAGGTTGCTTTAAAGCTAATACAATTATAAACACTCTCTAGCCGTGAACATTTTTTGAATGTTGCTTGGTAATTTGTTTTTTATTGCCAGAAACATAATTTGTGCAGATTTGAATTTGATTAAGTCCATGAATGTTAATGTTTGACTGCTTACAAACAGACTATTTGTGTGATCTAAATATCTACCGTGATGTACTATCCATATGGCTCTTTTTTGCAGTGTGCATATCTTTTGTAAGTTGCTTTTATAAGTATTTCCCCAGATTTCAACACAATATGATAGATATGGTACAATGAGTGTGCAATATAATGTATATAGTTTTCTGATTCAGGATATATCTAGTCTTGCCCAGTATACCAATACTTCTCGCTAACTTTGAATACAAATATTTTATATGGGGTTTCCAGCAGAGTTTGTGGTCTATTAAGACCCCTAGAAACTTGTTTGTATATACTCTCTCAATTTTCACATTATCAATTTTCAGTTGAGGATCAGTGATATGTCGAGGTGGATGGAGAGAACGCTGAGGCAGGGACTTGTGTTTGCACAACCCCACCCGTTTTCAGGTTTGGTACAGACCCTATTGTCAGGGTCAACAGCAGTGACAGCTCTGGCCGACGAGATCCAATATCTGTGGGCGAAGCAAGCCATCGTCGTGGTCCCAAAGGAGGACGCGATGCGTGGCGTTTCCTCCCGGTATTCTCTGGTGGCCGAGAAATCGGGGGGGGGGGGGGGGGTCAGACCCATACCGGACCTGTCCCATGGAAGGTTCCGAATGTTGACCGTCTCCCACCTGTTAGACGCTGTCAGGTGGGGGCCTGGTTCACCTCCATAGACCTGTAGGATGCGTATTCGCATCCCAATCTTCCATCCTAGGGCTTTCCTACGCTTCCTTTGCAGGGCTTAGCGTACGGGTACCAGAGGCTGCCGTTCCGCTACTCTCTGGCTCCCCGCATCTTCACCAAGTGCGTGAAGACCGTGCTGGGGCCTCTGCGTCATCGGGGGTTACGAATTCTGCCCTGGACGACGTTCTGGTCCTTGGCCGGTCAGGGTAGATCGCCAGGTCTCATACCAGGCAGGTGGTGTCTCACCAGCCTGGGTTTTGCTGTAGACTGGAAGTAGAGTTCTCCTCTTCCCAGTCAACGGGTGGAGTATTTGGGCTTTTTCTAAGCTCAAGGTCTATATGGGCATCCCTCTCGGAGCGGCGGCGAGTGGTTGGGTTCTCGGCGCGCTCGGGAGGTTCCGTCCTAGGACGGTTACGGCGCTGTCCGTGATGCGCCTGCTGCTGGGGTCCCTCTTGGCCTCCTCTTCATGAGGAGGATGCAGAGGTGGTTTTTTCCAGTATGAAAATGGACCCGGTGTGAGACATATGGAAGCGGCTGAAGGTTCCCATGTCAGTACTGGGGGACCTCGTCTTCTGCGGAGGGTCTGGTGCCCTCACCTGCGGGGTCCCCTTGGGCAGCAGGCTGTCACACGTCACGGTCTTCACCGACGCCTGCCTCATGGGATGGGGGGGGGACGTGTCGGACCAACGCAGTGGGGGGCAGCTGCCATGCTGCCCGGTCTGCGCTACATTCAATGTGTTGGGCTTGAAGGCAGTCCTTCTGGTCCTCAAACGGCTCGACCACCTTGTGGTGGGCAAGCATGGTTTGGTCAGGACGGACAACACGACGTCAGCGTTGTATATTGTCAGACAGGGAGGAGTGCGCTCCCCCCGTCTGCACCGGGCGGCGGTCGGGCTCTGGCTATGGGCGTTCTCCATCTGCTCGGCAGGGTGAATATGGGTGCAGGTGTGATGTCGCGGGGCGGTCCTCACCCTGACGAGTGGGGACTACGTCCAGACAGTCGGGCAGGTCTGGGACCGATTCCGTGGCCGTCCGGGATTCTGTACGCTTTCCTCCCCTTACACCTGATAGCTCAGCTGTTGGGGCGGGTACGTCGGGAGCGCAGGACTTGGTCCTGGTCGTGCCGGGCCGGGGCTCGGCTGTGTGGTCCCCGGCCCTGATTCAGCTCTTGGTGGCCCCGCTGTGGCCTGTTCCGTGGTCACCGCGGACCCTCTCTCAGGCATGTGGAACTCTGTTCTGCCTTCCTGGTGTAGGATAATAATAGTGTTCAAATAGGAATAGAGTCAAATGACTTGCTCACTCAGAGGGTCCAGATAATAAGGTTTATTACCCAGATCAAATCAAATCATTACAACAATAGAGAATATGGCTGGAGATCTTACCTAAACAGACCAGCTCCGTCAGTCAGGTAAAAAGATCCCTGTTCCCCAGTTGGGGGAGCAGTTAAGTACCAGGTGAACAATGGGGGGAGTGGGGGAAGGGGAGGGGAGGAAGGGGGCGTAGTTCATACATATATTCCACAGTTGGGTCCTTTTCTCTTTTATAATGTGGCTGGGACAAGTATTCTCAGATGTATGACTGGAATAGGTAAGGTCAGCATAACATGAGATAATAAATGGGATAAAATAGTAAAATTATAAACTTGTTGTGACCTATTTTGGTCATAGGGTCAATGAATGAAAAGAAATATAAAATAGTAAACACATGAGATACACAATTTAAAGGAATGAATAAATGAGATAATTTGGTGAAATATAAAATAAACAAAGTAAATATAAAATGAATGTAATATAAAATACACAATTAAAGATAAAATGAGTTATTATTTGAATGTCAGTATTTATACAGTGTGGGTTAAGATCTATGTGTATTTTTAGGGTTGTGAATATCGTCCCTTTTACTTTTTATTTGATGGCAACACCTTTTACTTTAGTATATACACTGTCATCTGGCTATGACCATCAGGTCAATGGTAAAATATAAAAGCATTTAAAGGTTGGCAAATAGATATAAACGTGAATGAAAGAAATGAAAAGAAATATAAAATGAATTAAAATAGTAAACAATGAGATAAAATGGTAAAATATACATCATTTAAAGGTTGGATAAAGAAATGAAAAGAAATATAAAATGAATTAGAATAGTATACAATGAGATAAAACGGTAAAATATACATCATTTAAAGGTTGGATAAAGAAATGAAAAGAAATATAAAATGAATTAGAATAGTAAACAATGAGATAAAATGGTAAAAACATGAATGGAATAGGACTTAATGCAAATATGACCATCAGCTCAGTGAATGACACAATTTACAGGAATGTTAAAGAGAAATATAAAATGAATTAAAATAGTAAACAATGAGATAAAACGGTAAAAACATGAATGGAATAGGACTTAATGCAAATATGACCATCAGCTCAGTGAATGACACAATTTACAGGAATGTTAAAGAGAAATATAAAATGAATTAAAATAGTAAACATTAGAGGTTCTGCATTGTGGATTCTAGTGCGTATCTGTGGAAGTATGGTGCAAGGGGGTTGGTGGGTTCGTTTTGTGTTTCTTCTCTCATGGTCGTGGCGATCATCATGGTTATCGGGGGGGGTTGGCTTGTGCAGAGTACTTTTGTGATGTATCCAACTCCGAATTTTATAGTATGCACACACACTACTAGGATAACAAATATTATTACTGCATACATAATGTACCGAACTACCACTGCTCCTATTGTACCAAGTTTCTCGGTCATCCAATCGGACATGGTATACGTTGGGGGGATGTGTGCGGCTCTGGAGATGTTGTGCAGGTGTTCAATGATGCTTGGTATAGTCATGTTGTCGTTTGCAGGTATGTAGACACAGCATTCTTGACCGATTAGTTTACATGTTCCTCCAGTACTAGATAGCAGGAAGTCCAGTGCTGCTCTGTTCTGCAATGTCATCAATCTGATTGATGTCAGTTCGTTGCTGACGAGTGACAGTCCTTCAGCATCTGTGTTGGCTAAGTCTTCTATCAGTGTGGATAGGTCTGCGATTTGATCTAGGGCTGACATCACACCATAGGAGGGGATTAGTGCTCTGAAAAAGTCGCATGTCTTGCAGGCCCGGTCATGTGTGTGGAAGTGATTTGCGTGGCGTGTCTTTCTAGTCAGTGGGTGTTGTGGTAGGGTCGGTGTCACTCATGGCTGGCACTAAATATCCTAATGCACATGTGCCTTTCCATCCGGGTGGAAGGGACGGGTAAGCTTGTGCACCACATATCCAGTAGGTCCCAGGCGGTGCTGGTGTTGTCGTTCGTTGGGTGGTGGGGGTTTCTTTGGTTGTGGGTTTCAGTGGTGTCTTTACAGGGTGGATGTTGTCCCAGGGTGGTGTTAATCTTTGTTGGCGGATGGGGTAGATATTGTCTCTGGTCCGGGGGGATATCGTTCTTCGTTTGCGGGTCGCCTGGGGCACTTCACAATGTTCCAACACCCCGACCTTCTTTCCCCAACCCTTTTGAGATACACATTCTGTAAACTTCACTGGGGTAATAGAAACTGGTATTCCATTTGTATCATGACTTTGTCGAATCTTCATGTTTGATTTTGTGCAGCTTTCAGCTGTCCCTGTGGACTTGTTTAGAGAGGCTTTGTGGCATTCTGTTAGTGGGAGGCCCATTAACGGAAAACCATCTTCGGTAGAATGGGGTATTAAGCCGCATACATAGCAATTTGATTGGTTAGCAAAATGTGCGACTGCTTGGCTTAGCTTTAAATATAGGTTGTTGCGGTGACTGTTAACATATCTTTTGGTGCGTTCAACTGCTTTCCCCTTACCGCCCTTAAACCCATTGATCCATGATTGAGGTTCGTCCAGTGTCGCCCACACAATGCATCCCGCTATGCCACATGCGATGATTAAGCAGTTCCAGTTGGTGGTCATTTTTCCTATTGTTATTGGTCTCATGGTAGATTTGCCCTTTTGCAGTGGGATGCGTGGATCCAGGATGCTTTTCCGTGGCACTTTACTGCCGTGTCCGTTACTAGCAGCACCTGAAATGGACCAGACCATCTGGGGTTTAGTTAACTTTTTCTTTTGAACACCATTATATATACATAGTCACCTGGGTTCAATCCATGACATGGTGTTGTTGGTGGTTGTGGTTGTGCCTGCCTCACTAAGGGGTGGAGCCTCTTCATCTGGGCACACAAAGCTTTGTAATAGTTAATAGCAATTTCGTCTGCTAGCAATAACTGGACTTGTGATAACGGGGGAAGCATTGTGGTTGGTGTCGACATTGGACGTCCAAATAATATCTCGTGAGGTGACAATCCTGTTCCTCTGTTTGGCATTGATCTCATTTGCATTAATACTAAGGGGAGGGCGTCGGGCCATTTAAGGCCTGTCTCTGTACATGTCTTAGCTAGACGGTTCTTGATGGTTGAGTTTTGTCTTTCTACCGCACCTGCACTTTCAGGGTGGTAGGGTGTGTGCAGGTGTATTTTCATGCCTAATGCGGTAGATAAGTTGTTTATCAGTTGTGCCGTAAAGTGCGTACCTCTGTCTGAATTTATGGAGTGTGGACACCCGAATCTTGGAATTATTTCTCTGACTAATACCTTAGCTACTGCTTGAGCGTCGTTGCGTCTGCATGGGAAGACTTCGACCCATTTAGAGAACATATCTACTAAGACTAGCGCGTACTGGTATCCCATGCTTTTTTCTAATTGGATGAAATCCATTTGGATGTTAACAAATGGTCCCCAAGGTGGTGGGTGGGCGCCACGTCTAGTCTTTATAGCTTTACCTATATTGTGTTGATTGCATACAACACATCTTGAGCAGTATTGGTGAGCTAAACTGGTGATGCCTGGCGCGTGCCACTGTGAAGTGATACTGCCCACCATTGCGAATTTTGACACGTGGCTAAGTCCATGTGCTAATCTTACTAACAGGGGAAGGAGTTGTTTTGGAGCTACAACTCTACCGTCAGCATGTTTCCACATGCCGTCTGGCATTTTGGAACAACCTGCTGACGTCCATACTGGCCACTCAGATGTCGCCTCTGCCTGTAATGAAACGACATGATCAAAAGTGGGAGTATTATCATTGGCGATTGTGATAGCCATTTGTTTTACCAACAGGGAAGGGACGGTCGCTGCCCTTTTGGCACAGTGATCCGCTCTGGCGTTTCCCTTTGCAACCAGAGAAGGAGAAGAAGAATGTGCAACACATTTTACAACAGCCAATAGCTTAGGAAGTAAACACGCCTCTAGTAGGTTAGTGACTAATACAGCATGTTTGATGGGAATGCCTGATGTCTTAATGAACCCTCTGTGTTTCCATATTAATCCCACATTGTGCACTACATTGAACGCATAACTTGAGTCGGTGAAAATTGTAGCAGACTTACCCCTGGCCAACACGCACGCTCTCGTCAAAGCGAAGATCTCCGCTGCCTGTGCTGAACAATTATTAGGTAGTTTTGCACTTTCAATCATCACATGGTCATCAACAACAGCGTATCCAGCATTCAAATCACATCCATTAGTGTGTCTTGACGCGCTACCGTCAACATAATATACTAGATCACTGTTAACTAGTGGTGTTTGTTGTAAGTCGGCTCTGGGTGAGGTGACAGCTGAGATTGTATCAATACAGTTATGTGACATTTCGTTATCCTCATATAGGGGAACAAAATTTGCTGGGTTTATTGGCGGTGCACGTTTTATGGTCAAGTTTGGGTTTGCCAATAGGATCGCTGTGTATGTAGTGTGTCTGGATGCTGATAAGTGTTGTGTAGCTGCGTTTTGTAAAATAATACACACAGAATGTGGGACGTAGACTGTTACTGGATGTTCTAGAGTAATGTTGGCGCTTCTCGATACGCAGAACGCGGCTGCAGCAACTGACCGTAGACACGGAGCATACCCCAAGGCTACACTATCAAGTCTTTGTGAATAGTATGCTATTGGTCTCATCTTGTCGCAATTTCTCTGGGCTAGGATCCCTGTCGCATAGCCTTCTCTTTCTGCGGCAAAAAGTGAGAATTCCATACTGTAGTCTGGCATGCCAAGGCCGGGCGCTGTGGTTAAAGCTTCTTTCATTGCTTGGAACGCAAGTTGTAGTGTCGGAGTCCATGCGATCTGTTTGGGTTGGTCAGATGCACGAAGAGGCTGGTCTAATGCGGCGTAGTTGAACAAAAATTAGCTGCTCCCAAAAATGATAGCATTTCTGTCTTTGATTTTGGATTGGGGCAGTTTTGCAGAGCTTGTACTCGGGTGTGGGATATTACCCGTTTCGAACCGTCGAGTGTGTGTCCCAGGTATTTTACTCTGGTTTTGCAAAACTGTAGTTTTGGCAATGACGCTTTGTGTCCTTTGTTTGCAAGGGCAGTCAATAGTATGACAGAGTCTGTGTGGCATGCTGCTTCACTTGGGGATGACAACAATAGGTCATCTATGAACATTAACAGTGTACTTCCGCCGGGGAACTGTATATCTTTTAGGTCGTGGTGCAAAGCTTGACTATACAATGTTCCTGATTCTGTGTATCCTTGTGGTGCTCTCGTCCACGTCAGTTGTTTACCATTAAATTCGAAAGCGAAAAGATATTGTGAGTCGGCATGGATTGGGAAACTAAAATATGCACTGGATAAATCCACTACTGTGTAATGTGTTGTTGTTGTGGGGATTAATGCCATTACTGTAGATGAATCAGAAACCAATGGGGTGATGGGGATCACGCATTGATTTATGGCTCTCAAGTCTTGTATAAATCGCCAATCACGTTTGTTAGCCTTTATAATGGGACAAATTGGTGTGTTGCAAGGACTTTCGCAGTGTTTTAAAATGCCTTGTGATAGCAGTGATTCTATTACTGGTGTTATTCCATCGATGGCTTCCTGTTTCAGCGGATACTGCTCAAGTTTGGGAGGGGTACAATCTGGTTTCAGTGTGACTCTGTGGGGGACTGCAGATGTCATTAGCCCGACTTCAGTGGAGTGTGATGCCCACAGTTTATGGGGTACCTTAGACAATGAAGTTTCAGGAAGGAAAACAGCGTGTGGGGGCTCTGGTATGCATATCAATGGCCCTTCAATCATGAATGGGGGTGTGGCTATTATGTATCCATCTTTCAATCTAGTTAAATTCCACCCATTTTTCATCTTAACAGTGTGGGAGGTAGCCGTTCTTTTGTCTGTCTGTAGTCTCTTCATCATGGGGGACAAGTCCTGTTCTCCTTCCGCCGTGTCGAATGCGATTGCTATGTGTGGGGTATAATCAGATTCATGAATTGCCACTCTTTGAACTTCTGATAAGATTACTGTGGCTGCAATGCCCTCATGGGAGATGTATATTTCTGAGAATGCTGGAAACAGTGTGGTCTTACCAATGGATGATTTTACCTTTTCTATATATACTTTTGGTACGTCTGTATCCCATTTGGACGCTGTTACGTGGTGTTCGGCCAGGAACTTCATCTGTAAACACCTCGCGTTCACTCCTGTGTCGGCTTCTGTTATTTCTTTCAATGCTGTGGAAACAAACTCATTGATAGGATCATTATTTAATTTCCATCTGTATTCTATCACATTTCCCACTCGTTGTGACATCATCTGTTGCATTTCAATTCTTTCTCCCTTCTCTGGTAGCTGTAAAAAGACTCCATCTTGTGAGCAGTAAATGTTAGCGTTCATTTTACAAAGCAAATCTCGTCCACAAAGGTTAACTGCTGCTTTAGATGTTAATAACAAAGAGTGTTCAGTTGAAAAAGAATCGCTAGTTGATTCTATTTTAACTGGTATAGACAAAGGGATTGTCTGTGGGACACCGCTTATCCCGACTGTTAATACAGACTGTCCAGACAAGGGTAATGCCATTGTGCTCTCATCAATTGATGATTGTGTGGCTCCGGTGTCTATCATGAAAGTAACTTCTTTGTTATTTATCATTAAGTTAATTTTGGGTTCCTCTTCGGGATTTGCTGTTAATATTTGCATAACATTCTCCAGACAGATCTTTTTTTCCTGTTGGCACCTCTATGCGACATTCGTCGCCTCGTCTCCTTTGAACGGATCCGCCATAGTGTAATCTGCATATGGTGGGGCGCTAGGATGGGGTTTGTGGGGCCTGCGTGAGTCTCTTTGCATATATTCCCCTTTGTTCCCATTGTTTCTATTCTCCTTTGGACAATAGAACGCCACATGGCCCTTTTGTTGGCAAATATGGCATGTTACATGGGGACACTCCTGTATTCGGTGTCCTGGTTGATTGCAGTGGTAACATGTTTGTACCCCGTTCCTCTGTGGAGGCCCGTTTCGCGTGTTCCCACCCCCACCCCTTTGGTTGTTTCCCTGGGGGTAATAATTTCTAGCTGGATAGCAGTGTATTGTTTCCTCTTTTACCACCTCTGGTCGAGATACAAAGACTCCGATGTCTTTGATGACACGTTTCTTGTCGTGATGCTGTCGTTCTATATTGATGGCTGCATTCTTAACGTTTGTAATAGGAGAGCTCTCCCAATCTAACTGGACGGCTTTCAAATGTTTTCCAACGTGTGGTAGGAGGCCGTTAACGAAATAGGATACCTGGATTGCGAGTCCCTCGTCTGCCGTTAATCCGCTGTTCGCGGCCCAAGCCGCTTTGAATTTACTGTAAAACGCATCGACTGTTTCAGACTCGTTTTGAACGCAAGCTGTGATATTTGACATGCATGCATTTCGCCTTGCCAAACCTTGTACCGCGGCTGTTATCGCAGTAATACACTGTTCTCTAGTGTTGTTTTCACTCCAGGCATCACTGCTTGGAATAGCCATTTGCGTTGAGACGCTGTGATATTTATTTCCTAGACATCCCAACATTAGCTGTTTCATGTCCCTAGGGGTCGGGCTATAGCAATGGCATATTAAATCCAATTGTTCGATAAAACCCATTGGGTCTCTGTCGGGTTTGGGAAATTGTTCAACGAGTCCTTTTAATTCTGTCGGTGACCATGGTCGGTAAACTGTAGCGTTTACATTTTCGCCTAGTGGGACAATCCTCATAGGATATGTGCTGGTCGGTTTCTCGGATCTAGTGACCATTTGTGATGGTTCCGGAGGCGTTTTAACCTTTTCTATTTTATTCGCTGGTGGTGACGGCGGTTGCACTGTTGGTGAACTGTCCTGTGTTCTAGCAGGTCTATTGTTCCTTGATGGTCCTGCTTCTACATTTTCTCTTTCGTCTGGGTTCCTATCTAAAACCACATGTGCGTCTCTGTTAAACGTCACTCTTGTGGATATGTCATCGTCTGAATCGTCTTCTACCACGCTTGCGGTCAAGCTTGGATATAGGCCTTTAACATTTTTGATATTGGGCCTTGTGTTACTTTCTCTGTCTTTTCCGTTGTCAAGCGTTTTAGTTTGAGACTGCGTTATAATACTTTTTTCCGCCTCTTCTTTTAAACGTGTCATATTTCTCAAATCAATTTCACATTGCCACAAAACCAATGCATGTTCGATACGACTTTGTTTTCTCACGGTAAACGATCTGGCACGCTCACGGAAACTTTCGCGTACGCCTCTAAGTTTCCCGTTATGAAAACACCCTAGGACTGGCCAGTTGTTTTTTGTCCATTTTGACCACAATCCCAAATATTTTACAGCTATAGGTCCATATTTTGTTAGCATGAAGTCGCACGGAGAGTTGCCGGTAACGTCATTTTTGCTTAGTGAACGCCCCATGATACCAGCTATATGCCCCGCGTTGCCCTCGATGTAACGTCCCTGATATGATCAGACTGGTAAACAGTGAGGAGGAAAGAGAGAGAGAGAGATAGACAGACAGAGATAGACAGACAAAAAAAACTAGAACAAATGCCCTATTTTTAGTTATAACTAAATAATTGTATACCAGACACTCAATCTTATATATTTGGTATCTTAATTATAACTTATTTTATATACTTGGTATCTTAATTATAGCTTACTAACTGTAGCAATCTATATTGTTCTAGAGAACCAATTTAGGTATTCCTTCAAGTCAAAGTAAATTTTTCAGGTCTGATTCTAAGATATATGTATTTTTATTGTATACTGCTATACCTAATTTAGATGTTGAATCCTTATACATATTATTCCAATTACTTTATGTATCGTTATCACTATGTAATTCATAGCGCCGTTATCATTACCTATCGTGAAACCGGAAGTGGAACCAAAACTACAATTCCCAACCGGAAATCACTACCGGAAATCACTTTCCTGGCTTCCTTGTATAACGTATAACGTTAACTCAATGCTTTGCGATATCAGCCGGTTCGTTCTTAACTCAATAAACACCTCAGCGGGTTATAATACTGTGCACACACAAACAAGACTCAAACAGACAAACAAACGAAAATACATAAAAGTTAACGTGTGTATATACCTGGTCTGTATTGGATTGCTTGTTCGTTTAGTCGGCCAGCACTCTGCTGCGACAAGGCATTAATACCCTTGATCTATCTATACATCGTCTTTTAAAACATAACGACCGAATCCTGAACTTCGAAATTTAATAGCGATATATTAGATTATATATATCTTTTAATCATAGTCTCGGTCCCTTCAACCAGCGATTAATGTCCCGTTAAATGTACATTTACGTACTGTCGAGGCACCGCCGGTTTCCTTCCCGCTCTCTGTATGATTAATTGATTAATTCAATCCAAATATATCGTTTTCAGGAATGGAAGAGGTTGTGAGCTTAGTTTAAGGTTGTATCTATGAATATATATCGTTACTCTGTTAAATCTAATTAGATTATAACAGCTTCTCGGTCCTAGCGTCCCGCCTCTTTGCCACAAAAATCATAGAATAGTTTCTAAGAGAGTCGCGTTTTCCAATGATATCACTCTAATAAGCTCACGTATCTTCTTTTGTTGCCTATATTTCAGCCTGAATTAGACTTGGGTTAGCAATCCGACAACCTTACTGTGTGCCTTAGCTTTTGGTCGGCTCCGACTCGACCAGGAATAGCACTTCAACCTATAGCAAATCCTACCAGAACCTCCTGATATAGGACCGGAGTACACGCGTTTCCCCCGTAACGAATCCCAATACAGCCCAGATATTCAATACACGTTATTCTATTGTCCAGCCATAGTCTCGAATATTAAAACACACAGTAAATGCTCACCTTGTGCAGAGAGAAGTGGGGATCACACCAATGTGTTCCAGATACCGGCCGGCCTAAACTAATCCTTTTCTCTCTACACCTGAGAACAGATCAGTCTGCACAAAATTCGAAATTCGCGACGCCAAATTGTAGGATAATAATAGTGTTCAAATAGGAATAGAGTCAAATGACTTGCTCACTCAGAGGGTCCAGATAATAAGGTTTATTACCCAGATCAAATCAAATCATTACAACAATAGAGAATATGGCTGGAGATCTTACCTAAACAGACCAGCTCCGTCAGTCAGGTAAAAAGATCCCTGTTCCCCAGTTGGGGGAGCAGTTAAGTACCAGGTGAACAATGGGGGGAGTGGGGGAAGGGGAGGGGAGGAAGGGGGCGTAGTTCATACATATATTCCACACTGGTCTGGGGCAGCCTCTAGGCTTGGCTGCTGAGAGTGTGAATCTGGTGGGGATGCGTCTTGACTATTCTGTGGTTAACGCTATCCGGTACGCGCGTGCTCCATCCTCTACTGCGGCTTACGCTGGGGAGTGGCGTATGGTCGAGTGTGGGGGCGGAACGTTGTTCAGCCACCCTCTCGTGGGACGTTCCTCCTTGGCGCTCTGCGTCTCAAGCCTGTGGAACGTTTCTGTCTCCGAGTGGGACCTCCAACTGGTCCTGGGCCGGTTGTCGGAGGCCCTGTTTGAGCCTCTTGAGCAGGCGCCATTGGATCTGCTGTCTTGAAGACCACGTTCTTTTTGGCCATCACCTCCGCTAAACGCGTGGGTGAGCTGTGTGCTCTCTCGGTGCGGCCTGAGTGCCTGTCTATTCGGCCGATAGCGGTGCGACTCTGAGGCCTAATCCAGTCTTCGTGCCAAAGAATATCCGGAGCTCTTTCGCTCCAGGGATATTGTGGTTCAGGCGTTCGTCCGCCTCCTCACGCTAGTGAGTTGGAGGCGGGCTTTCACCTGTCGTGTCCTGTCCGTGCACTGGGGGTTTACCTCAGGACTCGGGCTCTCAGGGCTTCCGTTCAACTGTTTGTTTGTTAAGGTGGCCGTTGCGCGGGTGAGGCGCTGTCCAAGCAGCGCCTGTCACATTGGTTGTGCGGGGGCGTTGCCTTTTGCTGCACGTTGGCTGGACAGGTCCCCCCTCGGGCTGCTGCCCTGTTAGGGGGGGCCTCGGTGGAGGACATCTGTGCTGCGGCCTCCTGGTCCTCCCCGGGTCCCTTCGTTAAGTTTTCCCTCATGGACATGACTGGGGGTTCTGTCTCCCAGGCGGTCTGGGACTTCTCCTGCGTCCCGCCTTGGTGGGCTGGCAGGGGTGTGTAGGTGTGTGCCACGGGGTGATGTGTCACACGTGGTCTCGCCTGTGCTGTGCGTTTTTCAGGGGTCTCTGGTTCCCCCTTTTTCACACTTTGGTGGAGTTGACTGCCTCCCCCCCTTCGTTAGGACGGGTGGGTGGCATACCTGTCAACCATACCTGTCAACCATCGCGTTTTTTCCCGGGATTGTCCCGTATTTCAACCTTCCTTCCCGCCGTCATCCCGTTCCCGTATTTCTCAATTTTTTTATTTTTTTTATTTTTTTTTGCAAAATGTTTCAAGTTTCAAGTTTCTTTAATAGTTGTCATACAGAAGTACAGAATACTTTCATACAAAATGCTTCTTACTGTTACGCTCCAGAGACTGTGCTAGACAAGATAGTATCAAATAACATAGTATAGCATGTAATTTAGAAGAAGAAAATGAGGTCACAGTGTTCGGTATAGACATATGTACAATGTTCTGAGTTACCATATAATATACAATACTATGCAGTGTACTAATGTACAGTACTATCTAGTGCAAAGCAGAAATGGGATGAGGTACAATTTAGGTACAATTTACAGTAAGGTGTACGAGTTGTAGTGCAATCCTTAATCAATAAATATAAAGTGTGGGGAGTGGGTGCTACAGTGTGTTTGTTTAAAGTGGGTGTGTGCTATAAAGTGTGTGGAGTGGGTGCTACAGTGTGTTTGTTTAAAGTGAGTGTGTGCGTATGGATGTGTGTGCTATGTGCGTTTGGTGGTTGTTGTTGTGTAGTGTTCATTCATTGTTCGTTTAGCAGCCTGATGGCCTGGGGATAGAAGCTTCTTCTGAGTCTTTCTGTGCTCGCCTTGAGACTCCGGTATCGCTTGCCTGACCGCAGCAGTTCAAAGAGGCAGTTGTTCGGGTGACTGGAGTCTTTAATGATTCTCTTAGCCTTGCCCTTGCAACGCTTGTTGTAAATGTTCTGGAGGGTGGGGAGCCCCCCTCCAATTGTGCATTCGGCTGAACGTGTCACTCTTTGTAGTCTGCTTCGGTCTTGTGCAGTGCTATTCCCAAACCAGGAGGTGATGTTGCCGGTCAAGATGCTCTCTATTGTACATGAGTAGAAGTTCTTAAGGATCTTCTGACTGACTTGGAACTTCCTTAGGCGCCTGAGGAAGTAGAGGCGTTGTCGTGCCTTCTTCACAACACTGTCAATGTGTGTGGTCCATGTCAAGTCCTCGGATATGTAGGCTCCGAGGTACTTAAAGCTGTTGACTCTCTCAACCGGTGCCCCGTCGATGCTGAGGGGGCTGTAGTCCTTGACCCCCGACCTCCTGAAGTCCACAATCATCTCCTTTGTTTTGCTGACGTTCAGGGAGAGGCTGTTTTCCTGGCACCATCCCGCCAGGACCTTGACCTCTTCCAGGTAGGCCCTCTCGTCGTTGGCAGAGATCAGGCCCACCACCACTGTGTCGTCAGCAAATTTGATGATTGTATTGCTACTCCGCTGAGCCACACAGTCGTGTGTGTACAGGGAGTAGAGGAGGGGACTCAGAACACAGCCCTGGGGGGCCCCTATGTTGAGGGTGATGGATGAGGAGGTGCAGTTGCCTGGCTTCAATTCCCCTCCATGACGACAGGTGGCAGCAGTGTAGATTAGATCATTAGCACAGGAAGTCAGAGCAGAAGACTTGCGACCCAATGAAGAAGAAGAACAGCGACCGGATAAAGGCGGGGTTTAGCACATTTATTACATTCTACAACTACCTACCTACAAAAGGCAGATAAGTGATACCGGCAAAGTGGGGTTGTTCCCGGAGAGCTCACTCTCGGCCGTGGTTTCTCAGTGTATAATGTATGGTGCTCTCCCTCAACATGCAAGTAGGGTGAGACAACACCATTCTTTAGTCCACATAATACCCTACTTTATACTATATTATTGTCATTAGTTTAATGTAAAGTCAGTCTTACATTGGCACTGCTTTAACATTGCATTTACCCATAATCCATTGCTGTATTAGACTGTTCCAGTATAACTTTTGTAAAGTAATGAAGAGCAAATGTAAAGTTAATCAATACACAATGAAACAATATCTTTATCTATATCACATGTCAAAACTACTTTAATAACAGAAGATTTCCGTTTTTTATTTCTACTCATTCATCCAAAACAAGACAGCAATTCTACTTCTGCATGCACCGGGAGAATTGAGCTCATAGCACAGATTTGGTGTTGATAGAATGGACATTGCTGTTCTTAGGAAATGTTGCACATGGTGGAAATAATGGAAATGAACATTTATAACATTAACTTAGTGTATGTTTAAAGTTGATACATTGAGGCATGGTAGAATTTCAATTTATATTACAGCAGTATCCGTTTTTAACATTACAATTAGTGTCTGACACTATAGACACATGTTAAAACTAAAGTCAAAGTCAACTTTGTAATTTTCCAATTTGTGCAAGACATACAGAAAAATTCAATTATGTGCCCCCCTTCCCACGGTGTATATAGAAAGAGACAATAAACACAAAAGTAACATAGGACACAATATACAACACACAGGACTATGTACAATATAAACACTGCCTACAATTAAATTAATGAATGAATTAAATAAGAGGTAAAAGAGAACTTAGTGTAAATATTCTTTAATTTGTGTCAACGTTATAAAAATCCTATTGGATTCAACAAATTAATTATGATACACCACAATGTGCCCTTTCTATCTATTCTAAATCTATGGCCTCGCGATTCCACGGCTGCGCAGTGCAGACAATATATAATATACATACAAGGGGGAGGAGACTACATTGGGAGGGGGCGGGGCCGGGGGGAAGGGGGCGGGGCGAAATATCCTGTTTTTTCAAATCCCAATGTTGACAGCTATGGCGGGTGGACGGGACTCCCCTCCTCCCTGGTAGTGGGGCTTACGAGCTCTCAGGGGGTACACTTGTCGGGTCACGCGTCCGCTCTGTCCCATATCTCATAATGGGAAAGAGCGAGACGCGATGTATGATATATAACGAAAGGTTATCCTATAACCTAGTTATATGAATACTGGCAGAGCGTCTCGCTCTTGGCGCCCTGAGGTCCCTTGGTTGGGTTTTCAATGTTGGAAACTGTAGAAAACCTGGCCAAAACCGCTTCTGGAAGTGGTATGTTATATATTCGTACTGGCCAATCGCGTCTCGCTCTTCGCCATACCGAGATATACCTCATCTCCAGTACCTACTGTACTTCATTAACGAAAACAATGCACCCATGCCCTTGTAACCCAGGTTTCAGATTCATAACTATTTAAGTTATAAGAACTTAAATAGTTAATGCCATTGAATAAGAACATAAATAGTTAATTAAGGCTATTATGTAGGAACATAAGTAGTTATATATCGTATGGCTATCGCGTCCCGCTCTAGCCTAATGAGATACCCCTTATCTCCTAGTACCTACTGTACACCACCACGAACAACTTAATGCACCCATACCTGACCGGGCCCCGCCCCTATGGAGGCGTAGCCTATAAGACCATGGTCATGGTCACCAAACACTCTTCCTCTATTTTCGTTCCATCATATCGGCTGCGTGCACCGTATGTAACTAGTAGTATGAAAAAGATTGGAGGAATTGTGTAATGTTGAAAGCTTACCGGAGGTTGCTGGCCCCTGGCATTTTCGAAGCATGTTTTCAGCGACACGACGGGCCTATGTTGATGTTTCCTCGTCTGATGGCAGCAGACCAAGGTTCAGCTGTGCAAGATTGGCTGTCGGGCCAGCTTGTACCCAGGTAAGCCCTGTGTCTTCAGGCATGGGTATTAGTGTTAGTAATGCTGGTTTGTTTTGTTACACAACCATGTTGTGTGTTGGCGCCGGGGGCAGGATGGTTTGGTGAACGTTTCACTGCAGTGAACGGTTTCCAAACGGTCTTGGGCGTGCTGTTAAACATCTAATGCTATGCTACATGCTAACGCTAATGCTACATGCTAACACTACTGCTACATGCTAACTGCTACGCTGTTCTAATGTCTCCGCCGTGAGATGTTGTCACTTCTCCCTCCTCTTGCCCGGTTCATCAATGAAGGTCAGTCGGTAGCTGTTGTGGGGGTTTTGCTGAGTCCTATTTACCTTTTTTACGGGTAAATGGGTTGACAACAGGGTAGGCCGTGGCTAGGTAGCCTAGCCAGGTACGTTACCTTTGTGTTCCGGCGGGGTCTGTGGAACGGTGTCCCCATCTGGGGCCGATGCGTGAGCTCGGCGGTGTAGCAGTAGAGCTATACTACTGCAGGATGGGACTTAACGGCGGGTTATGGCTCAGCTGGCTAGTTCCTATCCACATTGGCGTCGGGTAGTGGGGCTATGGGTCCAGCCGACATGGTAAACATGTTGCGTGTCTGTGCGCAGGCGGTTGTTGATCTGGGTCCCACATCGCCTCACGCTAGGCTGTAGTAGTGTAGGGGGCTACTGTTTCGTTCTGTCACTCTGCTATGAGAAGGTCTGTCTTTGCTACAGCTTTCTCTCCTCTCAACCATTTATGCTGATGGTCAATCGGTGTCTACTGGGGGAGTAGTGCGGGGGGGGGCTTTGTTTACCTTTTTTGGTAAATGGGCTAAGCTAGGGCTGGTGTGCTGTTGTGAATATTTTGAATGAAGGCGGGACTAGTTCGCTCTGGTCCGCCTCCCCTTAACGTTGTGTATATGGGTTTGCTCATGCTACAGTATTTTGTGGGTTAGTTCTTTTATTCATTTAACCCTTTCATGGTGCACACCACAGTGGAGGTTGCTGTTTGCAACCACCACTGGTGCTCCGTGTTAACATCAGTCCTTTGTTTTTGACATATTGAAACCGTGCCCCGCCCGGCCGACGCCATGGGTGGGTCGGCCTGGCGAGTGGCTGGTGGGCTGCTAAAGCCTGTACCGCCACGGTATGGAATTGGCAGCGATTAGAACTGTGTTTGAATTGCTGTTTTTTTCTATTAAAAAAATTGTTTCTGGTGGCGGGGCCTTGAGGGCCAGCCGACGTCGACACATCGCGCGAGGTTGTTGACGTTATTAGCTTTGACCCAGCCGCAAGCTATAACCGCTCAGGGTTCCCCTCTCCGCAGGGGATTTTGGTCTTCTGCTGGAGCGCGGGCGGTATTGTCCTAGGCCCCACACCGCCTCACACCACGCAGCCAGAAGAAGAGAGAGCACGGCCTCGTCAGCGGAGATGACGAGGCCCTCGACAGGCGGCCATGTTTTCCCCCGCCGGAGGTATCCTGGGCGTTGATTCGACAGGTGTCCACAAGGCCGACAGCCTTGGCGGCCGAGGGATCGGCCATGTTGGATGGGTTCGGCTTGAACAAACAAGCCGTCACCGTCCTGCCGCGAGCAGCCCGCTCTCCGATCACTCCCTTCCCCAACACCAGCGGAAAAAGTGGGCTCTGATTGTTTCCTTTGGCTGCGGGCCGCGTGCCTTCGTTGAAGCGCGGGCGGCCCCACTTTTCGCATCTCATGGGGACAGGGGCTGACACCCAGTTGATGGCTGAGCCTGGGTCTGTCCGTGAGAATGTTGTGCTGTCAAGCGGCTCCCACACCATAAGCTGTGTTGGTTGAGCCTGGTGTTACGTCTGTCAACTTAAGTGTTGTCAGCAGGGGGGCTCGAAACCTTTTGAGGCACACAGAGCGGGCTTCCCCGGCCTCGCCTTCGCCAGGCCAGGTATCATGTTGGTGCCTCCCACTCCTGAAAAGTGGCAGTGGTCTCGCAGACACGTGTGATTTGGGGTGGTAGTAATATCACTGCAGGGCTACGGTCTGTAGGAACCCATGGGGTCCTTACACCTTGCATGTCCGGCTGCAGAACAACTCCTCAGCATGTTCTGGAGGGGTGTTCAGTGGGGGGTCTTTTTTAACCTAGGAAGCCCCCTGTATCAAACCGGCCCTTTCTGTCGGGGTCCCCCCTTGGGTGCGATTGCCTCGTGGGTGGTGTCAGGGTCAGATGTCCCGACACGGAACGCTCTGCTCGCACGGTTCCAGGGTTGGCTACGCACAGCGGGGGGACCGGGCCAACTATCTACAGTTCCTGGCGGACCTGCGCCACAAGGCGGCGGGTGCGTTGGGAGTGTCATCACATATGACTACGGCAGTACCATATGTCGAGGTGGATGGAGAGAACGCTGAGGCGGGGACTTGTGTTTACACAACCCCACCCATTTTCAGGTTTGGTACAGACCCTATTGTCAGTGTCTCCAGCAGTGACAGCTCTGGTCAACGAGATCCAATCTCTGTGGACGAAGCAAGCCATCGTCGTGGCGTTCTCCTCCCGGTGTTCTCTGCCTGAGAAATCGGGAGGGGGGGGTGTCAGACCCAGGCTGGACCTGTCCCATGGGAAGGTTCAGCATTTTTTGGATCGTCTCCTACCTGTTGAACACTGTCAGGTGGGGGTCTGGTTCTCCTCCATAGACCTGTAGGATGCGTATGCGCATCTCCGATCTTCCATCCTAGGGCTTACCTATGCTTCCTTTGCAGGGTTAGCGTATGAGTACCAGAGGCTGCCGTTCGGTTTTCTCTGGCTCCCCGCATCTTCACCAAGTGCGTGGAGGCCGCACTGGGGCCTCTGCGTCGTCAGGGGTTACAGAGTGTTCTGCCCTGACGACGTTCTGGTTCTTCGCGGTCAAGGTGGATCGTCAGGTCTCGTACCAGGCAGGTCTCTACCAGCCTGGGGTTGCTGTAGACTGGATGTAGAGTACTCCTCTTCCCAGTCAACGGTTGGAGGGCTATGGGCATCCCTCTCAGAGCGTGTTGTCAACACGCTCGGGAGGTTACGTCCTAGGACGGTTACGGCGCTGTCTCACGTCGCGTTTTCACCGACGCCTCCCTCGCTGGTGACGCGTCGGGCCAACGCAGTAGAGGGCAGCTGGCAAACCATGCTGCCCGGTCTGCGCTACGTTCAATGTGTTGGTGTTGAAAGCGGTCCTTCTGGTCCACAAATGGTGTTGATCAGGACGGACGATACGACGTCAGTGTCGTGTATCGACAGACAGGGAGGGGTACGCTCCCCCCGTCTGCACCAGGCGGCGGGCGGCTGGCTATGGGCGTCCTCCATCTGCGCGGCCTGAGGGCTCCCCACATCCCCGGCAGGGAGAATGTGGGTACAGGTGTACTGTCGCGGGGCGGTCCTCATCCTGACGAGTGGGGATTACGTCCGGACATAGCCAGGCAGGTCTGGGACCGATGCCGTGCCGCCTGGGATTCTTCCCCATACATCTGTTAGGTCAGTTGTTGGGACGGGTATGTTGAGGGGCGCAGGTTCTTGATCCTGATGGTGTTACCATCCGCAATGCGCATGCTCCCTCCACTGTCGCGCTTACGCGGGCAGATGACGTATGTTCCAAGTGTGGTGTAAGGCGGGGGGCCGGGACTCAGTCTCCTGCCCCCTGGATGCTGTCCTTAGTTACCTCCAGTCTCTCCTTGATAGACTGTCGGCTTCGATGGTGAGGGTATATGCAGCAGCTATATCCTCCTATCATGAGGGGTTTGAGGGGATGTCTTGTTCAGCCACCCTCTTGTGAAGCGTTTCCTGCTTGGTGCTCGACGCGTTAAGCCGGTGCAACGCTCCTGAGCTCCGACTTGGGATCTTCAACTGGTCCTCGGTCGGTTGTCCTTGGCCCCGTTTGAGCCGCTCGAGCAGGCGCTGTTGGAACAGCTGTCGTTCAAGACCGCATTCTTGCTGGCCGTCACCTCCGCTGACGCGTGGGTGTGCTTTGTGCTCTCTCGGTACGACCAGAGTGCCTGTCTTTCGTTCCGATTGCGGTGCCACTCTGCGGCCTAATCATGCCTTCGTGCCTGTAATTATCCGGAGTTCTTCCGCTCCAGGGATATTGTGGTTCAGGCGTTTCATCCGCCTCCTCACGGTGGTGAGTTAGATGCAGGCCTTCACCTGTCATGTCCGGTCCGTGCTTTGGGAATTGCCTCAGCCGTACTCAGGACCTCGGGGTCACCGTTCGGCTTTTTGTCTGTCACGGTGGTTCTCATGCCGGTAAGGCACTATCGAACAACGCCTGTCCCATTGGTTGTGCGAGGGCATTGCCCTCTGCTACACGTTGGCTGGGCAGCATCCCCCTGGGGGTGTCAGGGCGCACTCCACTCGTGGGGTGGCTGCCTCTGCCGCTCTCCTGGGTGGGGCCTCGGTGGAGGACATCTGTGCTGCAGCTTCATGGTCCTCCCCGGGCCCCTTTGTAAGGTTTTACCTCATGGACATGACCGGGGGTTCTGTCTCCCAGGCGGTTCTGGGGTCTGTGGCCTTTCCTGCTTCCCGTCCTTTGGTAGGGTAGCAGGAGTGTGTGGGTATGGGCCACAGTGTGTTGAGTCACACGTGGTTCCGCCTGTGCGGTGTGTTCAAGGGGTTCTAGTTCCCTCTTGTTCGCATTCAGGTGGAGTTGACTGCGCCCCCCCTTCATTAGGAAGGATGGGGTGACAGGGCTCCCCGCACCCCTTGATGTGGGCTTACGGGTCCTCAGGGGGTACATCTGTCGGGTCTCGCGTCCGCTCTAACCCATATCTCATTAGGCTAGAGCGGGACGCGATAGCCATACGATATATAACGATAGGTTATGTATATAACCTAGTTATATTAGTATTGGCTGAGCGTCCCGCTCTACTCTAATGAGAGGGGATCTTTTACTGGAACGAGATTTGGCGAGGAAGAGTGTTTGGTGACCATGACCATGGTCTTATAGGCTACCCCTCCATAGGGGCGGGGCCCGGTCAGGTATGGGTGCATTAAGTTGTTCGTGGTGGTGTACAGTAGGTACTAGGAGATAAGGGGTATCTCATTAGGCTAGAGCGGGACGCTCAGCCAATACTAATATAACTCGTTAATCGTTAATATTATTGGGTACCAAGTCCCTTTGAATTACAGCATTGCCCTTTAATTTGCGTCATGACGTGAGTGAGATAGATGTCGCGACAGCCACGTTTTGCTTTACGGCGCGCGAGTCTTGCTACTGCACAGATGCAGACACAATCCCCGTAGATTCAACACGCCGTTGAACAGAGCTAGATAACGAGATGAGATAACATGATAAAACCAGTTATCAAACAGTTATAAAAGATTCCCCCAGTTGCAAAACCGAAGAAGCGTTGCAGTTAAAGTAGCCTGCGGTTTTGGTGAGTTTCAACATTGTGCTGTTCATTGTCGAATACGCAAAATGGTTAGCTCCATGCTACAAGCTAATAATGCTACAAGCTAAATAACGTAGCTCATTCTTAAATGAAAACTAGGAAGGAACCATTTCAGAAGTACTTGTATTGATATGCTGTACGTTAAGAACAAGGTCTATATACATTTTGAATGTTTTTGAGAGTTTTATATGAGTGGGGAATGTTCCACATGCTAGCGCACTTTAGCCTAAATTAGCATGTGGCATATGATCCCACATGCTGGGATGAGACAGGCTACTTTAGCTTAGCATAGCTAAAAGTAGCCTGATTGATTATTCATTCTGAAAGCAATGAAAAGATGATGAAGCGATAAAAGATGGTAAATAGCTTTTATTTTCTGAATGCCTGCTCACAAGCAGGCCAGGTTTTTCTAGCACCCCGTTCCACCCTGGGAGCAGTTCCAGTAGTCCAGACCACCCATCACCACGTGTGCCCACGCGGGGACGAGGCGGTGTGCCGGACGATGCAAGATGGTGAGCCAACCCACTGAACCTCTGATATAGCTCAAGGCTAATGCCAGCCTGATTCGAATACCCCTGTTGCCCAACTCCTGTTACCTCAACAGTCCGGTAGGATTGAACTGATTGAACTTGAATTATAGGAACTCCCACGGATTGAACTGATTGAACGAGAATACAAGGACATTCCAAGGGCTTCGACCCGTTCACCTTTTGTTACTTTGATATTGTATTTTGTATTTGATTTGATTTAATTTGATATATGGGTACACTAGAATCAAGAAGAGAGACTTAAAGCGTAATTACACCAAATAAGATACTTGAATCCCATTGATGACATTGATTATAGTTGAATCACTGATGGTTCTCCTGTAAAGAAAGAAGGTTTAAAGGGTAATTTCACCTAATAAGGTATTTGCATTCCCATAACCTAGAATATTCCATTTGGTACTTTTGTTGTGTTACACCTTCAAAGGAAGAGTTTAAAGGAGCATTTCACCTAGTAAGGTATTTGCGTTCCCTGCACATTTAAAGGTTTAAATTAATATGTTTAGATATTTACCTAGTGAAATGATAAACTGAAATAGAGTTTACTGGTGATAAAAGGATACATCCAATATCCAATCTTGAATCTAGCTTTTAGCTAGAGATAACCTCAGAGACGTCTGAACCAAACCTAATGTGTTGATCTATTCAATCTATGACTTGATATCGAACTAACCCTCCCGAAAGGAGAGGTTACAGAAAGAACCTAAAAGGGTTACTTCAAACTACTTTGTACTTTACGTCTATATGTCTATATGTCTGTATGTCTAGCTAGCGCGCATTTAATTAATAAACCGGTCATTGTTATAATTCTGTCTCTGGTCCACTATTCTTAAATTGTGCATATTACTCCTCTCCTCGTTTCGTACCTAGAACTGTGCCCGTGGCGAACAGCTGTTACAAGTAGGTGACACAAGTGCTACATAAATTTGGCGAGCCAGCCAGGAGGAGTATATCACAATTAAGAGGACCAGTCTTTAAGTCAGAAACTTAAATAGCGTGTAGCGATAGACGTAGTTCAAACTAGCAGCGTGAAAATCCCTAATTCGGTCATAGTCAGCGGTATAACCGATATTACCACTGACAATGAACTAAATGACTTTCTGGTGAAACAAAGCTCCATTCGGAGAAAGCTCCTCGTAGACCCTTCCGAGTCAGAGCCAGAACCATGTGTTATTATAGAATACGAAAGTAGCGAAGCCGTGCAAGCACTTTCCAATTACCGACTAAACACGGCCAACGCTAGTTACCTCATTAGAGACTTAGCCAGCGTATATGGACCTGTAGTCAGCAAGACGGCTACACAGACTTATCTCTCAGACCTAAAAGAGATAGCGAAACTGATTGGCGAAGACCTCGCAGAAGTCCTCAGGAGAGAACTCTCCACCATCGGCAACGGCCTCACCCTGAACGATCCTGAACCCCAAACTGACGAAGAAACAGGTGGGGAATTATTCGACAAAGAAGCAGGTGGGGAATTATTCGAAATGGCAGACCAACATGTTCCAGAGGCTGCAACACAAGCTAGCCCCTCACCCAGAACAATCCCAGGGCAGCAAGTCCGACAAGAGCACAGCCGGTCTCCTTCACCAGCACGCTCTCAAGAGAATGCACGACCTGCTCTGAGACTCTCCGATGTCAACCCACCGGAGGTGCAAAAGATGATTGTGGAGCACATAGTGCGAAGCAAAGACTCAGCCATGCACAGCCAAGCATCACTGAGACTCAGACTCTTCTCTGGGCGAAGACCTCGGCCCGACAGAGAAGTAGACTACGAGACATGGCGTTCCAATGTGGGGCTTCTTCTCAAGACACAAAATTGTCTGATCTACACAAGTCCCGGAAACTCCTAGATAGCCTCATGGCACCCGCCATTGACATCATAAGACACCTGACACCTGAATGTCCCCCAGGAATGTACCTGGAGATCCTTGACTCCGCCTTCGGAACCGTTGAAGATGGAGATGACCTTTTTGCAAAGTTCCTCCATACAATGCAAAACAATGGAGAGAAACCTTCAGCTTACCTTCCACGACTACAGGTGATGCTGAACACCACCTACAGAAGAGGAGGAGTAGCTGCAACCGACCTTGATCAGCAACTTCTAAGACAATTCATCAGAGGCTGCTGGGACAACACCATGATAACCGAGCTGCAGCTAGAACAGAGGAAGAGAAACCCACCTACCTTTGCAGAGTTCCTCTTGTTACTCCGCACAGCAGAAGACAAGCACTCTTTCAAAGAATGCCGCATGAGACAGTACCTCAATGTTTCAAAGCCAAGGGTATCGAGTAACTACCAGGGCATCTGGAACCAATGCGAAGAGGAATGCACTTCACAGCTGATTCCGGACACCAGCTCCGAAGTCCAAAGTTTAAAGGCTCTAGTTGCAGACCTACAGACACAGCTCACAAGAATACCGAACGACAACAAGAGAAGACAAGCGAGGCCAGCTCCCAAGCAAGAAGCCCCGGCATCAGTTAAACCGAAGCCGACGACTGACAGAGGTACTCCCAAGAGTCAGAGACTCCAAACCCAAAGAACTACACAAGCAATAGACCAAGACCCTGGTATTGCTTCAGATGTGGAGAAGATGGACACATAAGACCCCACTGCGAGAGTGAACCAAACCCCTCTCTGGTGGTCTCGAAAAATAAATTACTAGAGGAAAAACAGCATGCATGGGACGCTGAAAACAAAGCCTCCAAGCCTGATTTAAACTAAAGACAGTTTCTGCTGAGGGACAGGCGGGAACTGAGTCACGAGAGAGACGTCCCAGACGGAAGTGGCGAGCCTCCAATATGTGCTCGGCCTCCCATACCAAAGAAGTAGCCCTACCAAAAGGACTGGTTGGAGCTAAATGCACTGCACAAGTAACCATGGAAGGTAAAGAGTGCAGCTGCTTACTCGATACAGGCTCCCAAGTGACAACGATCCCGAATTCTTTCTATCAAGAGAACATGTCTCATCTACCCATCCACTCCCTTTTTTTGTGTACAATTTTTTTTTATAATTTTTTTTTTTTTACATGACATAAAACTAGACACACAAGCATTAACACTTTGATCGCCAGGGTTAAATTCATAATTTACCATCCTTCGCCAGCCCTATTTAACATGGAGAAGTTCCCCTTCTTTGCAGGCTATAACTTTTTAAATTGTATTGCTAAATTGACATTACTATGGCCCATTCAATGTCCTATATCTATTGTTCAGGGTGTAGCAACGTTATACTTTTTCATTCACATATTCATACTAAAATACGGTCTAAAGTATTAAGTATGTTTTTATCGTTTTCTGCAGCTTTCTCCAGAACGTGATTTATAGCTCCAAATGCATTATATTGATGATGAAATACAGTTTGATAGGAATATGCGTGAGATAAAAAATTTCAAATGGACATACTTCTAGAAGACACTAAGTATGATCTGATGATGACCGGATGGGGGGGGGGGGGGTCGTTTATAATTCCGTGGCCAACGTTAGATGATTCATCTAGTGTGGGTGATATGATCATTAGAGCAGTTAGTATCGAACACTTTGAAAAATAACGTTGAATCTTACCGTAGCTTCCTCGCGCCGTTGGGCGATGAGCGTGGAACAGAAATATTCCTATTATGGGATGTAGAAATATTCGATCCATTTCCAGGTTGTATAATAGTATATACGTCCAAATCATGTTGTTTATCGAGTTATTGGTAACGGATTGCTATCCGTTGTGATCAGCTCGAGTCCTGAGACTATTACAGAGTGATCGGACCGAATTGAAATGAGCACCAGCTTTCATTTCCTGTTTCCGCCCTGGGCGATCCGCCGATCGGCCACCAGATGGCGCTCTTGAACCGTTGGAGAGTTGAGAGGGGCTCAACAGTAGATCTCAAGTCTCCGGGTGAGAAATATGATCTCGATCACAGATTTTTGAAATATTGATATCAAAGACTTGGTACGGCGTCTTTGGCAGAATGAGCATGGCGAGGAAAGACGTCGTACGGCGGTTCTGGCGACCATAGTGTTAACAGTGAATATCCACAATAAATCACAGGATTATACATTCCAGTATTTGAATCAATATAAATGTAGTTTACGAGATATATACATAATACTTGCAATACAATACAATACATACATATGCTCTTGCTCGCTCTTCTTCCCCCCCCTCAGGACCCCCCTTGGACAATCCATCCATTATTTCGTTTCTAACCAAGGATTACAATTCATATGCTAACCCATCCACTCCTTATACGACCTGCTTGAAGTGGAAGGAGCCAACGGTCAGGAAATTCCCTACCTCGGCTACGTCGAGACTACAATCAAGTTTCCTAAGAGCATGTTCGGAGTAGACATCGAAGTGCTCACCCTAGCGCTGATTGTGCCTGATATGCGCTCCTCTCTGTCATCAGCGCTGATAGGCACAAACGCCCTAGATATCCTGTACAAGCAGTACACAGACACCACATCTCAGAACTACCAATCCCTGCCATACGGCTACAAGGTAGTCTTGAAAATCCTTGGAGCCAGACATAAACAGTCTGCGGATTCCAGCATGGGCGAAGTGAAACTACATAGCAAAGACCCTGAAACTATCGCTCCAGGTCAGACCAAAGTCCTCGAGGGATTAGTGAGTTGCAGAGCAACCAACGCAGGAAGATGGGTGATGATAGAGTCCCCAAGGTCAACGGCCTTGCCAGGTGGAATACTGGTATCAGATGGCTTAGCAGAGCTACCACGAAAACTGCCACATTGTATACCAGTCATCCTCAAGAACAAGTCCGACCACGATATCACCCTGTCTCCGAAGGTTGTGATAGCCGAGATACATGCAGTCATGAGTGTCCCTCAAGACACTTGACGCAGAACTATTGACAGACCCTAACCAAAAATCAAAGCTCAAGTTTGACTTTGGAGACTCTCCAGTACCCCAAGAGTGGAAAGAGAGGATAACTGAACGACTGAACTCCATGCAAGAAGTTTTCGCACACCACGATCTCGACTTCGGATGCACTGACAAGATAAAGCATCACATAAATCTCAATGACAAGACGCCATTCAAACATCGAGCGAGACCTATACACCCTCAAGATATAGAAGCTGTGCGCAACCACATTCAACAGCTCCTCGACACTGAAGTCATCCGAGAATCTGAATCACCCTTCTCGTCGCCAATTGTAGTCGAAGAAGAACGGTGATGTCAGACTATGCATACACTACAGGAAACTGAACCTCCAAACAGTAAAGGACTCATACGCCCTGCCCAACCTGGAGGATTCCTTTTCAGCACTGACTGGATCCAAATGGTTCTCAGTGCTAGACCTCAAATCTGGTTTTACCAGATCGAAATGGAAGAAAAGGACAAGCACAAGACAGCATTTGTCTGCCCGTTGGGATTCTTTGAGTTCAATAGGATGCCTCAAGGAATAACAAATGCCCCAAGCACGTTCCAGAGACTTATGGAGCGGTGCGTGGGAGAACTGAACTTGAAGCAAGCCCTCGTTTTCCTGGACGATCTGATCGTTTTCTCTTCAATGCTAGAGGAACACGAGGAGAGACTCATTCACTCAGTCCTGAGGCATCTGAAAGAGTATGGGCTAAAACTATCACCCGAAAAGTGCAAATTCTAGTATCTAGGTATCTAGGTATCTAGTCCACATAGTGTCCGAGAAACGAGTCGAAACGGACCCAGAAAAGACAACCGCACTCAAAACCTGGCCAAAGCCAACCAAACTGAAAGAACTGAGAGCATTTCTAGGATTCTGCGGTTACTACCGTAGATTCGTCAAAGACTATTCAAAGATAGTGAAACCCCTCAACGCACTTACTGCCGGATACCCTCCAAGGAAGAAGCACGGAAAAGCTACAGTGAACACGAGAAGTATTACGACCCTAAAGATCCCTTCAATGACAGATGGACCCCCGCTTGCCAGACAGCTTTCGACGCTATCATAGAAAAGCTGACAAATGCCCCTGTTCTCGGTTTCGCTGACCCCAAACAGTCCTACATATTGCACACAGATGCAAGCACACTAGGTCTCGGCGCCGCCCTCTACCAGGAGCAGCAAGGACAGAAGCGTGTCATCACTTATGCAAGCCGCGGATTGTCAAGATGTGAAACCAGGTGTTACGGACGGTGTCCTTATGTATGTATATAGAGGGAGTAATGTATGTTATCTGTTGTATATATAGGCATGTTTTGTTTGTTGTTGTCTTGTCTCCCTCTTGTGTCTACATATCCCCACTCTCAGGTGTCTCAGTTCCAGCAACAACAGCAGCAGCAGCAGCAGCTGAGGCTCGTCAGGCAATCAGGCTCCACACTCCTTCATATACCCATTTGTGTGCAGTGTTAGTTAGCTCCCTGGTTCGTTTGGTTGTGGTAACTATGCTGTGTCTGTGTGGGAGAGCTCTTTGATGTGTTTTGGTATAGAGCTGAGGCTCTTAGCTAGTTTTGGTGTGAGAGCTGGTCAAAGCTCTGTGTGAGCTCATTGTGTGTGAGAGCTGGTGAAAGCTCTGGTTCATTGTTTGTTAGCATAGGAATTATTGTCAGTGTTGTGTATTTGGTGTAGAGCTGGTACCTGAAGCTCTGGTTTATTGTATTGTATTTAGGTCATTAGTTTATTGCACATTTCTGTTAACATTTGTTCTCTTGTATCACCCAGCCTATGGTGATTGTTTTTCTTTGTTTATTAATCTTTTGTTTCGCACACAGGGACATTGAGGACAGGAAGATACCCTGGGTCTACATTTTGGATCACGTAGGTGACCTACTGTTAAAGACACCAGCCTTAGAAGTGAGCACCACCACCTGTACTTTGGGGCGTCCGCACCTGTAAGGGGGGGGTGGGCTTTTATTTCTTTTTGATATTTCATTTGGTGCTCACTGGTATGTCCTCCTTGCTCTCTGTGTTGCCGAGTTTGTTTGTGAAATAAATATTATTATTTTGCTAATTGTTTCTTGTGTTTTGTGTCACTGCACCCTCACCTATCCTGTCTGTGGCCTAGTGTTGCGTCTCCCCACTGGAGTACGTAACATAAATGGGGGCTCGTTAGTGGGCAACAGACAGTTGGTGTTGGTGTGCGGTGGGCACGTTAGGTGGTTTGATTTTTGGTAGTATTTTGATCGGTGTATGTTTGCGCTGGTGTCTCTTTGTAGGCATGGCGTCTTTTAGTGTGGAGGAGTTTCTGAGTGATCCCTCAGTGGATAATTTGGATCAGTGTAGGAAGGAAGATTTATGTGCTATCGCCTCGCATTTTCAGGTCAGCCTTGCTAAAGGTTTGGCAAAGGCTGACCTGAGAGAGGAGGTGGTACGCATATGGTGTATAGGAAGGTGCTCGGTGTAGGTGAGGGGGCGTCTTTTATTTCTTCCCCTCATTCTGCCTCGGACGAGGAGCATGAGGGAGAGGGAGTTGGGGCGGATGCAGAGGGGGAGAGGATAAGCCTCCCCTTTCGGGTGTCGCGTCTCCAGTGCCCGGTCATGCTTCACTTTTCCCTAGGGGGAGTACTGAAGAGGCCAGTCTTCAGTTAAGTTTGGCACGGTTGCAGTTTGAGGAGAGGAAGGAGGAGAGGGAATATAGTCACAGGTTAGCTATTAGGAAAATGGAGATGGAGACTGAGAACCGCCGCTGAGGTTAAAATTAAGCGACTGGAGCTCGAGGCTGCTAGGGCTGGGAGTCCTGCTCAACCCTCTTCCACGGCTGTGGGCGCTTACGATGTGAGTAGATTATATCTCTTGTACCTCAATTTCATGAGGCAGAGGTAGACTCCTATTTTAATGCTTTTGAGCGAGTTGCTACCTCTTTAAAGTGGCCTAAAGAGGTCTGGGCTCTCTTGCTCCAATGTAAACTCACTGTAAAAGCCCAGGAGATTTTGTCTGCCCTCCCTCTCAGTGACAGTTTGTCTTATGATATAATCAAGACAGCTGTACTTAGAGCCTATGAGTTAGTGCCAGAGGCATATAGGCAAAAATTCCGAGCCCACAAAAAGTTGCCTGGCAGGACTTTTGTGGAGTTCGCTTGTGAGAAGGAGTCTCTATTTTTTCGGTGGTGTAAGGCGAGTGACGTGTCTGATTTTGAGTCACTGTCTGAGTTACTGTTGCTAGAGAAGTTTAAAAATAGTCTGAATGACCGTTTGGCTACATATCTAAATGAGCAAAAAGTTGGTACGTTGGCTCAGGCTGCAGTGCTCGCTGACGAGTTTGTGCTGACCCATAGGCAAACTTTTGGTACATTACGTCATGAGGGTAGGACCTTTTATCCCTCTGCTCACACTCCAGCTAGGTCACATGTTAGTCCGCCGCAGATCCGCCGCAGTGGCTATGTTGGACAGACTAGTCCGCCCCGCTCTGTGTCTCCCCGCTACAAGGAGGAGTGGGAGTGTTTTTACTGTCATCGGGTGGGCCACATTATAAGTGACTGTGTTGTTTTGAGACGCAAGGAGCAGTCTCAGACAGATGGACGACCTAAAGGGGTTGGTTTGGTCCAGACAGTGTGTGACATACCAGGACCCAGTTACGAACCGTTTATGTCGGACGGGTTGGTCTCGCTCAGTGGCAGTGAGTTGGACCAGCGTCCAGTACGCATACTGCGGGATACTGGGGCAGCACAGTCATTTATCATATCAGACATGTTGCCGTTTTGTGATGAGTCATCGACTGGCTCTAGTGTGTTGGTGCAGGGGATCGGCATGGGCTTTGTGTCGGTGCCCCTCCATCAGATACATTTAACCTGCGGGTTGGCAAAGGGGGTGTTCAAGGTGGGCGTGCGCCCATCATTACCAGTGGGAGGTGTCACCTTTTTGTTAGGTAATGACATTGCTGGTGGCAGAGTTATGCCATGTGTTAAAGTTTTGGATCACCCTACTGTTTTGTGCCCTGATGTGTTTGCTCCGTTGCTCCCAGATGTATTGCCAGTGTGTACAATCACCCGTGCTCCACAACCTGTAGTTGTGACGAGTGACAGGGTGACGATTCGGCGGGGTACACTAGCCTCTGAGGCAACACGGTTACCCAGGACTCGTGGTAAGCTGGTAGTTGCCCAGAGTGAAGACGCTGGTTTGGCCACATATTCTGTTACTGCTCCTGCTCCAGGGATAGCTGGAAGCAGAGAGGTGGTCAGTTCTGTTGTGAATAGAATTCGGTCAATAGGCGGCCCTTTGAGGCTTTTGAGGAAGCAGCTGATGGGAGAGACTCTTTACGACAAACCTCAGGTGAGGGGTTTGTTGTCTTGTGTGTGCAGGCTTGAAAAGTGGCTGCATGAGGCTAGTGCTGTCTCTGAGGGGGGTCTCTCTGCTGCTCAGCGTATTGTGACGCTGCATTTTGTGCTGTGCTGTGTGGACTTTCTCACATTGTATTATGTGTTTTTCTTTGTGAGGGGGAAGAGGGCAGCAGTCTGCCATTGTGCGTTTTAACCGTGGACCATCCCTCTGTTTTTTTTGTGAGGTGCCTTCTCAGACCACGGTCTTAATACTTTTGATGTTGGCGTTGGGACTGCTGTACCCATGTACATTTCGTGTCAACAGCACCCCTGATCATATCAAATGCTACCAAGAGAGGTATGAAGAAGCGGGATGTGATGGTCTGGTTGGTTGATGGCAGTGGTGGATGTTTTGTTTTGTGTTATGATGTGTGTTCTTTGGGAAAAACAAATGGGGGACTTGGGTTGTATGTTGTGTTGTCGCCAGCCATGGGCTGACTCTTTATGGGGGGGGGGTTACGGACGGTGTCCTTATGTATGTATATAGAGGGAGTAATGTATGTTATCTGTTGTATATATAGGCATGTTTTGTTTGTTGTTGTCTTGTCTCCCTCTTGTGTCTACATATCCCCACTCTCAGGTGTCTCAGTTCCAGCAACAACAGCAGCAGCAGCAGCTGAGGCTCGTCAGGCAATCAGGCTCCACACTCCTTCATATACCCATTTGTGTGCAGTGTTAGTTAGCTCCCTGGTTCGTTTGGTTGTGGTAACTATGCTGTGTCTGTGTGGGAGAGCTCTTTGATGTGTTTTGGTATAGAGCTGAGGCTCTTAGCTAGTTTTGGTGTGAGAGCTGGTCAAAGCTCTGTGTGAGCTCATTGTGTGTGAGAGCTGGTGAAAGCTCTGGTTCATTGTTTGTTAGCATAGGAATTATTGTCAGTGTTGTGTATTTGGTGTAGAGCTGGTACCTGAAGCTCTGGTTTATTGTATTGTATTTAGGTCATTAGTTTATTGCACATTTCTGTTAACATTTGTTCTCTTGTATCACCCAGCCTATGGTGATTGTTTTTCTTTGTTTATTAATCTTTTGTTTCGCACACAGGGACATTGAGGACAGGAAGATACCCTGGGTCTACATTTTGCATCACGTAGGTGACCTACTGTTAAAGACACCAGCCTTAGAAGTGAGCACCATCACCTGTACTTTGGGGCGTCCGCGCCTGTAAGGGGGGGTGGGCTTTTATTTCTTTTTGATATTTCATTTGGTGCTCACTGGTAAGCCCTCCTTGCTCTCTGTGTTGCCGAGTTTGTGTTTGTGAAATAAATATTATTATTTTGCAAATAATTTCTTGTGTTTCGTGTCACTGCACCCTCACCTATCCTGTCTGTGGCCTAGTGTTGCGTCTCCCCACTGGGGTACGTAACACCAGGTATCCTGCCCATAAATTGGAGTTCCTTGCCTTAAAATGGTCGGTAACTGAGAAGTTCCAGGATTACCTCTACGGAAGACCATTTCTCGCTGTCACTGATAGCAACCCACTGACATATGTCCTTACCACTGCTAAGCTTGATGCCGCAAGCATCAATGGGCGTGGACCGAACCCTAGACCTCGTCCGAAAGCGATTCTATTGGCCCAAAATGTCAGCTGAAGTAGAAACAAAGATCAGGACCTGCAATCGATGTGTACGGCGTAAAGTTCCATAAGAGAAAGCTGCCCCGTTGGTGAACATCACAGCCACATGACCACTCGAGTTGCTGTGCATGGACTTTCTCAGCTTGGAACCAGACTCCAGTAACACATCTTGGTCATTACGGACCACTTTACGAAATACGCAATAGCGATCCCTACCGCAAATCAAAAAGCGTGGACAGTCGCTAAATGCCTATGGGACCACTTTATTGTCCACTATGGTATCCCGGAGAAACTCCACAGCGACCAAGGTGTGGATTTCCAGTCCCGCACAATTAGAGAGCTGTGTGAGCTAGCCGGCATCAAAAAGATACGAACTACCCCGTACCATCCAAGGGGAAACCCAGTTGAACGCTTCAACAGGACCCAGCTTAATATGCTGGGCACCCTGGAGAATCAGAAGAAAAGCCATTGGCGATACTACGTCAAACCTCTAGTACACGCCTACAACTGTACTAAGAACGACACTACTGGATTCACCACGTATGAGCTGATGTTCGGGCGACAGCCAAGGTTGCCTGTGGACATAGCCTTCAACTTACCTGTCAACTACCAGCCAGGCTCACACTCGCAGTACGTCCGCAGTCTGAGATCCCACCTTGAAGCAAGTTACAGAGTAGCTACTGAAAATGCAAAGAAGACGGCGGACCGCAACAAAGCAAGATTCGACAAACGAGTTGTTGAGTCTACCCTGCAGGAAGGTGACAGGGTTCTCGTCAGAAACGTCTGCATCAGAGGCAAGCACAAGCTAGCAGACCGGTGGGAAGCAGATATCTACATTGTAGTGAAACAAACTGGAAATGTCCCAGTCTATGTAGTGAGACCTGAAACCAGAGATGGTCCACTACGAACGCTCCACCGAGACTTACTGCTACCTTGCGGATTCCTTCCTACTACCCCTGAGGAAAATGGACCTACTGTAAAAGACAAACCTAAGCGACCAAGAACTCGACAGAGCCCAAGAGAAGAAAGCTCGAATGAATCAGAAGGAGAAGACCCAGATGATGACTATCTTGATCTCACTTATCACTATGGCCATGGAGGACTAGTGGTGGAAACACAACCCTTTCCAGTGCCCACTGTCGAGCAAGACCCCTCAGATGCAGTCATTCTTCCTGAGGGAGCTCCAGGGACAACTGATGACCCGATGACACTGAACAAGACTATCCCATCCGCAGTGAGACCTACTGAAGGCAGTTTACCTGACCCAGATACAGCGGATCGGGAGAAACACTTACCTGACATGGATCAGGAAGAGAACAACCTACCTGAGAAGACCTTACCAGTTATGAGTTCAGAGGAGAACAATACTAACATGAATGAACCAGAAACCGAACCAGATGCAATGCAACTGTCACACCCCAGATTGGCCTGGTGATTACACAGCTCTCTCTGGTGAAGCTATTTACGATGTTAGTGTAGGGCGGTCAGTTGAAACTACCCCCAGGATCTGACCCCACCTTTTGGGCATTTGGTCACCCAAAGTTTACACATTGCTCATTGAAGTTAATCATTTCAAGTCAATGGATACCACAATTACTCTGATTTACCTGTCTGTGTCGTGCTGTTGGGGTCGCATACAAACCATAACATTACGACCCGACCATGTCGACGACCCCAGCCGACACAGACAGTGTTAGAGCAGCCTTGGCAGGTCAGATCCAGCTGACGAACGCCCAGACCCAACAGCTAGAGGCGGCTGCGGCTGCTGTGCAGTAGTGATGTGACGATTCATCGATTTGCATCGGTGCGCCGGCATACACGTTCACGATGCGAGTGCACCGGTGGAATAAGTCCGCAGCGGCTACAATTCAGGCTGTACTCGCGATGCATCTTGTTGTAGTGCCTTTGCATCGGTCAAAAACCGATCCATTCATATCATTTCCTCTCATCTCATCCACTTCTGTCATCAGTGAGTGCTCAGTGCACTGTGCGCGCACACTCCGCACAGCAGAGCAGAGACTATCTTTGATTCGCTACTACGGAAGGCGAGAGCCGCGTCACAGACTCACAGGTATCAACAACATGGAAGTCGAGAAAGAGATACACAGCGCGCCGAAAGGTACATACAAACGTTTGGCAATACTTTGGATTCTACAAAAAAGATGGACAACTTGATAAATCGCAAGCAATTTGCAAGCAATGCCGTGTCCCAATAAAGTACACAAGTAGTACAACGAATCTGGCGACGCACATAAAGAGGCGACACGGTGTGGAATTAAGTACCATGTGTGGGGCTGCCTCGGGTTCACTGCCCAGCGGCAGCAAGACCGGTGAGTTAGCAGCTTTTTTCACGCTCCGCTGGCTAACGAGTCTACCCGTTCAAAGGCAATAACAAACGCTATCGCCTACTTTATCTGTAAAGATATACAGCCATACAGTGTCACCGAGAACGAGGGCTTCCAACACCTCCTCCACACTTTGGATCCCAGGTACCATATTTCAACTAGGAAGTTCTTTACCGAGAAACAAATCCCTGCTCTGTATGACAAAGTGAGAAGAGAGATACTTGACTCGCTGAGCAATGCCCAAAGAGTTGCAATTACAGTCGATGGCTGGACATCTCGCGCCACTGACTCATATATCACGGTCACAGCACACTATATTTGTTACGAAGGATCAGATTAAACCGAATATATATATTTATTACTTGATATATATTGTATAGTATTTGTATATCGTCTGATATCCCTTGTGTATTCTTTGTACATATACACGGAATATCCCTTTACCTAGTACAGACCATAATATTTCGTTCTCCTATTGGACAGCGGTCCCTTAGGCGCCACTGCCATACCCCCAAGGTCTAGTTCAAAGTCACCGCCAAAGACATGCCTGGACATGACCGGCTCTGCGCAAGAATACGAGACAGGAATAAGGCTGGTACTAGTTTGTTCACCTAACGTATAAATACGGCGCAGGTGAATACAGAAGTAGAGTTACCCAATAAGTGAAGCCTCACACCACGATACAACGTGCTGTGAAGTAGGGCCCGTTTGGCCCCAAAATAGAGCCTTGAGACCGCGTGCGAATTGATAGCTGAAGTATCAGAGTTTAACGCTGTACCGTCGAGTTCGACCTATTCTATTATTTCAGTAATAGTCTATTTATGTATAGTGTATCGTGTGGCTACAGTTCTACAGTGACCAGCATTACCAACGCTTCCTCGTACCAGCTAGTGTGCTTATCCAGGCTGGGCGGCTTAACCTGGTGCCGTCATCCGAGGAGCCCTAGACGAGGACCGTGTGGATATGTACACTGGATAACCTACCCGACGACTACATAGCCCTTTTCGGCTGGATTATATTTGCTTTGGTCCTGTAGCTGATGGAGCGGAGAATCGTCTACACCCACAATTGTGTGGGATTTACCCTGTGAGGAGCAACGTCGAGCCCGCCTCTAGGACGCCTGAGGCTGGCTAGCTTTCTTCCATGCGGAGCTGCATACCGGAGAATAGCTGTTATTCGTCTGCGGATCAAGAGATTATTGCACCGTCTCCTGTACCTGGAGTCTCCTTATTCTTCGTTGACCCAGACTTTCGTTACCGACAAATCCTCCCCCCTGCTGGCCTACAACCGGAGGGACTCTACTAGTATCTCCCGCTGCCCTACTAGTGTACCATAGATATAATTCCTAAGATACAGGTGGTATTCATTATCTCCTGCGTAACATTCTAATGGACTTACGCTCTTGACTTACTCACGCACATTCTTCGCCTTACAAGCGCGACTCTAAGTAAAGTAATGTAATATACTATTATTGCTGCTAATAAATATTATTCTAACCAAGATTTGTGTGGAACCGTGTCATTGTGGAGGTGTTCATCTCATATACCTGTGTACTGTATGGCCAGTAGTAATGTACATAAGACAGTAGTGGTTTAATGATACCATACTTATTTAATACAGTCAGGGAATTGTACCCCTCAGTTACAATATTGATGGCGAGTGGGTATTGCAAAACCATGTTCTGCAGACCAGAATATTCAACGAGGCCCACACAGCACATAATATAGCAGTTTTAATGCAAGATGTTTGTCACGAGTGGAAACTTGAGAATCCAGCGTTGGTCACGGATAACGCAAGCAACATGCTACTGGCTGGAGAACATGCAGTGATGCAGCCACATGTGAGATGCATCGCGCACACATTGAACCTGGCCTCGCAAAAAGCCCTGAAGGTATGTATATTTCTCTCCCACCCACCCCCTCCTAATGTAGTCCCCTCCCCATCATATGTATATATTTTCCCTGTTAGGATCTATGGGTAACAGTACTGTATTTGCATATCGAATGTCACAAATGTAACAGTCCCTAATCTATGCCATAAATGTTATGATGTCATAGTAGAACATGCTGGAATGTTGGTGATGATGTCATAGTAGGACCTTCTAGAACCTCTAACATTAGTTGGAGGTACAGTACTGTTTATCTGTATGTCATAAATGTCATGATGAATTTAAAATGGGGGACCCTGATGTAAACAAGACAAACGTCTTTCTCTGGTCTGAATCCTCTTAACAATTGTGTGTGTACTGTATTCATTGAGCCGTACTGTATTGTAATTGTACCCATTCTGCAATCTGTTAAATAAAGTTTTCATTCATTCATTCCGGTGGAGAGGGTTTCAGAGCTTCTGGTGAAAATTAGGAGGGCGGTAAAATTTTTTCACAAAAGTCCAAAATCAACTGAAGCTCTGCGTGAAATGCAGACACAGTTACACCTGCCTCACCACAAGCTAGTGCATGATGGGTGTGAACATGTGCAATTGATGATTGGCTTGTGGGGGACTCCGTGGGCTTGATGAAGGCTGGCGGAGAGTGTGGAAGATGTGTGTTTAAGGCGGACTGTGATTTGTTGCCATACACACTTACTGGGAGAGAGGATGTGTCAGTGCTGACCGTCCGGGCCGGGGTGCAGCTGTCCAAAGGACGAAGGTAACGATGTTTGAATGTATATTCCACATCGAAGGATGGGGGAGTATACTGTTTTGACAGCATAATATAATGAGTCATGTGAATTTTTCAGAATTTTGAAAATTAATGATCTAGAAGCCATGAAATATATAGATAAATGATTTGGAAAAGAAAGTTGTCAAAGCTCAGACCAGTAAAGAGAGTCTGAGGGAGGAAAAGTATGGATTCTCAATCAATTGTTGTGGTAGAAGTGACCTGCACTGTCCCGAAGCGAAATCTATACTCACTGCAGGATACGGATGGGAGATTGGGGAGTCAGCTGTCATCAGAGTGTGGTACGAGGAAGACCAAGGACTCCATCGGTACTGTTGATCCAGGACACTGGCTAGTGTCTACCCAGCGGTTCCATGGGGAACCACAACACTGCGGGTACCAAGAGAACCAGGAGAAGCCTACCTCTCAGGCCGGGAGAGTTCCGGCCAACGCAGTGACCGGGTCTTGAGGCTTCAGAGGGAAACGACAGGCAACCAACGAGGAGACAGGCGGCTAGGCCTCAGCAACAACTCCGGCTGTCAACAGACGCAAGGCCTCAACCATTGACCAGGGGGTCAACAAGCGAAAGGGTGGAGCTGCTATCGCCCCTATCAACGACCAGGCAGAGGGGGAGAGAAGCGAACCTCTTCCACTAATCCACGGGTCAACGGGGGTTGAGCAGCCAGCGACGACCTCCCCACCGCTGTGACAGCAATAGAAAAATACAGCAGGGGGTTCTACCCCCTAATAGAGGTCAACACGAGTCAAGATGTTCTCGACAGAAGATGGGGTGTGATAAGAAAGGCAATTTGCTTTCTAAATTCCACCTCCCAGAATGGGGGGTCGCATCCAGCAGTCGTGAACTGCACCAGCTCTGAGCGATAAAGAGGAGGCCGGGTCAATCTAGAAGACATTGACCCCCCTCCTCACTGCTCCAAGTCAGAATTTGACAACTCACAGTTGAAACCAATGGAAATTGATCTTGGTACGAAAACAGGTTGTTAAAGACTGTACACGGGATCACAAAAACTGAAACTGCTAATAACGGTGTTATATTGAATTTATAATTATATATAAGAAAGAGATATAGAAAACGAATGTTAGGTTGAATTTTAGAATCTGAGTGTGGCAAACCATATGTATTTTATCCCAGTATGATTTAAAAATGTCTTAAATTCTTATCCAGAAAGTAGTGTGTAGAAATTAGGATCTATGTTTAAACATGATTAAGGATAGATAAACTATCCGAGTGTGGAAATGTGGTAGATTTTAACATAGATCATTCTAATGGGAGTTCAAATTAAACTAATGTGTACAGTCGAAGTGGAACACTTGGCCCTCAAACTATAGTTCATAGAGTGTGTGTGTGTTTACAGAGACTGATTGACATTGTGGCCACACAGAGGTCGATTTACATATAGAGTGAGTGGTCAAATAATTCTATTTACGACAGGAACCCGAGGGCCATCTGCCAGGCCAAGGAAGAGCTTAAGACAATGGGCTCTGTAGATCGGAACAAAGGACCAAAAGGTCACATAAACATGTTATCTCGCTGGAGTCTCCTGTGACACACACACACACACACACACACACACACACACACACACACACACACACACACACACACACACACAGAGGAGACATGCATGACACACACTTAGAGACAGAAGTCTGAGGAAGAAAGTTTAAGTTTCACTATTGCTGTAACTAAATGTATGTTTAAATCCTTAATTTAAGCTCCAAACAAGCTGTAGCTATTTCCTGGTATATTGTACTTGTAATCTTGAATTCTGAAGCCATATTAAACTTTGTAAAATCAGATGATGTAATTTAAAATATAAATAGAATAGGCTTGTTTATATTAGGGTAAGAATTCACTAGGTAATTAGTTTTCACTTAAAGTGAAAATAAGTCACTATGATAAGAAATGTGTTCAAGGATAAAATCTCTGTGTTTAGGTGATCAATTACAATTCAAATATATATGTTATGAAATCAATAATGCAATGTATGAAAGTAGATTGTTAGGTTAAATGAAACAAATGAAAGTATATTTGACTGTGTAAGGACCGCCTCCGTTTGCATTCAAACATAGAGGCGGTGATTGGACAAACCACAGCTTATGATGTCATCACCATGAGACGCTGGGCCTTGAGATAAAATGCGATGTGGTGAGGGGGAGAGGACACTCTGAACACCCAACTGACAGGACAACACCTCGAACCTACCATCTTATCCACAGTCAAGGCGGGCAAAGGACAAAGGAGCTTTTGGAGGGAAAAACTATGCTTTGTTGTCAGCCAGACAACAAAGACCATCAACAACTTATCAACTATCATTCTCTTTACTGTAATATTAGTCTGGTTGTTTTCATTTACGGCATAGTGTCTTTGATCACAATTATAGCATTCTTTATTGTAATTTGTATACACTCTTAACTTTGATTAAACAGCTGTTATATAACCTTTTCCTCCTAATTCCTTCTGCCTGCACCGCTGAGAAGATATAAGTAATTCCCAGAGCTTTAGAGTTATTGAAACAACGCAGAGTACTAAGCACCCGGTTCTGATACAGAGCAGAACCGTAAAAGCTTGGGAATCCACTTCACGAGCTAAGGAGGAAATCTTCAAGTACAGACAGAGGGATGCTTTAGGTTTGAGTGGTGATGTGTTGCAGTGGTGGAAAAAACAAGTGGATCTTCCACTGCTCTCAACATTGGCAAAGAGCTACCTGTCCATCCCTGCAACAAGTGTACCCTCTGAACGAGTGTTTAGTACAGCCGGTGACATAGTGACAGCAAAGCGCAGCTTGCTTCATCCTGATCATGTGGATCAACTAATATTCCTGAAGAAAAACCTGAATGTAAGACATATGAGTTAAATCCCTCAGTGAGGTGTTATGTCAGGTGCAATGCCCATACCACTGTCTGCCAGGCTGATGTGCTGTTGTGCTCAACACTCCCCCACCCCCAGCAGGCAGACCAACTCAGCAGTGAGCAGAACGCAGTGGTGTTATTCTCTATATGAACAATAAAGAACAAATCACAAACAGGTCTTTCATAACTGCTTACAAGCACAAGGAAAATGTAAACCACCATTGGCAGTCACAGGGGACAGGCTGCTGCAGTGCAAACACCACTTTACAGCAGCCTGTGACTGCCAACAATAGTCTAAATGTCTTCCCTAGAATTGTAAGCAGTTATGAAAGACCTGCCTGTGAAAGGTTATTTTTTATAATTTATTGTATATAGAAACCACACCACCACTGCTCTCTGCCCACTGCTGAGCCAGTCCAGTCCACCTACCGAACGAGTGCCAAGCACATCAGCCCGGCAGAGACAGCAGTATGGGCAATGCCCAATGTTAAGAAATACTTTAAGTAAGACATTAGTTTAAATCCCTCAGTGAGGTGTTATGTCAAGTGCAATGCCCATACCACTGTCTGCCAGGCTGATGTGCTGTTGTGCTCAACACTCCCCCAGCAGGCAGACCAACTCAGCAGTGAGCAGAACGCAGTGGTGTTATTCTCTATATGAACAATAAAGAACAAATCACAAACAGGTCTTTCATAACTGCTTACAAGCACAAGGAAAATGTAAACCATCATTGGCAGTCACAGGGGACAGGCTGCTGCAGTGCAAACACCACTTTACAGCAGCCTGTGACTGCCAACAATAGTCTAAATGTGTTCCCTACAATTGTAAGCAGTTATGAAAGACCTGCCCGTGAAAGGTTATTTTTTATTATTTATTGTATATAGAAACCACACCACCTGCTCTCTGTCCACTGCTGAGCCAGTCCAGTCCACCTACCGAACGAGTGCCAAGCACATCAGCCCGGCAAGACAGCAGTATGGGCAATGCCCAATGTTAAGAAATACTTTAAGTAAGACATTAGTTTAAATCACTCAGTGAGAGTGGTGTTTTACAGCCAATAATAGTTTACATTTTCCTTACAGTTGTAAGCAGTTAACCTGTTTGTGAAAGGTTATTTGTTATTCTTCAAATATGTAAAGCACTTTTTTGTACAATTGTAAGCAGTTAACCTGTTTGTAGTCACCAGTTCCCACTCAGGCTACATAAAGGAAGGGGTATATGCTATCGTAGGCATAGTTTAAACCTCCCTATTAGTTTAATTTCAATGGCTGGATTAGGCCACTAGGGGGCCCCTGCGGGCTCTCGCTGTCCCCATTGTGAAAGGTGTTTGACAGCAGTGACTGACTGCCAATAATAGTTTACATTTTCCTTACAATTATAAGCAGTTAACCTGTTTGTGAAAGGTTATTTATTATTCTTCAAATATGTAAAGCACTTTTTTGTACAATTGTAAGCAGTTAACCTGTTTGTTATTCTTCAAATATGTAAAGCACTTTTTTGTTAATTTATTATTTGCTGCATATAAGGAATAAAACCAAATCCTGCCATACCATAGAATTGTATCATTATTTTGCATCGTGATGAATCGCATCGTATCGCCCCGAATCGCAGTATATTGAATCAAATCGTATCGAATCATATCGTATCTCAACGGGGTGAAGCGTATCGCATCGCATCGCCCGGTGCTTCAAATGTATCGTTAATGTATCGTATCGTTGGCACCGTATCGAGATGCGCATCGCATCGGCCTCAGTGAGGAGATGCACATCCCTACTGTGCAGGGCCTCCGGGCCCAGGTCCAGCCACTCCAGAATTCTTTGAATGTACTAACCACCCAGCAGACTGCGCAGGGTAATCAGCAGGCAGATATCCTTCACTAGTTGCAGGTCCTCAGTACAGCATTTAACACCCTGCTGTTAAACCCACCTGTTGCTGGAGCCCCAGTCAGCCTACCTCCTGCCGTCACGACTGACCCTGCGCCTCCCAACCCAGCCCCCCGGGAGCCCCATCTCTCTAGCCTACGACTGTTTGACGGTAACTTCGATGACTGTGCCATGTTCATCATGCAGTGTGAGTTCATTTTCATTCATCAACCCAGCAGATTCACGACGGAGGGAGCCCAGGTGGCTTACATGACTAACCTGCTCACAGGCCGAGCAGCACAGTGGGTCACTGCTTCCTGGTCCATGAGGGCTAATTTCTGTTTTTCCTAATCAGATTTTGTGGCAGAGCTCCGAAGGGTATTCCACCATCCAGCTTGTGGCCAGGATCCTGGAGCCCGGTTGGGCACCTTCCAGCAGGGCAGTGGCAGTGTCACCGACTACGCGCTGGAGTTCAGACTGGCTGCAACCGAGAGTGGTTGGAACGACCAGGCGCTTCGTCTCACTTTCCTGAGGGGTCTCAACGAGGGACCAGCTCGCCACCCGGGAGGAGCCCGATTAGCTCGAGGCCCTAATTAGTCTCGCCATCCGCATCAATGGACGCCTCCGGGAGAGAAGGCGCGAGCGAGCCTGACTAGGACCCCCAACTGTTCCCCAGTTCTCCCGCCCTCGTAACTGGACTGCTGCTCGTTCTGCCGCACCCACGACTGGTACGTCCTTCACCTCCCAGCCTGTGACCAGGGAGGAACCCATGCAGCTGAGACGCACACGCCTTAGCCTGGCCGAACGGGAGGCCCGGTTCAGGTCCGGCCTTTGCCTCTACTGTGGCCTTATGGGACATCGAGTCAACAATTGTCCTACCCGGCCAAAAGACTAGGCTTTCTGGGACCCCAGGAGATCCTGGTAAGCCATTTTTCTTGTTCCCACACCCCTGCACCACCGAACCATCTGACAAGCGTTACCCTGGCCTGGACGGACCAGCGGGTTACGGTGGGTGCACTCGTTGACTCGGGGGCTGACGAGAGTTTCCTGGATTCTGAGTTTGCCTCCCAGGCCAACATTCCGCTTGAGACCCTTGAGAAGCCCTTGGAGGTCTTTGCGCTGGACGAGCACCACCTGGCCAACATCACTCAATGCACCTGTCCTGTCTTCCTCACCATTGCGGGTAATCATGTGGAGAAACTCCAGTTCTTTATTACAGAGTCTCCTTTAGTCCCAGTTGTTCTGGGTCATCCCTGGCTCGCGCAGCATGAGCCCCACATCGCCTGGCATCATCATGGGGTGGAGCCCCTCCTGTCATGCCCAGTGTCTTCAGGCTGCACCCAGCCCATCATCCCGGAGTTCCCCTAGTGTCCCAGTTCCAGACCTTTCTACTATCCCTCCTGAGTACCATGATCTCGGGGAGGTTTTCAGCAAGTCTCTGGCTCAGGCCCTTCCTCCTCATCGGCCTTATGACTGTGCAATCGACCTCCGCTCTGGGGCCTCCCTTCCCGGCAGCCGCCTTTACAGTCTGACCATCCCCGAGAAGGCAGCGATGGAGGAGTACATATCCGAGTCCTTGACAGCACACCTCATTCGGCCCTCGTCCTCCCCGGTGGCGGCTGGATTCTTTTTTGTTAAGAAGAAGGACGGAGGCCTCCGACCCTGCATTGACTATCGCCAACTTAACGATATCACCATTAAGAACAAGTATCCTCTTCCTCTCATGAACTCCACCTTTGAGCCTGTCACCCAGGCTACTGTCTTCACTAAACTGGATCTCCGGAGTGCCTACCATCTGGTCCGGATCCGAGAGGGAGACGAGTGGAAGACCGCCTTCAAGACTCCCAGGGGTCATTACGAGTACCTGGTAATGCCGTTCGGCCTCACCAACGCCCCGGCGGTATTCCAGGCGCTCATGAACGACGTCGTTCGTGACATGCTCGACGAGTTTGTGGTGGTCTACCTCGACGACATCCTCATCTTCTCCAAGACTCTCGAGGAGCATGTCCATCATGTCCGCCGAGTACTTGATCGCCTTCTCCGCAACCGGCTCTTCGTTAAGGCGGAGAAGTGCCGTTTCCACTCCGATTCCGTTTATTACTTGGCTTCATCGTGGAGAGCGGCCAGACCCAGGCCGACCACCGCAAGATCCAGGCCGCGGTAGAGTGGCCGGAGCCCTCTTCTCGGAAGGAGCTACAGAGCTTCCTCGGTTTTGCGAACTTTTACCCGAAGTTCATCCGGAACTACAGCCAAGTGGCGGAGCCACTTACCAAGCTGACCTCTCCCTCCCTGCCTTTCGACCGGTCTCCAGCGGCCTGCTCTGCGTTCTGTTCACTCAAGAACAGATTAATCACCGCCCCTGTCTTACTCCACCCAGACCCCAAGAGGCAGTTCATCGTGGAGGTGGACGCCTCGGATACTGGACTAGGGGCTATCCTGTCTCAGCGGTCAGCGACGGACCAGAAGGTCCATCGATGCGCCTTCTACTCTCACCGTTTCCTTCCTGCTGAGAAGAACTACGACATAGGGAATCAGGAGCTGTTGGCAGTGGTAGCTGCCTTGGAGGAATGGCGTCATTGGCTGGAGGGGGCCAAGGAACCGTTTACCATTTGGACTGATCATAAGAACTTAACGTATAATCCACACCTCAACGGCCGGCAGGCAAGGTGGGCCAGCTTCCTCAGTCGGTTTGACTTCTCTGACCTTTCACCCTGAGTCCCGCAACACGAAGGCCGACTCTCTGTCCCGGCTACACACCAAGGAGGATCCAACTACCGAGGATCCGACTCCCATTCTCCCTGAGGCCAGGGTGGTGGGAGTGGTTACCTGGGGCATCGAGACCGTGGTCAAGCGTGCCTTACGTTTCCATCCTGCTCCGAGCAATGTACCTTTTCGTCGTCTCTTCATCCCCGACTCTGTCCGGTCCCGCGTTCTTCAATGGGGCCACACCAGCCGGTTTGCCTGCCACCCCGGCGTCCACCGCACCTTCTCCTTCCTGGCTCATCGGTTCTGGTGGTCCACCATGAGGAACGACGTCAGGGAGTTCGTGATGGCCTGCACGGTCTGCACCCGCAACAAGGCCTCTCACCAAACACCCGCCGGCCTGCTGCAGCCACTCCCCATTCCGAGCCGCCCTTGGTCCCATGTGGCGTTGGACTTCGTCTCTGGCCTTCCTCCCTCCCAGGGAAACAAACATTCTAACAGTGGTGGATCGTTTCAGCAAGGGGGTCCATCTCGTGGCCCTTCCCAAGCTTCCATCTGCTCCCAAGACGGCGGACCTCCTGACGAGCCACGTGTTCCGCCTCCATGGGTTTCCCCAGGACGTCGTCTCAGACCGGGGGCCCCAGTTCACCTCCCAGGTATGGCGGGCTTTTTGTAAGGGATTGGGGGCCACTGTTAGTCTGTGGGTGATAACCAGAGGAAAGGCTAACGGGCAGACGGAGAGAATGAACCAGAGCGTGGTGTCTGCTCTCCGGTGTGTTGCCGCCAAGAAGCCTGCATCCTGGAGCCGGTTCCTCCCCTGGGTCGAGTACGCCATCAACTTCCTGGTCAGCTCCGCCACCGGCCTCTTGCCGTTCGAGGTATCTCTGGGCTACCAACCCCCTCTCTTCACAGCACAGGAGTCGGAAGTGGCAGTTCCCTCCGTGCAGATTCATCTCGGCCGGTGTCGTCATGTCTGGGAGATCACCAGGACTGCTCTGCTCTGGGCATCGTAGAGCACCAGTCAGGGAGCTAACCGACGCCGGACCCCAGCGCCGGCATACCAACCAGGGCAGAGGGTGTGGCTATCCTCCAAGGATCTCCCACTTCAATCCACCGCCAAGAAGCTGAATCCCCGGTTCGTCGTCCTTTTGAGATCCGGAAGGTGCTCAGCCCCACGGCGGTGAGTCTAAGGCTTCCAGCCTCCATGCAGATCCTGTGTTTCATGTGTCCCGTATAAAACCTGTCTCTCTCAGTCCCCTGATGCCTCCTGCCCCAGATCCGCCTCCTCCCGAGATGGTGGATGGACACCCACAGTGGAGGGTTCGCCGGCTCATGGACATCTGACGCCGAGGACGGGGCTTCCAGTATCTGGTGGACTGGGAGGGATAAGGCCCAGAGGAACGGGGCTGGGTCTCCCCTGATCACCGACTTTCATCGTTCCCATCCGGACAAGCCGAGGCCGGGCAGGTCGCCAGGTGGCTCCCGTGGGGGGGGGGGGGGGGGGCGGCTGGCCCAGAACTGCGTGCTTCTCAGCGTCAATTAGCATCACGCACCTAAGATGAATTCCAATCAGCTCGTCGCGAGGACTCATATACGCTGTCTGCAGATCACTAGTTGTCGGGTCATCTTGTCACTATTCTTCTGCCGTATACTCCCGAGGTATCGTGTGCGAGATGTTATCGCTTCCCGGCCATCCCATGGAGTTTTTGCTGTTCACTCACTCTTCTTCCCCGTCGACCAGTGCCTTTGATTACCTTTCGACGTTGCTCCTGGAGATTTTTGCCGTCACTGCAATGCACTGAATGACACTGAAAAAATATTGTAATACAAAAAAAAGAGGAAAATAATACGCTTCAAAACTCCCATAGAATCTAATGTTTCAGCTCTCTCTCCTGCTCTCAATCTGGTGCATCACTCTGTACATTATCTCTTTGAACAAAAACGTGGCTTTGACACCAAATTGTCACATCTGCCTGTAACATAAAAGGACCAGTTCTGTCAAATTTACCACAGCAACTGATAAAACAACTTTGCTTCCCCCAGGGGATGTGACACTTTTAGCCATTGGGAAATGGTTTGGGCCACATTACAGCTCCTTTTGAAAAACTGTCTCTGCTATAGAAAGAGCCTCCAGTGGTAGGAGGCTTCATTCTGCAAGAGCCTTGCATTGTAACATAAGAGTTCACTCATCCACCCCCCCCCCCCCATCCATCATCATGCCTCGCCCCATGCACCAGTGAGGACGAGTCTCTCTCTCTCTCTCTCTCTCTCTCTCTCTCTCTCTCTCTCTCTCTCTCTCTCTCTCTCTCTCTCTCTCTCTCTCTCTCTCTCTCTCTCTCACACACCCTCCCCTCTCTATATAATGTCCTTGCCCTGATCTTCATCGGTCACTATAAAGGTTTTGGCGGAAAACTTCAGCTGGCTTCTCTCCTCCAGAGAAGGGAAGAGGCTAGTCTGCGGCACCTCCGATGACCCTATTAGAGGCGTCTTAGCCTGAGGAAGCTGTCTGGCGGTGCCCAGGCTTAACCCAAAGAGACTACCCCTAACCGGATGTCACTGTGGCAACAGCTCCCGCTAGCCTGGCATAAGGTAGGCTATGTCCGCAAGTGTAGCCTTTGAAGGCCCAATACGTTGACCGATTTATTTTTATTTTAGATGGGAAATAAGCCGTTTACTAACTCAAAATACAGACTCAAAATACAATTTATTATTATTGTGCCAACGTTTACAAATATTACAATGTAAATCAAACTTTTCCAGTGTGACAGAGTTTGGAGAAGTCGCTCCGCAGGAATATTGCTTCTCCATCCACGTCAAATGCATGCTTTTGATTGGGCACCAATCGGTAGCGCTGCTGTCTTGAGTACTGGCAAGCGCAGGACTTGTGGTTAGGAGCCACGTGGGGGTAACACGCTGCTGTCTTGAGTACTGGCAAGCGCAGAACTTGTGGTTGGGAGCCACGTGGGGTAACAGGTTTCAGCTTAGGAGAGGCGTGAACAGCACCTGTAACACCAGTGTCAAAACATGATCAAAACGTGAGTGTAGTTGGCACATAGGCTACAGTCTATCCTCGTCCCAAGAGATAACTATCAATTTGAGGTTTAAAGAACGTCCACAGTTCGGCTTCCAGTAGTGGGCTTACATTAGGATTACAGTTGGCAGCATTAACTATTATTGTTACCAGTGGTCATTATTTGGTTTACTGTTGTTTTTTACAGGTCATTTTTCATTACAATTGAATCTACTATTTGCTTCTTTGGTGACCTCACTGTGACATGACTGCCTTTTGGCGTGTGTACTGTACAGGTCACCTACAGCTAGTGGTTGGCACTCAAGGTATCGGTGAGCGACTGTGTGTGTGTGTGTGTGTGTGTGTGTGTGTGTGTGTGTGTGTACAGTATGTGCACATTTGTACAGTGCAGTACACGTATAGTGTATAGGCCTATTTGTGTGTGTGTGTGTGTGTGTGTGTGTGTGTGTATGAACAATATGCAGATGGAACTAGATCAGCACCAAGAGGCCTGGTTGCCCTGGGCGGGCTGTGAAAGGAGGGCAGTGTGCCCACTCTGCTAGGGGAGGACATCGCTGCTGTATCCTATATCACATTCACACAGGTTACCATTCAGTCAGACACACACTGATCAGGGAGGGAGGAAGAGAGAGAGGAGGGGAGAGAGAGAGGGGGTAGAGAGAGGGGGGAGAGAGAGAGAGAAGAGAGAGAGAGAGGGTAGAGAGACGGGGGAGAGAAAGATAGGGGGGGGGGGGGGCTCCCAGCTGCTTTGAATCCAGCAGTAGTCTTTTCAAAACCTGTTGTGGCAGGTTTTCTTCGTCTGTATATCTTATTGCTGTGTTGGTCTGGACTTGTGCCAAAGACACACACACACACACACACACACACACGCGCACACACACACACACACGCACGCACGCACGCACGCACGCACGCACACACACACACACAAAATGAGAATGATCTTCAGCGCTGCAAACGTGTGTAACTATTCCCCGTCAGCGGCTTCTATACACATTTAGTTACGGTCGACTTCGTGGCCCTGCGCGGAGGAGAACAGGTCGCTGGATCAACCTGGATGTCACCAGAGGCCACGCTGATTTGTTGGAGTGACGCGTGTACAAAGAAAACAGCGAAGAGGAAGAGTAACTCTGACAGGATCGTTTGTCAAGAGAAGCCAAAGTGACACGAGTGAGTGAAGTTGGAGAGATTTCTAATATTATTTTGTCATGGTGGTGATGCTTGATTTGGACGTCTGCTTCAGATTTGCTGTTGATATACAGCCGTAATACTCACTAATAACTTCTTACTTTAAAAAGAAAAGTCTTTATCATGTATCCAATGATATCCAATGTATCCACACGTCTTGAATGATTTGTATCCATAACTACAACTGTATTTTTGGCACTGTTTTTTACATCATATCTTTGAGCACCTGCTCCCTGAGATTAATTTTTTTACTTGCAGGCCTAGATTTGATGCTTTCAGGTAAGGACTGCCATATTATTTGGGAAACACGCATACAAATATATACAAAGAAGGCCCTTTGCCCTGGCATCCCGTTCAACAACCTAAACACTAAACAGCGTACAGCCAACATTTAGTAATCACACAGGATTTGCATATAAGGACAGTATCACATTACTACTTAAGGAGAGGCTCAGGGAGTTGAAATATTATAGTAAGATAAGATAAGATACGATAAGAGATTCCTTTATTGATCCCCTTGGGGGAAATTTAGGCATCATAGCAGCATGGGGGGGGGGTACAGGTAGTAGAAGACATGATACAGGTCACAGAATTATAGTACAGTGGAGAAGTACAAATAAAAATAGAATAAATGGCAGTGTAAACAATATACTATAGTTAACTACTCTGGACAGGCGCATATGGGCAACAAGGTGCGAGATGAGGGTATGTATGCCCTCTCAGTTATTTTGCCCTACAATAAATATGGTTACAATTACAATATATAATCTAATAATCTAAATCTAATCTAATATATAGTCAAAAGAAACTAAATGCTTAAATGCTAATATATGCTATATATAATCTAGTAATCCAATAGTCTAAATCTAATCTAATATATAATCTAAAATGCTAAAAGGCTAAATGCTAAATATATGCAATATAATCTGATAATCCAATAGTCTAACTCTAATCTAATATTTAATCTAAGAATGCTATGCTAAGATGCTAAATGCTAAATACATGCTCTGATGTATAGTATACAGTATTCACATAAGGTGCGGTATGCATAAGGTAATTATATTGTCCTTTTAGGTGGGAGTCAACTACTAGGTTCCTAGTAGTTGTAGTTGGATGTCTGGCAGCAGTTGTTGTGGAGCAACTGTTGTGGAGCCTGATGGCCGCTGGTATGAAGGACTGGCCGAGGCGGTTTGTTGAGTGTACAGCATATATGTCTCAAATATAGAGTAAAAAGGCACTTCCTAATCAGGGTCCTGTCTCAAATACAAATAATTCTGGTGCAATATGCATCTTATTATTATTATTATTATTATTATTATTATTATTATTATTATTATTATTATTATTATTATTATTATTATTATTATTATTATTATTATTATTATTATTATTATTATTATTATTATTATTATTATTATTATTATTAATATCCCAGTAAAGGTCTTAATGGGATATGGTGTCTATATTATTATTATTCATAATATTAGTATTAATATCAGTGAAGGTCTAAATGGGATATGGTGTATATTATATGCATCTTCATGTCCCACATGTCACATGATTAAATGGAATATTGCTATTATTACCATGGAAACTGAACTCACACTAATATTTTATTATCAATAATAATAAATTAGATTCATATAGCACGTTTATAGGAATCAAAGTTGTTATATTGTCTTTCCATGCCTCAGTATTCTAGCTAATATAGCTAATATTGGCAACAATATTCAAGTTTTTCATAGTGGAGATATGAGAATATCCTGGCTATTATGGCATTTACATGCAAGACAGAACACTCATGTATCCTGAATATGATTGCAATATTAATGTTAATGTAAATGCCCCACTGTCAATGGAGCAGCTCCACCATTGGTGAGGATAACTGGTAGATGAAACCTTTAACCCATTGTAGCCCAAAATATGAATTGTAAAAAACATTTATGTATGTAAGAGGTCTGAGTCAACCCCCCAACAAAAAATAAATACAAATTAAAATAAATTAAAAGAACATTCAAAACACAACAATAATAAATAAATGAATAACTACAGAACCCTGATTTCTGTAGTGGGGCCACCCTTTGGATTTTAAGACTGGATCTAAATCGAACGATGTCCAACTGATTGGACTGTTTCTTTGGTAGAGAATTTCAATTGTGCTGTTTAGGCTTTTATAGAGTTTAACATAGACATGTCCCAAGTTCCCAACCCAGTAAAGATGGACAGAAATCCACACTAATTACATGATTGAATATAAATAGAAGACGTTCATAGCCCATTAGTCGTGCCAGTCAAGAACTATGAGCCCAAGGCCATTTATTTTGGGTAGTGTGACGACTGAGGCCCAGAAGCCCATATTGTAACAATCAGCATGAATGAATGAATGAATGAATGAATGAATGAATGAAAACTTTATTTAACAGATTGCAGAATGGGTACAATACAGTACGGCTCAATACATACAATTGTTAAGGGGATGCAGACCTGAGAAAGACGTTTGTCTTGTTTCCATCAGGGTCCCCCATTTTCAATTCATATAGACATATATGACATACATGACATACAGATAGTCAGTACTGCTACATCTATACATTTATGACATACCAGATTTGCAAATACAGTACTGTTTGTGATACAGAAGGAGTCAAGAAAAGGGAGTATATACATTTGACGTAGAAACTGTACATTGGAGGTTGGGTGGGGGGGGTTGGGTACATTGGGATATTGACAACCATACTGGGTAATTTACATTGGAGGTGGTTGGGGGGGGGGGGGGGGGGGCGGGGGGCATACTGTATAAACAAGTAACACTGTACATTGAGGGGGGGGGGGGAGGAGACACTGTACAAACAAACACAATTGTACATTGAACTATTGACAAAACCATACTAGGTAAATGACTGTACATTGGAGGGGGTTGGAATGATTGGGTTAGGATATTTACAGGGGCCAGTGTTGAATTGCAGTCTCCCGTAGGTGTCCCTTGAGAGAGGTTTTGAAAGTGGGTAGTGATCCACATTCCTTTACAGCTTTGGGTAGGGCGTTCCACATTGATGTGGCATAATTGCGAAACGTGTTTAGTCCCTTATTTGAGCCGAATCTGGGTTTGACATGATTTGTGGAGCTCCCTCTGGTGTTGTGATCGTGGTATTCACTGACCTTTGGGAAGTATTTTGACATGTACATGGGTACCTTGGTCGTGTAGTGTATCTTGTAGACCAGGCATCATTATGGAAAGAAGAAAACTGACACTGTTGAAGAAAAGCAACACCGTCTTTTTCCACAGATGCTGTATAAAACGTTTCATGTAAATCTTTTCTTTTGTCATTTGAATGGAATCACAGAGGATTCATTGAAACGACTTGGCTCAAGGTATCTAGGGAACAACCCTCTAGGATCAACTGTGAAACACTGTCATGATATTATTTTTAATAACATCGCCACTGTTGCCAAGGTGGTAGAGTTGCCCACATTACTCAGCTGTCAACACACAATGGCAGCATTGTTCCCACCTATATGGCACTAGCATTTATCAGAAATAGTCTTTATACAATAGATTCAAGATTCAAGATTCAAGATTCAAGAGTTTTAATTGTCACGGCATACAGGTATACAATGAAATGCGGCTGGTCTTGCCCGCGACGATGTGCAATACAGTGGTACAACATATAATAGAATCCAATAAAAATACAGTGGTACAACATATTAATAGAATCCAATAAAACAGTGCAATAAACAGGTACATGGTGTGCCATCTCGGTATCTGTACATTAGTATTTACAGAGCATATAGGACATGCTAGTTAGCTTTAGTAGTGCAATACACTGTTCCTGATGTTATACTGCTTTAAGTGGCCTTTCCTCTGGCCATAAGTGTGCGTGTGTGCGGCATGAGTGTTAAAGTGGCTGCTAGTGTGTGAGCGTGCTCAGCGTGCGTGTCGTGTATGTACTTGTGTGTGGATAGTTCAGTTTCTGTGTCTCTCAATGTTCATTGTTCAAGGCTCTGATGGCCTGGGGGAAGAAGCTTAGCCTAAGCCTCTCCGTCTTAGTCTCTAGAATTCGCAGGCGTCTGCCTGACCTCAGCAGCTGGAACAGGCTGTTATTGGGGTGGTGGGGGTCTTTCATTATCCTGCAGGCTCTGGATTTGCACCTCTTGTTGTATAGAGCCTGCAGGGGAGGTAGCGCAATACCCGTGGTACGCTCGGCTGAGCGCACCACTCTCTGTAGGGCCTTCTTGTCCTGTGCCGTGCTGTTCCCATACCAGGCAGTGATGTTTCCGGTCAAGATGCTCTCTACAGCTCCTGAGTAGAAGGACTGGAGTATCTTCCCCGATACTCTGAACTTCCTTAACTGTCTCAGGTGGTAGAGGCGCTGCTTCGCTTTCTTTACTACTGTGGCTATGTGTGTTGACCATGTCAGGTCCTCTGAGATGTGGACCCCCAGGTACTTGAAGCTGCTCACCCTGTCCACGGTAGCCCTGTTAATCCTCAGTGGTGTGTGTGTCTCCCGCTGTCCTCTCCTATAATCCACGATCAGCTCCTTGGTTTTACCAATGTTCAGGAGCAGGCTGTTGTCCTGGCACCAACGTTCCAGTACCTCAACCTCCTCCCGGTAGGCCTTCTCGTCGTTGTCCGAGATCAGCCCCACCACCACCGTGTCGTCGGCGAACTTCACAATGGAGTTGGAGCTGAACTTGGCCACACAGTCGTGTGTGTAGAGTGAGTACAGCAGGGGGCTTAGAACACAGCCCTGGGGGGACCCGATGCTCAGGATGATGGTGTTGGAGGTCTGACCCCCCACCCTGACCGCCTGGGGTCTTTCACTCAGAAAGTCCAGTACCCAGGCGCTCAGGGCGGAGCTCAGGCCTAGCTCGATCAGCTTGTCCACCAGTCTGGTGGGGACTATGGTGTTGAACGCTGAGCTGTAGTCAATGAACAACAGTCTCACATAGCCCCCCTTCTGACGGTCAAGGTGGGAGAGAGTGCTGTGCAGTACCTGGGAGACCGCGTCATCAGTGGACCTGTTTGTCCTGTATGCAAATTGCATAGGGTCCATATCACTGGGGAGAGAGGCACAAATGTGGTCCTTGACCAGCCTCTCGAAACATTTCATGACCACAGAGGTGAGTGCCACCGGTCTGTAATCATTTGGACATGTTGGGGAGGGTTTCTTCGGTACAGGGATGATGGTAGACATCTTGAAGCAGGCAGGGACTACTGACTCCGCCAGGGATTGATTAAATATGGCGGTGAACACCGGGGCAAGCTGGTTTGCACAGGACTTAAGTATGCGTCCTGTTATACCATCTGGGCCTGCAGCCTTCCTGGTGTTCACCTGCATAAATGCTCTTCTCACACTGTGTTCCTACAACGAGAGAGCGCCCCCGCCCCCCCGCGGTTGCCCCCCCCCCTCCACAACAGCCGGTGCGCCAGTAACGTCACTAGCCAGAGGGCTAGCGGCGACACTGTCTACACCGAACCGAGCGTAGAAGGAGTTGAGTTTGTCCGCTAGAGAGGCGTCGTCGCTCCCCATTGAGGGGGCGCTGACTTTGTAGTCAGTTATTGTCTTCAGTCCCCTCCACAAGCCTCTTGTGTCGTTTTGTGCCATTTGTGTCTCCAGTTTCTCAGCATATGTCCTCTTAGCAAGTTTAACAGCCTTGCGCAGAGTGTAGACTGAAGCCTTGTATTCTTCCATATTTCCTGACTCTCTGCCCAGGTTATAAGCCGTGGTGCGTGAGTTTAGGGCTGTTCTTATAGTGCTGTCCACCCAAGGTTTCTGGTTTGGGAAAACCCGCGCCGTCTTTGTGAGGACAATGCCGTCTGCCACTGTAGTTATGTAGCTTACAACGGTATCAGCATACTCGCTGACGTCACTGGCGCTTCCTTCAAACATGTCCCAGTCTGTATCCTTGAACGCGTCACGGAGCTCGGCCTCTGATTCGTCAGACCACTTTTTTGTCTCACGTGACACGACGACTTCGTGTGATCTCTGTTTGTATGCTGGGATTAAAAAGATGGAGTCGTGATCGCTCGCGCTTACAGAGCCCATCAGTGGCGGAGCCGCTACAGCCTTGTAGGCAGCTCTGAACGGGGTGTAGCAGTGGTCGAGTGTGTTCCCCCCTCTTGTGGAGCAGGCGATGTGCTGAAAAAAGGTCGGCATCACTTTTTTCAGGTTTGCCTGGTTGAAATCACCAGTCACTATCGTCGCGGCTTCCGATTAGATTAGATTAGATTAGATTATAATTTATTGTCATCGCACAGCACAAGTACAGTACAACAAAAATAAGTCATAACCAGAATTCCAATGTAACAGTAAAGTGCAATAGCAATATACAATTAAGTGATTAAAAGTGATATATAACAAGCTACTGACTAATATAAAGCCATACTGGCCAGTGGTATATAAATGTAGATATGGGATATATACAAATATAGATATAATATATACAGGTATGTACTGTAGTAGGTATATGTGAACAGGGATATATGCAGATATAATAATAATGAACTTTATTTCATACAAGAATTGCAGCCCAAAGTGCTTCACAGCAGTAAAAATAGACATACAATTAGCATAAAATAGACAGAAAAAGAATACAATAAATATATCCAACATATATACATACATACGTGACATGTAAGATCAAATCGAATTAAATGAAAAGGCTAAAAGAATAATAGGCATACACAATCTCATCTGAATCCTAAGTATACTATAGATATACTTTTCCTAAATTTACAGGGCAGCCTACCTCATATCCAGACCAACAGTAGAGTAGTCTACACCCTCCCCAAACTGACAGTAGGGTAGCCAAAAATATATACTCAACTGTGCTCCTTTGGAGAAAAGTGTCAAGCCCTGCCTCTGTTTACATTCAGTTTGCCAATACTATATTCATGTTATACTTTCTTTTGTAAACTATTAACGAGTCGGTTGCACTCAACCAGCACCTGCTAACGGGTCGGACCCTTTAGCTCAGCTGGTTAGTGCGGGCGCCTGTGGATCCTATGGTCCCAGGTTCAAAACCACTGGGTTACATTGGTGGCAGCGGTGGGATCTCACTGCCCTGTGAATCTGTATCCAGGTTCATGTAGCAATGGGGTGCAGGGACGTGCACAGGACTTTAGAGGGGCAGGTGCTCAAATGCTGAAAAGGGCACTTGGCATTGACTAGTGTTAGATCCTGATCAAACTGGCCAGTATCACGTCTTCATCTGTTTTGGCTCTCCATCCAATTCCTCTGCGTTGTGTCATTTTAATGGTCCTGACGTCTCTCCGACACTGGCTGATAAGATCCTTATCTCTCCGTTAGTGCAATCCATAAACCATAATAATTCTCCACCTCCGTAAGAATTCGACACTCCGACAACGTGAAATACCTTACAAGGAAAAGCGTGGTTTTATTGCTATAAACAGAAACCTCAGCTCAGATGTTAACAGATTGTATTGTCCTTGAAGAGTCTATTCTAATGATCTTTCGGTGTGTTCGTCTATCGTCCTTTTGTTATTCAGTCCAATAGTGTTCAGGCCTGGTCTTTAGCCTAACCCTCCTCGCGTTAGCCGAAGCTAATGATGATGTGGCATTCTTCCTCCCCCCCCCTCTCAATGAGAGGAGAGAGTGTCTTCTGTGTGATCTCAGTCCTACTCGCTCTTGGTCAGATTCTAGTCTGCCTTACACCCGGAAACACCATTCGACTTATAGATCCTCGCCGTAGCAACGATAGCCCACCCCTTTCTGGTTGTCATGTGCCGCGTTGTCATGACAACTGCGTTAATAACCTTTACACACATTTCACGTTTCATTAAGATGAACCTCTCTCCCTCCTGCTCTGGGAGACACTCGCTCTTATCTCAGATGTTCTTACAAGGAATGTCAACAAACATTCTCTCGCTGGCAGTGTGCTAAACATTCTGCTGGCTACTGCCTCTGAACCGCTTCTTCTATCACCGTCTTCCATGCACATTTCTCACCGTTTTAGCTGTGGTCTAGTCTCCCCCCAATCTATACATCACATACATTGAAAAAGCACCCCAAATCCTTCATTCCCCCCTTTGATTCTTAATCAACCTTCAGAATCAACCGACTACTTGGTTTTTCAATTAATTATACACAAAAATAGACTCATAACAATTAGGGCCCCGCTGTCTGCTGTTTTTGCCTTATTGTTTTCCATTACCCGCATCACCCCTAAACCAGAAAGGATAAACAACGGTCAGGGAGGAGAGAGAGAGAGAGAGACAGAGAAAAACACAGATTGCAACTTTTCAGACGACACACCTAAACCCTTCGGCCCCCCTATTAGGTACCCCACGTCCAAATCAGAGCGCTCCCTTCCCTCTTACAGTACACCTCCCATCTTGGGCCGGTCCCGTCTTCTAGGGCAAGGGCCCCTTTCAGTGACAGCTCCTTTCCTGAGCTGGTCCCCCTCCCAGGGCGCGGTCCCCTAGGCAAAAATGTCTCCCCTGGTCTGCTACTGCTCAGTGTCTCTGGCTGTCCTCTCCACATCTGCTCCTCCACCGCCGCCGTCTCCTCTCTCTCGCCGTGGATGATCTGTGTACCAGGCTGCGGTGCCTGGCCCCTGCGGCTTCCTCCTCCTCCAGTCTGTCGAAAGCAGAAACACAACACCGGCAGTCGTCTGTACATTCGACTTCCCTTGTTTTGCTATTAGTCTACCACCTTCTCCACACCTATTATCCATCTTACAGGGCGGTTCCCTGTTTGTTGTCTTCCGGCGTGACACTTGCAGATTCCGATACCCACTCCGCGCAACTCTTCATCCCAGTTTGACCCCCAGCGCGCGCCAGTTCTTCTGGTGACGTGTCTTCTGAAGACCCTGCCTATCTATTAGGTGTGAGAAGGCCCCACTGGAATTCAAACTCCCTCTTTATTCCATAATTAACCCATTCTAATAACTGCACCATCTTTCTGTGCAATTCTTATTTAATCCATTGTATAATTAAACTCTATATCTAATATTATTATTATAATAATAATCCACTCTCTGTGCTCATTAGATTCACTATTGAATCACTCCCCCACTCCGCCACTAGATGGTAGTACAGGCCTATATCTAAATATTCCCCTATGGGTAATGAAAACTCCCCCGCACTACCCCCTCTCCGCCACTAGGTGGCGACCTACTCCTCCTCTATGGTGGTTTAGTTGACGTGTCACTTCCTGGTTCTTATCTGTTGTTATCTCCTCGTGGCGCTCACGGCCATCTTGTATCATCCTCCTCGTGGCCCCTTTTGCGGCCATCTTGTCTCGCTCATAATGGCTACTCAAACAAACGGCCGCTGCCCTCCTTTTTCAAGGCCTAACAACAAAACACCTGTATCTTAGAGTCTCGTCGGCCAAACAGGTCATAATGATGTCTGCAGGTCACATGACAATAGATGATCTACTAACATGCAAGTACTGAACAGGTCAAAAATAAACTGAATGCCAAATGACGGTAGGTCTGAAAAGCGAGGAAAACAACCCTTATATTACAGACCAACAAAAATGGAATTAACCCCTTAGAACACTGCCTTCCTTCACCGGCCCGTTTGTTTTTCATTCCCTGTAGATAAAACCCATATTGGTTTTTCAAAACACCATGGCTCTCTGCTCATATTATTTACGGATGCACTATCTGTTCGTTTTTATTTGGCTTAAAAGATCAAAACAACCGTGTGTGCACAGTGAACTCACATCTTTCTCCTCAGCGCTGTTTCTCCTACAGCGCTGGTCCGCCTCATGACCGCTCGACTCGACGCTCTCTCCCAGGGCTGGCCGGCCTTGCTCGATCATGATTCTCCCACACACGATGACTGTTGTCCACTGTCGTCCCATTATTGAAAAAGCCTTTTTCCATTGTTCTTATCTCTCTGCAACCAACCGTTCCCGTTGTTTTTATCTCTTGCAAATCCGGGTCACGGCACCAACTGTTAGATCCTGATCAAACTGGCCAGTATCACGTCTTCATCTGTTTTGGCTCTCCATCCAATTCCTCTGCGTTGTGTCATTTTAATGGTCCTGATGTCTCTCCGACACTGACTGATAAGATCCTTATCTCCCCCGTTAGTGCAATCCATAAACCATAATAATTCTCCACCTCCGTAAGAATTCGACACTCCGACAACGTGAAATACCTTACAAGGAAAAGCGTGGTTTTATTGCTATAAACAGAAACCTCAGCTCAGATGTTAACAGATTGTATTGTCCTTGAAGAGTCTTTTTTTTTTTTTTTTTTTTTTTTTGTCTTTTTTCCCCCTCCATTTTCCTCCGATTTTCTCCCATCCCAATGTTAGTCGTATGCCAATTCCCAGTCCCTTCCTGGTCGCTGCGCACTTACCCCCCACAGTCAGATCATCTGGGAGAGTGGAGGCTACCACGTGCTTCCTCCGACACACGTCCAGCCAATCACCGCTTCTTTTCACCTGGCAGCGCGGATTCTCATCGAGAGGGCGTAGCGTGTGGGAGGACCACACTATCCCCCTCGAGTCCTATCCGCGCTTAGCAGGCGCCCCGACCGAACTGTAGGAGTCGCTGTTTACAACGACCCGGACCCACCCCGCCAGCTTCTCCCACCCTCTAATACAGCCAATTGTATTAGTGCAGACGGCCAGCCAAGCTGGTGACAACCCCGGAGCTGTGAGCTGGACTCGAACAGGCGAATCCAGCTCACAGCTCCGGGGCTGGTGACGAACGCAATCTCCGCTCGGCCACCTAACCGCCTTGAAGAGTCTATTCTAATGATCTTTCGGTGTGTTCGTCTATCGTCCTTTTGTTATTCAGTCCAATAGTGTTCAGGCCTGGTCTTTAGCCTAACCCTCCTTGCGTTAGCCGAAGCTAATGATGATGTGGCATTCTTCCCCCCCCCCCCCTCTCAATGAGAGGAGAGAGTGTCTTCTGTGTGATCTCAGTCCTACTCGCTCTTGGTCAGATTCTAGTCTGCCTTACACCCGGAAACACCGTTCGACTTATAGATCCTCGCCGTAGCAACGATAGCCCACCCCTTTCTGGTTGTCATGTGCCGCGTTGTCATGACAACTGCGTTAATAACCTTTACACACGTTTCATTAAGATGAACCTCTCTCCCTCCTGCTCTGGGAGACACTCGCTCTTATCTCAGATGTTCTTACAAGGAATGTCAACAAACATTCTCTCGCTGGCAGTGTGCTAAACATTCTGCTGGCTACTGCCTCTGAACCGCTTCTTCTATCACCGTCTTCCATGCACATTTCTCACCGTTTTAGCTGTGGTCTAGTCTCCCCCAATCTATACATCACATACATTGAAAAAGCACCCCAAATCCTTCACTAGCTAGCCTACTTTTTAGCGTGCGTGCATAGTGCACAAACCCAATTTTTGGGGCCCTTTTTGGGGTTAATACAAGTCTATGGTACATTCAGTTTTAGCCATGCATTCATAGACCTGCTACCCTGCTGCTTCCTGGCGCTCCTTCTCCTTCCATTTCTGATTTCTTTCTTTTTTGGGCATATTGCTACAGGCATAATTAACACAAATCCATTTTAATTACAGATGGTAATATTTTAAACTCAGAATGTACAGCTGCTGAAATCACTATTTTACCAATTCATAATGTATTGCATTATTATAATTATAATAATTACAATAATAATACATTATTATTATTATTATTATTATTATTATTATTATTATTATTATTATTATTATTATTATTATTATTATTATTATTATTATTGTTATTGTTATTGTTATTGTTATTATTGTTATTATTGCTATTGTTATTATCAATAGTTGTATGACTTTATGTACAGTTGTTGTTGTTCATTATGAAGTAAGTTGTAAGTGTAACATAACTGAAACTACAACCAGCCTATAAAGCCACCACTACACTAGTTTTCAAGTTCAAGTTTCTTTAATAGTTGTCATACAGAAGTACAGAATACTTTTGTACAAAATGCTTCTTACTGTTGCGCTCCAGAGACTGTGCAAGACAAGATAAGAATGAAATAAAAACATAGTAAAATTAGAAGTAAAAAAAAGAGGTCACAGTGTTCAGTTTAGACATATGTACAATGTTCGATGCAGAATAGACGTAGTTACCATACAATATACAATACTGTGCAGTGTACTAATATACAATACTATATAGTGCAAGGCAGAAATGGAGAAATGGGACGAGGTGCAATTTAGGTACAATTCACAGTAGGTGTACGAGTTGTAGTGCAAATCCTTTATCAATAAATATAAAGTGTAAGTGTGTTTGTGTGATCTAAAGTGTGGAGAGTGGGTGCTGCAGTGTGTTGTTTGTTTGAGTGAGTGTGTGCGTGTGTGCTGTGTGCATTTGATGGTTGTTGCATAGTGATTATTGTTCGTTTAGCGATTATTGTTCGTTTAGCAGCCTGATGGCCTGGGGATAGAAGCTTCTTCTGAGTCTTTCTGTGCTTGCCTTAAGACTCCGGTATCGCTTGCCTGACCGCAGCAGTTCAAAGAGGCAGTTGTTCGGGTGGCTCGAGTCCTTAATAATTCTCTTAGCCTTCCCCTTGCACCGCTTGTTGTAAATGTTCTGGAGGGTGGGAAGCCCCCCTCCAATTGTGCGTTCGGTTGAACGTGTCACTCTTTGTAGTCTGCTACGGTCTTGTGCAGTGCTATTCCCAAACCAGGAGGTGATGTTGCCGGTCAGGATGCTCTCTATTGTACATGAGTAGAAGTTCCTAAGGATCTTCTGACTGACTTGGAACTTCCTTAGGCGCCTGAGGAAGTAGAGGCGTTGTCGTGCCTTCTTCACAACACTGTCAATGTGTGTGGTCCATGTCAAGTCCTCGGATATGTGGGCTCCGAGGTACTTGAAACTGTTCACTCTCTCAACCGGTGCCCCGTCGATGCTGAGGGGGCTGTAGTCCTTGACCCCCGACCTCCTGAAGTCCACAATCATCTCTTTTGTTTTGCTGACGTTCAGGGAGAGGCAGTTCTCCTGACACCACTGTGACAGGTTCTCTACCTCTTCCAGGTAGGCCCTTTCGTCGTTGACAGAGATCAGGCCCACCACTACTGTGTCATCAGCTAATTTGTGATGGTGTTGTTGTTCCGCTGTGCTACGCAGTCATGTGTGTACAGGGAGTAGAGGAGGGGGCTCAGAACACAGCCCTGGGGGGCCCCTATGTTGAGCGTGATGGATGAGGAGGTGCAGTTGCCGGCTCTTACCACCTGGGGTCTGCCCGTCAGGAAGTCCAAGACCCACTGGCACAGGTCATAGTTCAAGCCCAGGTCCCTGAGCTTGGCTATGAGTTTGGAGGGGACTATGGTATTGAATGCTGAGCTGTAGTCGATGAACAGCATTCTCACATAGTTCCCCTGCCTCTTGTCCAGATGTGATGCTGCTGTGTGCAGCACATGGGCTATGGCGTCCTCCGTGGACCTGTTGGGGCGATATGCAAATTGCAGAGGGTCCAGGTTGATGGGGAGGGAGGAACAGATGTAGCCCTTCACTAGCTTACTACAGTAAGCAAAACATGTATCTCTACAGTATTACAGAGAGAGAGAAAGAAGGCTATACCTACTTTTAGAGAGCGAGAGAGCGAGAGAGAGAGAGAGAGAGAGAGAGAGCTACAGTGGGCCACCGCGGTATGAATAATGAGAAATGTAGTATGGGGGAAGTGCAGTGTAGATAGTTATGCTGTAGCCTGCCTGGTTGCATGAGAGAAAAGCACTGACAATCACAACTTCACAAGGCATGCCGCAAATATACAGTACAAACCTGAAAATGAACATGTATTTTGTTGGGCAACAAAACAAATGAAGTGTAGTTCTTGCTTAGGTTTAAGTTGAACTATTAACTGTAAAAAAAAGAGGTCTCGAGTGTGAGCTCAGCTGGATGTCAATTTCGTGTTCAGCTCGCGCAGTTTATATCATCTCATCATCACCACCCACGTGCTATGCGTAAAATATAATAGGTCCGGGAGGCGTCTATTCTTTCCCCAATACATTTCCAGTTCCCCGTTTGCGTTCTGCGATCTGATTGGCCACTGACGTTTCTGGTCATGTGACATGTGCACCCATTTCCGGCTCTAACAGCCTGCAAACTACCTAAGTTAACGCCTAGTCTATCACTGGTTAAGCTTAGGCGACTCTTTCGAAGTTGGTTAAGGTTAGAGTTTGGAATCAGGGCTGGCGTTCTATCGCCCTGCTCTAAGACAAACTCTAACCTTAACCAACTTCGAAAGAGTGCCTAAGCTTAACCGGCAAAAGAACTTGCCGTCACACGATTGGCGCGACCAGAAACGTCAGTGGCCAATCAGAGCGCAGAAGGCGAACGCGAAACTGGAAATGTATTGGGGAAAGAATTCAGGCGTCCGGCAGAGGTGCAATGGATTACGGGGCCTTTCTCTCTCTTTACCTAATATTTAGATTCTATCCTGACATCTTTCATTTGGAAGGGCAGTCTATCTATATGCGCAACAGTAAAAAAGAAAGAAACGTGGCATGCTCAAGGTGCGCTCGAGCACCCCTTGGGCTCTATAGGCCGTAAGGTGAAGGCTGTATCGTTTCATCTCGTTCCCACCTCCCCGAATTACACAATTTTCACTCTGGGTGAAAGATATATTGGTGTAGATTTAGGAACAAAAAGTTCTCCATTGACAAAATAGCCCATTTTGCGCAATCATAATTTTAAAGTCGGGACTAGATCTATCCTCGCGAACGGATATTTGGTCACTGCAGAGTTTTATTTGACGCAATTGGTGCGAGTTCGGTCACGTATCTTGCGCTCGACCAATAGCAGCTCTCTTTGTTGCGAGGATACTGTATCCTCGCAACAAAGAGAGCTGCTATTGATCGATCTGGTGTCAACAAAGAAATTACATCCACACTCTAACGTTATGGACTAAAATGGACAGAAAACACCTTCTAAAGTTCGCAAAAAGGTTTCTAAACAATGTTATATGCATCTCACGTCCGTTCAGAAAGACCGTGTACAAGATTTTACACAGACACGGTGGGATAGATATAGAAACTGCGTAGAATGGTGGCTTAACCTACCAGGCCAGAATCATACCATTGTGGAGACATACAAACATTGTTTAGAGATCGATTTGTGTCATAAATGTCATGATTTATATTTGTATATCTGTATGTCGTGTATGTCATAAATGTCATGATGAATTGAAAATGGGGGACCCTGATTAGATTAGATTGTACTTTATTGTCATTATATTTGCATACAACGAGATTTGGGACTCAAACCTAAGGTGCAGTAATAAAATCACAAGTAATAAAAGAGAAACATAAAATCCTATACAGAAACATTAAATGCTATACAATAAGACAATGTTAGTCATATACAATATACAAAATAACAACAATATACAGAATACAGACGCAGCGCTCAAAAATCAAACCAATTCTGCTGCTTGTCTGCTGCTTGTTGCTGCTTGTGTGCCACTTAAGTCTACTCAGGTGTTAATTTTCCGGGGGTGTTGGCTGGGGGAACAAAGGGGGGATAGTTAACTTAAGTGCTTCCCCAGGGAGGGGGTCGGGGGCTACTGCCCTCAGACCCCCAAAATAATTTTTATATGGGCAGTCTGACTTGGGGTACTGACCATATATTAGTGTTGCAATGCATGATAAGTAAACAGTGAAAAAAGCTAAGAAATCTGATGGGGCTGGGACATTTGGGACGAATAAAAATTTAAGATGAAAATCTGCCCAGCCTGTGGGAGGAAGTGGAGGTGTGAAATCTGGCCCGGTCAAGAACAATAGAGGAGTGGTAGAGAGTGGTAGAGAGGCATGAGAGGTTTGAGTTTTGAGTGCTGTATCTGTAGCAATACACAAATAACAATCACAGTGTCAGATGGCAGTGGGTGGGTATTGCAATGTGGATATTGCACATCAGGATGTTGCACAGTGTGGGAACAAGGTGAATTACCCTAGACCAGTCTATGATGGTCTTAGCAAATGTGTGCCACCTGTATGGCCAGCAGTGGCGGCCCGTGGATGCTTCGCCACTAGGGGCGCTATACCAAACATTTTGCAAACATGTACAGTACCACGCAACCGACTCATGGCAAGACGTGAGCGATTCGACTCACGCTCACGGCAATGAATCGGCTCTTATGAACGAGTTGCTCAGCTGTTACTACAACAACACACAACCAGTCAAATAAAGTATAGTCTAATTCACAACTTGAAACACAATATATAAATAGAAAAGTTAGAAACAAAACTCGCTCCGTCTCCAAACACAGGAAGATCTCTCCCTCTCTCCTTCTCTCTCTCACACACAGCGCGACGTGGAATCGATTCGTTACACAATCAGACCTATTATATACCAAGAATAACTTCAGTATGAGTACAGGGCTGTACACATATTTTGCATATTGTTAAACGAGCCAAGGCTAGCTATTAAACTATCGATATGAATCGAAAATCTGGGACCCTGATGTAAACAAGACAAACGTCTTTCTCTGGTCTGCATCCCCTTAACAATTGTGTGTATTGAGCCGTACTGTATTGTACCCATTCTGCAATCTGTTAATAAAGTTCTCATTCATTCATTCAAACATAGACGATATTGAACAAGCCATAATCCACGTATTTTCAATCCAAACGCGAGAGAGAGAGAGAGAGAGAGAGAGAGAGAGAGAGAGAGAGAGAGAGAGAGAGAGAGAGAGAGAGAGAGAGAGAGAGAGAGAGAGACTCACTGTTTAGTTGACACGTCCAGGGCAGGAGGGCTTGCCTTGATAAAGTAGTGTATATAATCCACTGTTGATGTATTCCAGACCACTGTCCACTGTGTCCAGACTGCATCCGCCATATAGCTTGTTAGCCAAGTGTTAGCTTGTTAGCAGTTAGCAGCACCACACAACACATTCCTTTGTCCATTTCCGCTCGAACAGACTGCAAACTACCTGGCGTTCTATCGCCATGCTCTAAGACAAACTCTAACCTTAACCAACTTTGAAAGAGTGCCTAAGCTTAACAGTCTAAAGAACTTGCAGTCACGGCACGCTCTAAGACAAACAGCTGCCTGCATCAACAACAACACAACTATCTATACCACCAACGGACCAACCTAGGAATAAGCTAGAATTGGAACATTAGAAATTGGATTCGGCCAATCAGAGATCGTCTCTGTGAAATTCTGCTACGGAAAAAAATACTGGCGTCGGCCAATCAGAGAGCGTCTCTGCGAAATGCGGCTACAGAAATTCTTGACGCTACTGGCTAGACCGCTTCAAATCGTGCCCGGATTCCAACATAATAGTCATATTTCAACGCACAATGCGTTATGCACTGATTGGCTGTGACGGATACAGTGATCAAACTGTGACGCGCACTCAGAGCGCTATTTGAGATAATAACGTTATATTGTGCATTGGAAATACAAACATACTTAAAATGAGTAAATATTATTCATTTTAAACATGTTTATATTATTTATAGGGCTATAAAACAAAAAACTAAAAAGTTTTATTTTCTTCTTCTCTGATTTAACAGCAGGTGGGGCGGCGCCCGTGCGCCCCTAGTGGCAGAGCCGCCACTGATGGCCAGCCATCAGCTAAGAATGTGAATGATGCTAGATATAAAGCATTCTGCATGGCATCATCGGCTTTGCCAGAACTCTCTATGCCCCCGACAAGTGGCGCATTGTACCAACGCTGCAAAAGGGCAAATTACCAAGCAGCTATAATGAGACATTCATTGAAAGCTATAATATGTGCCCCTTTACCTGTTGGCAATGGGTGGCATGTCGAGGATGGGGAGTTAACAGTGACTATGACGGATGACTACAAATCCGGCCTCTGATAGTGTGTTGCAGGTAGTCCACTAAGGTTGCAAACAAGGACAATTTGAGACAGGAAGATGTGTGTCTACAAAACTGCCATGTACAGATCTTTGTCAATGCCAAAACTGTGCAAATGTTTCTAAGGAAACCGAAGATAGGGCTACATGGGATGATGACTCAGATGATAGTGGTGAGGATGATTAACACTTTGGTTGCCTAAGGTTAAATTAATGATATACCATAGATTGCCAGCGCTATTTGTCTATGGAGAAAGTCCCCTTCTTTGCAGGGCTATAACTTTTTAAATTCTATTGCTACATTGCCATTATTAGGGCCCATTCAAAGTCCTATATGTATTGTTCATTGTGTAGCAACGTTAAACTTTTTCATTCACATATTCATAGTAAAGTATGGTTTAATGTATAAGTATGTTTTCATCTCTTTCTGCAGCTTTCTCCAGAACGTGATATATAGCCCCAAATGCATTATATTGATGATGAAATACAGTTTGATGGCAATCAGCGCGATATAAAAAATTCCAACTAGACGTACTTCTAGAAGTTACTACACGTCATCTGATGTTGACCGGATGGGCGAGGGGGCGTTTATAATTCCGTGGGCAGCGTTATACCAATCATCTAATGTGGGTCAAATGTTGATAATATCAGTTATTATCGAAGACGGTAACGTTACACGCTGAAACTCACCCCAGTCTCCGCGCGCCGTTGGGCGATCATCGTCGAGTAGAAATTTTATCATTATGGGATATATTATTACCCGGTCCATCTCCAGCTTGTATAATGGTATATACGTCCAAATCATGTTGTTTATCGAGTTATTGGCAATCGATCGCTATGTAGTGTGACGAGCTAGAGTGCCGGAACCTATACCGAGTGCCCGGAAGTAATATGGCCGACCAGCAAAACCTCTACTGCGCTTCCTGTTAAGCGGTTGCGCCGATCGGCCACCAGATGGCGCTCCTGAACCGCCAGAGAGCTCAGTGGGTCCTGCTGGTGGATCTCAGGCCAGCGGAGGGACATTATGAATCCGATCGCAGATTTTTGAAATATTGATATAAGGACGCTGTACAGCGTCCCCCGGCAACTTTAGCATGGCCAGCAAAGACGTGAGAAGACGTGTCCCGGCACTCAAAGTGTTAACATCAGTACTGCCTGGGAAGTGTGGTGGTGGATGAGGGTGTGGACTGGGTTGGGATGTATAGGGCGAGGGGATTAGGATTATACAGTAGTAGTGTGATTTGTTTGTATTTGTTGAGATCAGTTTGACACTGATCTCTCCACACACCTCACTGTTTACTCATTTTACTCTGTATTGTATATTGTATATTGAATATTTAAGCATTACATCACACGCAGGAGTGGTTTGTGACCAATAAACCATGCCTAGGGGTGGTTGTTAGGCCCGAGGCGCAGCCGAGGGTCGTTAGACCCCCCTAGGCATGGTTTATTGGTCACAAATCACGACTGCACGTGGTGTAAAGCTTTTATACAACTGCCAGATTCATCCAACCTTATTTCTATACAATAAACACACATTAATCGAAGATTTATTGAAAAAACCATCCGCCAGAAAAAGTAGTTCCCACAACTCCATGTGGAAGCAGCTTGAAGTGCATCCAACCAAACTAACACATCCAACTGTGTATTATTGGAATGATTGAGAGAAGTTGCCTCATGTGGAAGCAGCTTGAAGTGCATCCAACCAACTAACACATCCAACTGTGTATTATTGGAATGATTGATTGAAAATTTTATTACCAGATGCAGAATATAAAGTAGGTAAAACAAATTAAAACGTTTTCTTTGCCCTATAGGAAAAAAACGTTTTCTTCGCCCTATTTTTTTATTTATTTCTTTTAGCCTAAACTTAACCAGTTGGAAACCAGGGGTACAGTAATAAAATTAGCAATCAACCAATCAATCAATTCAATAGACCATGCTCACTTAAAACAGCGCTGCTTCTCTCTCAGTCTGACTCCCCCGCTGTTGCAGACAGGAGTGTGTGTGTGTGTGTGTGCGTGTGTGTGTGTGTGTGTGTCACAGTGTGTGTGTGCGTGTGTGTGTATGTGTGTGTGTGTGTGTGTGTGTGTGTGTGTGTGTGTGTATGTGTGTGTGTGTGTTTGTGGGTACGCCAGCGTCCAATAGTATCTCCCAGCGTCGGACAGTGTGAGAGAGAACGCTGCAGTCAGTAGAAAGTAGGAAGGAAGAAATTTAAATCAATCAATTAATCTATCAATCAATCCGCGATTTTTCTTTTGTTCTAGATTGAGTCAAGACCCATCAATTACATCATCCAACATTGTTTAAAGGACTAACACATTCCCCTTGACAGAATCGCTTCATATTTAGTCGTTATGGTGCTTTCAACATAACCATTTGTTGTCCGCGATCTTGTTTTCTCCCGGAGTGAGCCGGGGAGGGTTATGTGATAAGGTTGTGGGCGGGTCCTGAGCCCAGGACCGTGGATTGTTGCCAATAAAGACGTGTGAATGGCCAATCAGAATCGAGAAATTTGCATGCCGTTGTATAATCCTCTATACTTACTTACTTTTTTTTTTTACTGTATGAAGCACACTCTCAGGGGCTCATACAGAAACAAGCATTTCATCGTAAAGTACCTGTATTTTATTGTGATAAATAATAAACAAACTTGAAACTTTAAACTTGCGTTAGTATGTATGTGACGAATAAACCTCCGGTCAGTCCTTCATACCAGTGGCCATCAGGCACCACAACAGTGGGCAGGGACTACTGCCAGACATCCAACTACAACTACTAGGAACCTAAAAAGGACAATAACACTACCTTATGCATACTGCACCTTATGTGAATACTGTATATTTCAGTTAGTTAGTTAGTTAATTATATTGACTTGTTATATTGTGCTTGTTTTTACTACCTGTACCTCCCCTTACCCTCCCCCATGCTGCTATGATGCCTGAATTTCCCCAATGGGACCAATAAAGGAATATCTTATCTTGATTGAAAACTTTATTAACAGATTGCAGAATGGGTACAATACAGAACGGCTCAATACACACAATTGTTAAGGGGATGCAGACCAGAGAAAGACTTTCGTCTTGTTTACATCAGGGTCCTCCATTTTCAATTCATCATGACATTTATGACATACACGACATACAGATATCATGACATTTATGACACAAATCGATCTCTAAACAATGTTTGTATGTCTCCACAATGGTATGATTCTGGCCTGGTAGGTTAAGCCACCGTTCAACGCAGTTTCTATATCTATCCCACCGTGTCTGTGTAAAATCGTGTACACGTTCTTTCTGAACGGACGTGAGATGTATATAACATTGTTTAGAAACCGTTTTGCAAACTTTAGAAGGTGTTTTCTGTCCATTTTAGTCCGTAACGTTAGTCTGTGGATGTAATTTCGTTTTTGACACCGGCTCGACCAATAGCAGCTCTCTTTTGGCTCTGTTCTAGACCTCTGAACCTTGGTGCTTTCTGGCAAACCAGCCCGTGTTTACACCTATTTAAGCAGTTCCACCGTCCTCCATCATCCACAGGGGGCGTTACTCAGGCGGAAGTAAACACAACACAACCATATGAACACAACAGTGGCAAAATGTGCCTTGTGCAAAACAGCTTGCAAGGTTCGGCATTGCATCTGCACCATGTACTCAACAGGTAGCAATCTCAAGAGGAGATCTTAATCAAATATATTGTCATTATACAGCACAAGTACAATACACCATCCAACTAGAGTGGATAAAGAAATGCTCCAGAAATAAATAAATGCATAAATGAATGAAAAAAAGAAAGAAAACGTGAGTAACCGAGAGATTTGGACAAAATGGCGCCGCACTGTCCGGCAACCTCTCTGTGTGCTCCGTCGAGACTGTGCTTAATTTAGTAAATTCTTATAGTTTTACGAGTTTTTGATGTACCAACTGTACTGTCAGTCACTCATAGACATTGGATTAAGTTACACTTACCGACTGGATTGCTCTCTGGATCGGCTCGCCGAGGAACAACAATGGCCTGCAGAGATCTTGGGTAGAAACGACAACGGCCCACGCAAGAAGGGGGGAAGACGGCGAGGAAAGAGAGCCGGCGTCAGAGACAGGCTGCGATCCAGGAGACACAAAACGCCATTGCCCAGCATATTGTTGGCCAATGTGCAATCAATCGAAAATAAAGTGGACGACATCAGAGCGAGGATTCAATTCCAAAGAGACATTCGGGACTGCAATGTTCTCTGCTTCACGAGACGTGGTTGACGCCGGACGTCCGGAACCGCGCCATTCAACCGGCCAATCACTTTTTCATCCACCGCAAAGACCATACGGAGGAAGATTCTGGCAAAAAGAGGGGAGGTGGAATAGCCTTCATGTTGAACAACAATTGGTGTGATTCAGGCAATGTGAAGGAACTTTCAAACCACTGCTCCCCAAACCTGGAGTATATATCCATCAAGTGTCGACAATTCTTTCTCCCGAGAGAATTAACGTCGGTCATTCTGATCCTGTGTATATTCCCCCCCCACGCAAACACTGGAGATGCACTTTCTAAGCTTCACGACGAGGTAAACATACTCCAAACAGCTAATGTTGACGCTGCTATTGTGGTTTTGGGCGATTTCAATAGTGCCAATCTTAAAAAAGTTTTGCAGAGTTTCTATAAGCATGTGACTTGTCCCACCAGAAGCGAAAACATATTAGACCATTGCTACTCGCAATTTAAGAATGGGTACAAGTCTCAGGCTGTTAGCGCATTTGGCAAATCAGATCACAATGCCATCTTTTTTTTACCGGAGTACAGACAAAGTCTCAAGCGTGTTCCTAACGCGAGAAGTAAAGTGTTGGTCTGTGGGATCAAAGGACACGCTCCAAGCTGCACTAGAGTGCACAGACTGGAACGTGTTCCGCGAGAACACAGACACTATAAATGACTACACTGAAACAGTGCTGGACTTTGTTTGTACTCTGGTAGAAGAAACAATCCCCTCTACCACAATTAGAGTTTACCAAAACTAAAAGCCCTATAGGTAGACAAATCCGTCTGTGAGGCTCTGAAAGCGCGCACCTCAGCCTATAACGCCGGGCTCGTGACAGGCAACATGAACGAGCACAAGGCGGCGAGATACAATGTCAGGAGGACAGTAACAGAGGCAAAACGGCGCTACAGGGATAAGGTTGAACTTCAGTTCGAACAGGCTGATTCCAGAGGTATGTGGCAGGGCCTCAGAACGATGACAGATTATAAAGGCACCTCCCTCAAACTGAACAATGATATCTCCTTGGCGAATTAACTCAATACCTTCTATGAGAGGTTTGAGGCTGGGAATAACAACACCAGCCTACAGACAACTACAATAGAAAGGGGAGCCACTGCAGATGGAGACTCAGTGTTCAGGATAACAGAACATGAGGTGAGGAGGACCTTTAAGAAAGTGAATATCAGGAAGGCAGCAGGACCGGACGGCATCCCCGGCCGTGTCCTAATTGTCTGTGCCGACCAATTGGCCCCGGTATTCACTGACATATTCAACCTGTCCTTAGAACAGGCTGTCATCCCCACCTGTCTGAAGAAGTCCACCATTATCCCTGTACCCAAAACATCCAAGCCTGCTTGCCTCAACGACTATCGCCCTGTAGCTCTCACCTCCATGAAGTGCTTTGAGAAGCTTGTGAAGGGCTACATCTGTTCCTCCCTCCCCATCAACCTGGACCCCCTGCCATTTGCATATCGCCCCAACAGGTCCACGGAGGACGCCATAGCCCATGTGCTGCACACAGCAGCATCACACCTGGACAAGAGGCAGGGGAACTATGTGAGAATGCTATTCATCGACAGCTCAGCATTCAGTTTCGAGTTTCAAGTTCAAGTTTCTTTATTAGTTGTCATATAGAAATACAGGATACTTTTATATGAAATGCCTCTTTCCGTATTGCTCCTGAGAGTGTGCTATATACAAGGATAAGTATAAAAAGTACAATATAAGTAAAGAATAGAAAGTCAAGTACATAAACAAGTGTAAACAAAACAAAAAATTTCAATATACATATATACAACAATATACAATATACAGTGCAATACAGTACAATGTGATGAGGTACAACTTAGCTTAGCTTGTGGTGCCACCTTGTGGTGGTGAGGTGCAATGAGGTAGAATATACAGATATACCAGTACCAATAAATATAAAGTGTGTTAAATGTCTAAAGTGGGTCAAGTGGGTGCTACAGTGAGTTGTTTATTAAAGTGAGTGTGCGCGTGTGGATGTGTGTGCTGTGAGTGTATTTGATGGTTTGTTACATAGTGTTATTTTCATTGATTGTCATTGAGCATCCTGATGGCCTGGGGATAGAAGCTCCTTCTGAGTCTTTCTGTGCTTGCCATGAGACTCCGGTATCGCTTGCCTGACCGCAGCAGTTCAAAGAGGCAGTTGTTTGGGTGGCTGGAGTCTTTGATTATTCTCTTAGCCTTACCCATGCAATGCTTGTTGTAAATGTCTTGGAGAGTGGGAAGCCCACCTCCAATTGTGCGTTCGGCTGAGCGGGCCACTTTCTGTAGTGTCGAGATTGTAAACTTTGAAACCCCGATCGGTAATACTATTTAAAAAAGAAGTAAAGAATGAAACACTTGGGGAGCTCCAGTAGCTCACCGCGTACCTCGGACGCTATTTCGGTGTCGGGGACAACCGTGCGCGTCACGGATCTGGGGTACACGAGTTCGACTCCCGGACTCGCCGTATTTTCTCAAAGTGTCTTTCCCCCGATCTATACCCCATTCAACCTGTTTCTGTCGGTCATGCTTGACCAGAAAAAGCGATAAACGCTAAAAGAACCAGCTGACTGGTCAAAGTAAAAAAAAAAAAAGAATGAAACACTTTTGAGGTAGTTTATTATAAAAAGTTAATGAACAAGGTGCTAGCTCTACAACACAGAGTTTGTTTGACTGGCCGGCCAAAATCCAAAGAAAAAGTGACGAGATCCGCCTCTGTGTCTGTGTCTCCCCCTCCTTCTCGTGACATGCTCTTTTTATGGCATATCATCACTTCGTGTGTGTGTGTGTGTGTGTGTGTGTGTGTGTGTGTGTGTGGAGAGAGGGAGTGTGTGTATGGAGAGTGGGGGCTTGGTGTGTGTGTGTGTGTGTGTGTGTGTGTGTGTGTGTGTGTGTGTGTGTGTGAGAGAGAGAGATAAAGTGGGGGTTTCTGGCTTATGTGTGTGTCTTATCGTTGGTACTTAACCTGTATCTGGCCCCGTGGTTAATCCTAGGCCAGTCATTATTCAGTCACTTGTGGCATTTCGTGTCAAATTAGTTGAGATAAGGCTATGTGTTCCGGAGCTGTTTAAATGTGTCTTGGGGCAAATGAGGATATTACAGCGTGTGTGTGTGTGTGAGTTTTTATGGAGTAGAAGTGCACTGATAAGAATCTGTGAGTGGCCATCTGGCTAGCTTGCACTAGGATGTCCAAGAGAGAGAGAATTTAAGGGAGCGGGGGAAGGAGTGGGATTTGTTTGTCAGGGAGTGAGAGGAGAGGAGAATGTCTCTGCTATTAATTTACGTGATATACGTGTCATATTGCAACAGTAGTCTGCTGCGGTCTTGTGAGGTGCTATCCCCAAACCAGGAGGTGATATTGCCTGTCAGAATGCTTTCTATTGTGCATGAGTAGAAGTTCTTAAGGATCTTCTGACTCACGTTGAACCTCCTTAGGCGCCTAAGGAAGTAGAGGCGTTGTCGTGCTTTCTTCAATACACTGTCAATGTGTGTGGTCCATGTCAAGTCCTCGGATATGTGGACTACGAGGTACTTAAAACTGTTCACTCTCTCGACCGGTGCCCCGTCGATGCTGAGGGGGCTGTAGTCCCTGACCCCCGACCTCCTAAAGTCCACAATCATCTCTTTTGTTTTGCTCACGTTCAGGGAGAGGCTGTTCTCCTGGCACCACCGCGCCAGATCCTCTACCTCTTCCAGGTAGACCCTCTCGTCGTTTGCAGAGATTAGGCCCACCACTACTGTGTCTTCAGCTAATTTGATGATTGTGTTGTTGTTCCGCTGTGCCACACAGTCGTGTGTGTACAGCGAGTAGAGGAGGGGACTCAGAACACCGCCCTGGGGGGCCCCTATGTTGAGAGTGATGGGTGAGGAGGTGCAGTTGCCTGCTCTCACCACCTGGGGTCTGCCCGTCAGGAAGTCCAAGACCCACTGACAGAGGTCATAGTTCAAGCCCTGGTCCCTGAACTTGGCTATGAGTTTGGAGGGGACTATGGTATTGAATGCTGAGCTGTAGTCGATGAATAGCATTCTCACATAGTTCCCCTGCCTCTTGTCCAGGTGTGATGCTGCTGTGTGCAGCACATGGACTATGGCGTCCTCCGTGGACCTGTTGGGGTGATATGCAAATTGCAGGGGGTCCAGGTTGATGGGGAGGGAGGAACAGATGTAGCCCTTCACTAGCTTCTCAAAGCACTTCATGGCTATGGAGGTGAGAGCTACAGGGCGATAGTCGTTGAGGCAAGTGGGTGTGGATTTTTTGGGTACAGGGGTAATGGTGGACTTCTTCAGACAGGTGGGGATGACAGCCTGTTCTAAGGACAGGTTAATATGTCAGTGAATACCGGGGCCAATTGGTCGGCACAGACTTTTAGGATGCGGCCGGGGATACCGTCCGGTCCTGCTGCCTTCCTGATATTCACTTTCTTAAAGTTCCTCCTCACCTCATGTTCTGTTATCCTGAACACTGAGGGGTAGATCCACAAAGAATGGATTGCACGGAGCAAGTTGCACCCTTACTTACAATCAGGGCCGGACTGGGGAAATATTTCATACCGGGAGATATAGCGTGAAATATAGCCCCAGTCAGGCCACTTTTTAAGCGGGGGGTCTGGGGGTCCCCCACCAGGATTTTTTTTTGTTACAAAGACTTAATTTCCTGCATTCTGGTGAATTTTAGTGCATGTGAATCACAAACTAATGAGCCAACAATTGCTTAGTACAATGTACTGTTATGAACCTCAAATAAAACTGTTGTGGCACTAGCAATGCTACTCTCTCCACCTTCAAAAAGAAAAAAGCAAGAGCACAACATATTTGTCTATTTACTATTATAATAGAGTTAACCACTCTCTCCACCTATTCAAACAGAGCAAGAGCACAATACCATATTCACTTTACTGATGCACTACCCATCAACAGTTAAAATAGCCCTTACACAAACATTAAATAACAGACCTTTCATTATTACAAAACGACCTGGCTCACTGCCTGGCTGTTACAGTATTCTGCAGAGTGCCATCTGCCATTCCATTCGCCGCCTCCACTGTCAATCAGTTGTATCGCCTGGTCCCGCCTCCACCAATCACAAGCGGCAGCACGGCTCCATTGTGTGTGTGTGATCCGAGGGAGAGAGTCAGATAGTTCTCCAACTCTGTCGCAGACAGTGAAATCCTGGTTGTTCCCCACCCACCTAGGTTATCTAACTATCGCGCCGCGCCGCCGCCACAACTAGAAACAATGGCCTGGCAAAAATATATATATATAAAAAAAAAAACTCCAGGTGCTCCCGATGGCCAGTCCTGGCCTGCTTACAATTCATTATGAATTGAAAATGGGGGACCCTGATGTAAACAAGACAAAAGTCTTTCTCTGGTCTGCATCCCCTTAACAATTGTGTGTGTATTGAGCCGTACTGTATTGTACCCATTCTGCAATCTGTTAATACAATTTTCATTCAATCAATCACCGTGCAGATTGATTGATTGAATGAAAGTTTCAATCAAGTTTTTCTTAATCCAATGTCAATGAGTGACTGACGGTCATACACATTAAATGCACCAACAGTTGCTACAAACAAAACTCTTAAAACTATAAAAATTAACAAAAGTAAGCACAGTCTCGACGGAGCACACAGAGAGGCAGCCGGACGTAGCAGTGCCATCTTGTTTGTTTCAATACCATAGTCCCCTCCAAACTCGAGGCACTGCAACGCCTCTACTTCCTTAGGCGCATAAGGAAGTTCAAAGTGAGTCAGAAGATCCTTAAGAACTTCCACTCATGCACAATAGAGAGCATCCTGACTGGTAACATCACCTCCTGGTTTGGGAATAGCACCGCACAAGACCGTAGCAGACTACAGAGAGTGGCCCGTTCAGCCGAACGCACAATTAATTTGGAGGTGGGCTTCCCACTCTCCAAGACATTTACAACAAGCAGGGGTAAGGCTAAGGGTAAGGCTAAGAAAATAATCAAAGACTCTAGTCACCCAAACAACTGCCTCTTTGAACTGCTGCGGTCAGGCAAGCGATACTGGAGTCTCATGGCCAGTACAGAGAGACTCAGAAGGAGCTTCTATCCCCAGGCCATCAGGATGCTCAACGACAATAACACTATGTAACAAACCATCAAATACACTCACAGCACACACATCCACACATACACACTCACTTAGTTTTAATAAACAACTCACTGTAGCACCCACTTTACCCACTTTACCCACTTTAGACACTTTATCACACTTTATATTTATTGGTAAAGAGATTTGCACTACAATTCATAACTCATTGCACCTTACCCTAAGTTGTACCTCATCCCATTTCTGCATTGTACTGTATACTGTATTGTATTGTAACTCAGTTACAAATGTGTTCTACTCTGTATTGTATATTGTATATATGTATATTGAACACTTTTGTTTACACTTTGTTTACGTACTTGACTTTCTATTTTATACTTTATCTATTTTTATCTAGCACACTCTCAGGAGCTAAACAGAAAAAAGCATTTCATCCAAAAGTATTCTGTATTTTTGTATGACAACTAATAAAGAAACTTGAAACTTGAACTTGAAACTTGATTTGAACCTGGATCCACAGGCAGCTGCACTAACCAGTTGAGCTAAAGGGTTTGACGATGACTGAAACTGACTAATCCATAGTTTACACTTATCAAGAGCCAATTGCGCAGTCATTCAGTATGTCATGCTAATATGTCATGTTCTACAGTAGGACTTACTACAATGATACCCAATAAAACAAGTCATTAGAATAATAGAAGCCTGCTACTTTGCTGGAATGATTAATTTCGAACGTATACAGTACATTTGTGTGTGTGTGTTTGTGTGTGTGCTTGCGCACTGAGGCTCACTAAGCCTTTCTCCACACATATTTATTTCTGGAGCATTTATTTATCCACTCTGGTTGGATGGTGTATTGTACTTGTGCTGTATAATAACAATACATTGGAATCTAATCTCATTTTGAGATCAGTCGCAAATCGCTTCCTGTTTCCGCTTGTCCTGGCAGCGTCTATTCGAAAGGCAACCGGTTCATGCGTTTTGCAAATCTGATTGGCCACTGACGTTTCTGGTCATGTGACATGTGCGCCCAATCGCGTGACGCGCCCATTTCCGCCTCGACCAGCAGCAAACTACCTAACGCCTAGTTTATCACTGGTTAAGCTTAGGCGACTCTTTCGAAGTTGGTTATGGTTAGAGTTTGGAATCAGGGCTGGCGTTCTATCGCCCTGCTCTAAGACAAACTCTAACCATAACCAACTTCGAAAGAGTGCCTAAGCTTAACCGGCGAAAGAACTTGCCGTCACACGATTGGTGCGACCAGAAACAGCAGTGGCCAATCAGAGCGCAAAACGCGAACGTGGAAGCATGAACCGGTTGCCTTTCGAATAGACGTGTCCTGGCAGCCTAGAATATGACACGCCCACTGATGATGTCACGGTTCACAAGGAAAAAACAAAACAATTTCTGTTCCAGCTGAGCACCGACTTTTCACGTTCCGAACCAATTATTTCTGGTGTGTATGCGCCGCCCGTTCAAGATTAGGTTCAGGAACCGGCATCGGCGCGGAGCCCGGCCGGTGTGAAAGGCCTATCAGTGTACTTTCCAGCCAAAACACTTTTCCCACAACCTGAAATGAACTATTGCTTTTATAAGATGTATGAACCTTCCCTTCAATATGCCATAAAGAAATATTTTTTTTATCAATACGTTCCCGTTTTATACCGTGATGAATATGAGTGTTATATCGGAATGGTCTGGGATAATTCCTGCAAGGCTAGTTATAAGGTGCTAAGCTAATAACGTTAAATCGATTGCCGTTTCGGCCCTACACAAGCTAGAGTTAAAAATCCAAATGCATTTGATCGGTATTATGTTCCACCATAAATGCATGAAAAGGAGGGGGGAGGGGGGCAGGGGAAGTCATGTCTGATTATTGATTACCAGTAACGGCATTAGTATTGAATGCTAAAACCGCTAATCAGCTGGATCGGTATGAAAACATTGCACAATCTAGCCAGAATCGACGTCAGATAGTCCTTACCTGTGGCCGGGAGTATTCCAAAAATAATACTCCAATTGTTTGATCGCCATCTGGTACATCCAATGTCGATTAGGGCCACAGCATAATTAATCACAGCATATGCATCGGATGTCCCGTAGACGTTTGGATGCGACCGATTGAACCTATAACCTTGCCGTCTGGTAAAAATCTGCGCCCGGAGACTTACAGTGTAACACAAGGGTCTGGAACAGGTTTTACTGCAGCTCGATACTGCCACCTGGGAGAATCTGGCCGGTACTGCACCCTCACAGTAGGGCTTCTAACGGCAACATACGGGTCCCTGGCATTAAATAGGATATTAAAAAAAGAAAAAAAAAGATAAATGAACCAAACACGTAATATTACGTGGTCTGGCACCAAACGGTTGTCGGGCAATCACGTAATATTACGTGGGTGGCACTGATTGAGTTAACAAACAATAATAATAATAATAATAATAATAATAATAATAATAATAATAATAATAATAATAATAATAATAATAATAATAATAATAATAATAATAATAATAATAATAACAAACAATAAAAGAATGTGCAAAATTTGCTTTAAAAGAAAATTAAGAAGAAATGTAAAGTGCACACGAAAGAATTAAAACAAACAACTTAGCTAACAAACAATAATAATAATAATAATAATAATAACAATAACAAACAACAAAATAACGTCCACATTTGCTTTAAAAGAAAATTATGTATTGTAAAATATGTTACACAATATAATAATCAAAATATAATAATATGCTAAATAAACAAACGAATAAATAAAAATGACAAATTCACTTTGTTCCTTGCAGTGATTCTGGGCCTATACATATATAGAGAACACACAAGAGCACATATATTGGCTGGATTAGAAATGGCACGACAGTCATTTTTACATTTAATTATTTATCATCACATCAGGAACATCTATTGACATATTGTACTCACCAGAACAAACATGCACAGTGGTCAGTGGCAGGGTGGAATCAGTGGTCATCTCATCAGGATGAGCAGCTTGCTGTTCTGACGTTCCTTCAGGTGGTTCTAGGTCTATAAATATAGAAATAACATAAGAGCAAATATATTGACTGGATTTCACATTAAATTATTTATCATCAGGAACATCTATTGACACATTGCACTCACCTGAGGAAGCCAGCACAGCTGAGGTGCATGGCTGTTCCTTGTCAACTGATGCAGCAGGTGGACCCAGATATTTTTAAAGTGAATCTAAAATGATATGACAAAATGTGTATTATCAACATTGAATAATTTCCATTTGTTAAATGTAGCTATTATTTAGTTAGTAAGCATTTGGACAGCCTGACATTCCAAGATAGGCATAGCTCTTGATTAGTTGAATCAGGTCTGACCTGAAAACATTCAACAGGACTGGAGTTGAGAACCACTGAGCTAGTTAGCTAAAGTTAGCGCACATTATGACAGGGTTGAATTTGGCAAATGTTTGACTCGGATAGTCAATGTGCTTTCTGAGGTAAACTTAACGTTAGCTAACGTTACCAACTAACTAAAATTCCACCACACTGGCTAGCTCGCTACACCAAAACTAACATTGGGCCTCATGCATGAAGCGATATAAGAACAGATTTCGCTAGCATTTCCTCTTACTTGGGATTCAGCAAAGTTTTCTTATTGTTGCTTTTTTCTCAGGCAAGAAGAAATTATAAGAGTGGTCGAGAGCACTCTTACCGAAATAAGAAATTCTTACCCCCCCCCCCAAAAAAAGCCTACCATTGGTCAATTGCTCCTAAATACGCCTTTAAAATCCCAGAACTTGTCAAAAATAATAATTGTTATTATTATTATAACTTATTGCGTGTGTTATGCTTCTGAAATGGATTATATATTGCTGTTAGAACAGTTAGATGCTCTGGCCGCCCAGGCCGTCCGCATAGAACGCATATCTTCTAGATCTATTTGCAGAGCCAGATGAGTGGCTGCTTAACCGTTTCAGATTGAGATGTATGCAATACTCTGGAGCATCAACTCAGACACAACACATGCCGCAGTCGTTCAGTATTGACAAAGCCTACATTGCTGGAACGATTCATTTCACACAAACAATACGTATAAGTCTTCGCAGAGAATATTCCATTATTGAAAAAACACTGATCAGAATTGACACCAGTCTGCCCCACTTCTCTGCGCCTCCGGCAGTAACGACAGGTTATGTATATAACCTAGTTATATGAGTACTGGCTAAGCGTCCTGCTCTTAAGCCATACCGAGATATACCTCATCTCATGTACCTATTGTACTCCATCAATGAAAAAAACCAAATACACCCCTCACCTGCCAGGCCCCGCCCCTTAGTGGCGTGCTACATAGTACTGGGCATGGCCACCACTCACTCTTCCTCGGTAAAAATCGTTTCCAAAGAAAAGTTTCCCCAAGGGAACTCAGGGCACGCTAAGAGCGGGACGCTTAGCCAGTACTCATATAACTAGGTTATATACATAACCTGTCGTTATATAGCGTACTTGCATCACGTCCCGCTCTTAAGCCATACCGAGATATGGGGTAGAGCGGACGCGAGGCCCGACAGATGCACCCCCTGAGGACCCGTAAGCCCATATCAAGGGGGAAGGGGAGTCCCGTCACCCCATCCTTCCTAATGAAGAGGGGGCGCAGTCAACTCCACCCGAGTGTGAACAAGAGGGAACTAGAACTAGAGGGAAAAGCGGCAACATCCCACGGCGGGGAACATTAAAACAGTGCCCAGCATGTCAGCAGTAGTGTTAGCATTTAGCATTAGCATTAGCATTTAGCGTTAGCATTAGTGTTTCAGCAGCACGCTCCAGGATCGCTTGGAACCCGTCCACTTCAGTGGAACGTTCACCAAACCATCCCGCCCCTGGCGCCGACACACAACATGGTTGTGTAACAAAACAACCCAGCATTACTAACACTAGCATCAATGCCTGATGACACAGGGCTCACCTGTGTGCGAGCCGGCTCGATAGCCAACCTCGCACGCTGTTTCCTCGATCTGCTGCCACAAGACGAGGGAACATCAGAATAGACCCGACGTGTCGTTGGAACATACCCCGAAGATGCCAGGGGTAAGCAAATCTCCGTAAGTACCCAATATTATCTAAACTTTTTCAAATCAACTAGTTGCATAGGGCGACTTGCATCCGCTATGATGGAAACTAAATTGGAGGAAGAGTGAGTGGTGGCCATGCCCAGTACTATGTAGCACGCCACTAAGGGGCTGGGCCTGGCAGGTGAGGGGTGTATTTGTTTTTTTCGTTGATGGAGTACAATAGGTACATGAGATGAGGTATATCTCGGTATGGCTTAAGAGCGGGACGCGATGCAAGTACGCTATATAACAGCAAAGTTAGGTCTTACCTGGAGCAGTTTTGTGTTCAGTGTCCCCCTGGAAAGTAATCCACTCGTAATCTGACATTGGTCGCACACACACACATGCACTGAGTCGTGAGACGTGTGTGTGTGTGTGTGTGTGTGTGTGTGTGTGTGTGTGTGTGTGTGTGTGTGTGTGTGTGTGTGTGTGTGTGTGTGTGTGTGTGTGTGTGTGTGTGTGTGTGTGTGTGTGTGCAACCAATGTCAGATTGCGAGTGGAAACTCTCAAGCTGTTTTGCATACACCTCACCTGCCTTATAAGGAGCATGCGGGAGTGACTATATGAAAATGAAGTGAGCGCGAACGCGCATTTGAGTTTAAGAATGAGTGGGATGCATGATGCAACCGACCTGGGTAAGAACAGATTTGGACGGCTTGATGAATGTGGCAGTGGCTTTTCTTATTGTTCTCTTAACAGACAGGTAAGCAAGAATATAAGAAAAATAATAAGAGAGTATTGTTGAATGAGGCCCATTGTTGTTATTATTACAAAGAATTCTATTTCATAGGCGGCTGGGTGGCGCAGCGGACATTGCGCTCGTCACCAACGCAAGAGACACCGGGTTCGACTCCGGCTGTCGGCGTTGCCTCCAGCTTGGGCCAGTCGTCATACTAACTCAATTGGCAGAGTTAGTGGGTGGAAGTCGATGGGTGGTAATCTGGATGTTGTGGACAGCGACTCCTACAGGTCGGTTGGGGACGCCTGCACAACAGAGACAGGAAATGGCGGGGGTAGTGTGAGCCTCCCACGCGTTACACCTCGCCAATGAGAGTCCGCGCTGGCAGGTGAAAAGATGTGACAGGCTGCCTCCTCGTGTATCGGAGGGGACACGTGATGCAAGGCTTCTATCCTCCCTACAACCGGCCAGTGGGGGGCATATGCGAGCAACGTCAAGACAGGGGAGGGGAGAATTGGCACAGCGGGTAATTGGGATGGGAGAAAATTAGAAAAAAGAGGAGAAAAGAAAGTGGATAAAAAGAATAATAATTTCTATTTCATGACAACGAAAATGACGCAAATTGCTGTATTGCTGAACTTGCTATATGTTTAGACTGAATGGCAATAGCAAACGCTGGCTAGCTAATGTTGGCTTGGCTAACTAGCAAGATTACATGATCCATTCGCTAATGTTGACAATACGATAAAAATTGCATACCTTTCACCCTGGCACGTTTCTCTTCTTCTTCTTTTCTTCTCTTTTTATACTGCGCCCCGGATGGCTTTTGCCTCTTCATAGTTCTCTAACGTTAGTCTTTCTTTCCTCAACGCTCAATTTTATAAACACTTGACCGATACCCATCAATGCACAGCGCTCTAGCATGTTCTGACTGTGAACACCTAAAGCCAAGGCTCTTAACACATAAAGTGCCGTTCAGCAGGGGGCACTGTGGGCAAATGCCGGTGTTTTGCAGTGCTAAACCTATATTAAATATTATAGCTATGGATCTAATAACGCCGTAGATTGTCAGTGAGTTTCTTCCGGTCAACATGCAAAAAACAGATACTTTTTTCATCAATACATTTCCGTTTTATACCGTGGTGAATACGAGCATAGTTCCAGAGCGATTCTGTGTAATCCCAGGAAACGCAGCCAAAACAGCGTTTATCTGCATTTCATTTTAAATCGTTTAATTTCTTGCCTGATTATTGAATCGATCTGAAACCAACGCTAGATTATCAGTATTATGTTTCATCATGCATCCTCGAAAGGGTGTGTGGGGGGGGGGGGGTACTATGCTTCGAGCGCCACCAACGGCAAACGCTACACAGTACATTACAGACACAACCTGCGATTGCGGCGAGAAAATCATTGGATCAACGCAAGATTGGTAACATATAGTCCTTACCTTGTCTCTGATGTACTGCAAAAAGAATAATCCAATTATCTGATCGCCATTCCTAATATTCATTGCAATCGTTTATCCGACGTTATCCAGCATTGCAGATGATCTGGCGGGCGGGGACCCTCGTCGAGGCAACTGTGGTGACCACTTGTCTTGCCGGAGTGTTTAGAAGCCCCCACGCCGCAGCTCGGCCAAGAAAACAAACCATATCGTTTCAAATGGAGTGCAATAGCGGCCGCAAGGCGTTAGGCGGCGGTATTGGCCGTTTGCGATCTCAGACACATTCAGGACAGCCTGCGCAAGGTGCCTCAATATATTATGAATGGCAATAGCGAATAAAAGAAATAAGGAAACAGAAACGTTCTACGTTTCTGGCACTCAACTGCTGGGCCACAGAAACGTAGATCTACGTTAACGGCACCCAATGTGTTAAAGACCGACCGACCGTTTTAGATTTTTGGCTCATTTTCCCTTATGTTAGAATTTTTTTTAATGTAAAAATAATGGTTGCAGATATAGAGGGGGCGCCAAAACTGCAAAAAAATTATATATATATATATATATATATTATTTTTATTTTGCAACCGCCTATATCGCCTGTAGGAAGCTCCGCCCCATATTTATTTCAGTGTGTTCAAACCTCTGTAAATCTATTACAGTAGCACTCAGAATGGTTCCTTTAAAAAAAAAGGCCAGACTTGTGCATCTGCTACAAATGGTTCGAGGATAGTTACTGTAATGTTTGTGGTGCACAATAATGAAGAGATAGTGGTTTTATATCAGAGCTTTTACTGAACGTTGTTGCAGGTCGCATTACACAACATAACTCTCTTACGTTATCCTAACGTAGGCTACTGCCTGTGATGTCATGACGTCACTGCGTAGTACAGTAGTTTGGATCACTACATTACAAATTAAATTTTTTTTAAGACAAACTGTCAAATAGTTGGTATCACAACTTAGAACGAAACGAACGAACCTCAGGAATAATGCTGCCCATAAACATTATACTTGTTGCATCTCTGTAATCATGTACATTTACATTTAGTCATTTAGCTGACGCTTTTATCCAAAGCGACTTACAAGTTATGTACAAGTCATCAGGAAGGGCACAACTCTATCAGCTGAGTAACAATGTTCATCAAAGTGTTGAGTGCTACAGTGTAGGTTAGTTTATTAGGACAAGTGCATGACAGTAAGGTTAGTTAGGGTTGGATTTTATTTAATTAAAATTTTGTAATATTTTTTTATTATTATTATTATTTTCTTTTTTTCAGATAGTGGTTGAAGAAGTGCGTCTTTAGTCGACCGCGAAAGATTGGACGGGTTTTGGCTGTCCTAACTGGGGTGGGTAGTTCATTCCACCATTGTGGGGCAAGGACTGAGAAAAGGCAGATTCTCCTTGATGACCCTCCCGGAGCTCGGATAGGAGTGGGTCTGAGACGGCCAGAAGATGCAGAGCATAGGGGTCTTGAGGGTGTGTAGTTAGAGACCATTGACCAGAGGTAGGTGGGAGCGGTTCCCTTTGCCACACGGTATGCCAGTTCGAGGGCCTTGAAGCGGATTCGTGCAGCAATGGGGAGCCAGTGCAGGTCCCTAAGGAGTGGGGGGACATGGGCCGACTTCGGTAGGTTTGATATCAGGCGGGCCGCTGCGTTCTTAATCAAACATTTAAGCTATCAATTATACCTTTAGGCTGTAATCATTAGATCTAGTATAGCATGTACTGTACATCTTTGCACTACAGAACTGGTGTGCGTCAGTATTCAAACATCATACCATTATGATTATAACATGCATAGATGAACCATGAAACATTTCTTTTTTTTTATCAACTTTTTCTATTTTTCTCCCATCCCAATTTCGTATCGTCCAATTCTACCCTCCCCTGTCTCGAACGCTGTTAGGCCATGCCTCCCACAAGCCGGCTGCAATGTGGACGAAGCCTTACATCACGTGTCCCCTCCGGTACTCGAGGAAGCAGCCGTCGCATCTTTTCACCTGCACAGCGCGATCTCTCAGCGATGGGGGTCTGCGTGGGAGGGACACGCCGCCCCCGTCGCTTCCTGATTCTGATGCGCAGGCGCACCAACCGACCTGTAGGAGTCGCTGTCCACAACGTCCGATCCCCACCCATCAGCTTTCCCACCCCTAACACTGCCAATTGTGTTAGTATGAACGACCAGCCAAGCTGATAGCAATGCGGAGAGCTGGGCTCGAACCCAGCGTCTCCTGCATTGGTGGCGAGTGCCTTGCCCACTACACCACCTAGCCGCCACCATGAAACATTTCTGAAGGATACTTGTGAGGTTTAACAGTCTCTTTCAAAATTACTCATTCACAGTCCTTCAGTCATAGTCAAGCAGGTAAGGGGGAGGCTGTCTGTGCTGCCTGACTGGATATCTGGGCGGCGGCGGTGCTGGTTCAGCATCTTCATTGTCGTCCGGATCAGGATCCATGTCTGGGTCTAGATGTGGGGGCACATCTAGGGACACTAAAAAAAAGAGCTAAGGGCAGCCAAGGTCAGCTACAAGGACAGGCTGGAGGGCAGACTACAGGCCAACAACACCAGGGAGGTGTAGGCGGGAGTCAGGAAGATCACTGGAGTCAAACAGCAGGGCACAGCTGTTGAGGGCCCCCCAGAGCGTGCAAACGAGTTCAACTCGTTCTTCAACCGCTTTGACCAAAGTGGCCTCCCCACACCCCTCCCCCCACCCATCGACACCAGCACCAGATCACACCTACAAAGCACCCCCCCCCCCCCCACCCACCCACACCCACCAGCACCGGAACCCCACCCCCAACAGCAGCAGACTGCCTACCACCCCCAACCCTGACGATCACTAACAGTCAGGTCAGTAGGCAGCTCTCCAGGATTAGCGTAAACAAGGCCAGAGGACCGGACAACACCAATCCCAGGGTGCTCAAAGTATGTGCGGAGCAGCTGGCAGCACCGCTCCAACATCTCTTCAACCTCTCCCTGAGGCTGGAGAGGGTGCCCCAGCTCTGGAAGACCTCCTGCATTGTCCCGGTGCCCAAGAAGGGACGACCCAGCACCCTCAACGACTACAGGCCAGTCGCTCTGACGTCACACGTCATGAAGACGTTTGAGAGACTGGTCCTGTAACACCTCAAGCCCCTGGTGCGTGACTCCCTCGACCCCCTGCAGTTTGCATACCAGGCAAACATCGGGGTGGAGGATGCCATCATCTACATGCTCCACAGAGCGTACACGCACCTGGAGAAGCCGCGCAGCTCAGTGAGGATTATGTTCTTTGATTTCTCCAGCGCCTTCAACACCATCCAGCCATCACTGCTAGCGGAGAAGCTCTCCGCGATGCAGCTGGAGCACGGCTTGGTGGCCTGGATCAAGGAGTACCTCACTGAGAGGCCGCAGTACGTCAGACTAAAGGACAGTCAGTCTGACATACTGGTGAGCAACACCGGCGCCCCCCAAGGAACTGTGCTGTCACCCTTCCTCTTCACCCTCTACACCTCAGACTTCTGCCGCAACTCAAGCGGGTGCCACCTGCAGAAGTTCTCAGACGACTCCTCCATCGTAAGCTACATCACCGACGATGATGAGGAGGAGTACAGAGCCCTGGTGGAGAGCTTCGTCGGGTGGAGCGACAGCAACCACCTCCAACTCAACACCAGTAAGACCAAGGAGCTGGTGGTGGACTTCCGGAGGGGCAAGAAGAGGCCCCCCCCCGATTCCCATCACCATCCGAGGGATGGATGTGGAGGTGGTGGACTCATATAAGTTCCTTGGGGTACACCTGAACAATAAACTGGACTGGTCGGATAACACAGAGGTCCTCTACAGGAGACTCAGGTCCTTCAATGTGTGCAACAGACTGCTGCAGTCATTTTACCAGTCTGTAGTGGCCAGCATCCTCTTCTATGCTGTGGCATGCTGGGGAGGCTACATCAACTCAAGGGACACCAACAAGCTCAACAAGCTGGTGAGGAAGGCTAGCTCCGTGGTGGGAATCGAGCTACCTAGACTTGAGGTGATGGCAGAGAGGGGGATGATAAGGAAGCTGGCTGCCATCATGGAGAACCCCTACCACCCCCTCTACGACGAGCTAGTCAAGATGAGAAGCTCGTTCAGCCACAGACTCATTCCCCCCCGACGCTCAACTAACCGCCTCGGACAGTCCTTCATACCAGCGACCATCAGGCTCCACAACAGTGGGCAGCGACTAGCAGCCTCCAGGCTCCACAACAGGGAGCAGCGACTGCTACCAGACATTGACCTGGGACTTATAGGAACCCAAGGAGGACAACCTACACTACCTTAGGCATACTGCACCTTATGTGGATACTGTGATACTGTGATACTGTGAATAATGTATATTTCAGTGGATACTGTGATACTGTGAATAATGTATACTCAGTAGATAGTAAATTATAACACTACCTTATGCATACTGCACCTTATGTGACACTGTGAATAATGTGAATATTTTTTTTCAGCTAGTTAGATAGTAAATTAAATTATATTGACCAAATTGACCTAATTGTTTACACTGCCTGTGTTGTTTTTACTACCTGTACCACCCCCCCCCCTTCCCCCATGCTGATATGATGCCTGAATTTCCCCAAGGGGATCAATAAAGGAATATCTTATCTTATCTTATGTGGCAGCGGATGTTGCTGTGCCTTGGGATGGATATTTTTGAAGAATGAACTGTTCCTCGTTGTGGCATAGCCATGCCGTCCAGCAGTCACCATGGAGCCTTTCACGCTTGTGACTTTGAGTGGTTCTTTTCTGTAGGGTGGTGTGAGTTTGTTCTGCTTCGGCTGACGACAGAGCACAGTGTCACCTGGCACGATGTTGGATGGTGTAGCATGTCGTCGGTTGTCAGAACGAGCTTTCATTTTAGATTCCGCCTCAGTGTCTCTCTTGCGCACCTCGCTGTCAGTAGGGATGGTGATACGACAGGCGGATGGTATATTGGTGTTCATTTGTCTCTGGAAGATCAGTTCAGCTGGTGATCTTCCTGTCGTGCAGTAGGGTGTAGATCTGTACTCAAAGAGGAAGATGTTCAACTGCTGCTTCCATGGCAAACCTTACATCGGGGCTATCCGAATGATCTTGCCAAGAGTACGCATAAATCTTTCGGCAATCGCGTTAGCCTGCGGCCGTTATTTTTCTGTGATGAAATCCCATGTAACTGGCAAACTGGGAAAACTGTCACGATCACCAGCAGGTATTCTCTGGACGGGAGGGGACCGTAGAAGTCTGCACTCACAGAATGCCACGGCACTTCTGGTAGCTCTGACATCTTGAGTGGTTCCGTTCTTGTGATTGGAGTGGTAGCCTGACATGCTAGGCAGTTTCGACTGAGGGCTTCAGCCTGTTGATCGATGTTGGGAAATCACACCTTCTCTCGGAGGAGGGCTTTGGTCTTTGCAATGCCTTGATGGCTTTCATGTGCAAGTTCCAGGACTCTCTGCTATAGGGACAGGGGCATGACGATCCTGCTTCCCCGGAGTATAATGTCCTCGCTCGCTGAGAGTGTGAGTTCCGTGCTGACATGTCTGTACTGCTGTAGTGCATGAGCATTTGCCGTTTTGTCTGTCACTCTGTGCCACGTGTGGTTCTTAATGTGGGCACTGACTTGTTGTAGAGTGTTGTCCTTTAATGTCTCTGTTTTTATCTCTTCCAGCGTCATCGCCTTGGGTGTGGTGAGCAGAGATATGATTGAAGTTGACATATTCCTCTGACACTTTCGAGGCTCTTGTGTTCGTGGATGTTTGTATGGCAGGGGTCGGCAATTAGGTTTGGCCACAGGCCAGATTTCCCCCAAGCCTTTGCTTGGCGGGCCAGGATCAAAAACAATGGCTAATTTAATATACTGATAGTGAAAAATGCAGCACCGCGGCGGGTGCATACACTTAATAATAATAATAATAATAACTTTATTTGTATAGCACTTTTCATACAGAGGTTGCAGTTCACAGTGCTTCACAACAGTAAAAAACAGGCATAAGCGAGCACTCGCAAATGGCGGACCCTGATGTAAACAAGACAAACGTTTTTCTCTGGTCTGCATCCCCTTAACAATTGTGTGTATTGCGCCGTACTGTATTGTACCCATTCTGCAATCTGTTAAATAAAGTTTTCATTCATTCATTCATTCATGAACAGCAGATCAGCTGTTGCAGATCACCGCGGTGGGTGATGAACAGATCAGAATGCATGAAAACACGACTCATCATACCTTGTTTGTTGTTAAGTCCTCCAAAATCCCTGGTAATGTTTGAAACATGTCAAATATCCACTCGCCGCCCTCCAATTCCAGATTGGTGTTGAATGCAGCTACTTTATCTGCCAACTTGAACACAGTTGTCATCATTGCCTCGTTGTTGTTGTTGTTGTTGTTGTTGTTGTTGTTGTTGTTGTTGTTGTTGTTGTTGTTGTTGTCGCCACATATTATGCAGAGAGGACGTCGGCTCGGCACGCAAGAATCACAGACCTGTTGCGATAAACCCGTATTTTAAGTATGGCTCCTGTTTATTAAAAGAAGCGTTATATTTCCTTGTTGCAAAGAAGCTATCCAAAGATGTTTATTTAGTTTTTTTTAACACATTTTGTTACTTGCTTGCATCTCGAACGCGGAAGTGAAAGTGCGTTAGGGAAATATACACGCGGCCCGGTGGGACTATTCCATTGGTTCTCCCAGTCCACGTGACCATTTCTAGCATTTCAATTGGCTATAGTGACAGACATGCTTTTGATGACTACCGGTAGATAGATACAGCTTCACAATAAAAGACACCCTGGCATCCCGAGTGAATATTTCCCGCACGTAAAATAAATATCATATTCTCAAAATAATCTGACGGGCCAGAAATTATTGCTGGCGGGCCAATGTCGGCCCACGGGCCACCTAGTGCCAACCCCTGTTGTATGGAGATCAGATGGCATGACATGTAATCCGCTGGATTGTCCGCTCCCTTTTTGTAGACGATCCGAAAGTCATAGGGCTAGAGCCTGAGTCCCCATCTCTCTATCCGGGCAGGTGGCTTGGACCTTGGGTTGTTCCAAATAATTCATAGCGGCTTGTGGTCAGTCACTAGGGTAAATGGATGTCCGTAGAGATATAGATGGAAATGCTTGCAACTCCACACAATCGCTAGACCTTCTCGTTCTGTCTGTGAGTATCTGGTTCAGGGTTGGGTTTTTTTATGAGCGGCGTGACTCTGGCTTGTTTTAGGGAGGTGGGGACCACCCCAGAGTTGAGTGAGGAGTTGATGGTTGCAGTTAGGAATGGGAGGATGTCTGGTGCTATGGTCTGGAGGAGTGGGAAGGGTAGCTGGTCCAGCTGGCATGCAGTCGGACGGTTCAACGTTACTAGTGTCAGGGTCTCGGCTTCTGTAATGGGAGAGAAAGATGACAGAGTGAAGGATGAGGTTCTCGATTCAGTATTTGGAATGGGTGGGGGTTGGGAGAAGGAGCTGCGGTTGTTCTCCTCTTTTTCCTCAAAGAAGATCGCAAAGTCTTCGGCAGAGAAGTTATGTGTAACTTCACCTGAAAATCCTTTAGTTTTCCTATGCCGGTGAACAGCTCTGGGTAGCTGTAAATCAGTTCATCTGCCATGCTGCAGGTGGCAAGGTCGACACTGTTGATCATTTGAATGAGCCCAAGCTTACTACGTAGCTGTGTCATAACTCAGGAGCGAATGGCCATTTCCTTTCAGCACGTAGAATGTTGCCTCCGTGTTTCTGTCCTTCGCCTGGACACTGCACACGAAGACACCGATGATGGGCACAGCGTTGTCTGACCCATAAGAGAAGATCTTGATCTTTGCTGCACTCATCATTGGTTTTGGCTTGAGCGTGTTAAACACAGTTTCACTTATGATGTTAACCGAAGCTCCAGAGTCAATCAGTACTGCCAGTTTAATGTCATTGAGCCTGACATGCGTTCAAGGGTGTTTAGTGCAGGCTTCGCCATTCACAGCAAACACATATTGGTCGTCTTCACTGCTAGACGAATCTCTGTGCGTGCTGTGTGCACTGTGTGCACTGTGTGCGCAGCAAGATGTAGTGACTTGATTCAGTCTTTAGCGAGCATGCAGAGGGAGCTGAGTGTGGTAAGTGTCCAGATTTCTGAACTTATAAACAAGGTACTGCGTGTTTTTCTTGGGGGAGAAATATCCATTTAGCTTCGTTTTTGTAGCATCATAATCATCCTCAGTCTCTGCGAGAGTGTCATATGTTGTGCACTCGTTCTCCAGCCAAATGCAAAAGTAGAGCCCTTTTCCTGCCATCATTCACAATGTTCATTTCTACTAGGAAATTGTCATAGTGCTGAATCCACTTACTCCATCTCGTTCCCAATGAACTCAGGTCTGTCTCAGTGTCGAACGGCAGAATAGCTGCTTGGCTTCCCATGAGGATGGAGTTCATCTCCTCTTCTTTGTAGCTAACACCACGTTGTCGCTAGTTAGCTTTGTTTAGCTTAGCGTAGCACTTCGGACGGGCAAACTTCATGGTTTCTTCTTCTTTCTTCCAGAAAGTTCGACAAGTCCTTCACATAGCGTATAGCCTATGTATCCAGTTATATCCTCATTGCCACTGTAATGTTTGTGGTGCGCAATAATGAAGAGATAGTGGTTTTATATCAGAGCTTTTACTGAATGTTGTTGCAGGTCGCATTACACAACATAACAATTTTACGTTATCCTAACGTAGGCTACTGCCTGTGACGTCATGACGTCACTGCGTAGTACAGTAGTTTGGATCACTACAGTTACCAATTTACTTTCAGAATGCAATCGACAGGATGTTCCATCCGCTGATGTTCCATCGTCCCACCTACACTGATTTGGCTGTCTATTTAAAGACCTCCCTATTCACACACTCTGTACACTGATGATGTTGTGCCAAGTTGCTGCTGCTGTACCTGCGGATAAGATATTCAATGCTCGTGTTCTCATTTTAGTAGTAGTAGTTGTTTTCTATTCAGTCATCACACACAATACAATTATGCACAATCATTACAGAATGTCAATGGGCTTTCATTTTGGCAGTGACTGAAAAGGTACAGGCTGAAGCATAATGCTTATATATGCCTGTACTATATTCTTATCAAATTAAACCTCCAAATAAAAGAAAATAACAAAATACAAATTATTCACATTTGTAACATTCAGAAATAGCTATACAAACCGTTTTTTTGAAAACCAAAAGCAAATGACTCATTCTTAAATGTATATAAGCATTGTTCCACAAGTTAACCCCAACTATAGAAATACAGCCCCTTTCAATCTATTTGTTAGCCTTTAGGCGAGTCAATCTATGAAAAAAAAGCACTTAACCCAAAAAAAATTTATACAAAAGGTTTTTCGATGGATTCCGATAGTATTGGGCGTGCTAAATAACATACTAAAAGTCGACCAAAATCGACCCCCCCCGAAAGCCGCCATTTCCAAGATGGCATCCCAGATGGCGGTGGAGATATTAAAATGGCTATATCTCAAATTGAGAATATGGTGCAAAGGATTTCTCAACTGATTCTGGTACCTCTGGGCATGTTCACTAACATACTAAAAATCTAGGAAAATACACCTCCAGAAAGGCTTAATTTTCAAGATGGCGTCCAAAATGGCGGCAGACCAAGCTTAAAATGGCTATATATCTCAATAGAAAAATATATAACTATGATTTTTTACTTGATTCTGGTACCTCTAGACATGCTTGTGAACATACTAAAAATCTAGGAAAATACACCTCCCGGAAAGGCATCATTTTCAAGATGGCGTCCAAACTGGCGCCCAGGAGCTTAAAATGACTATACAAATACAAATAGCTTACTAAAAAAGGTGTTTGCACTCTCCAGCTCTCAAGCTAGCATAGTTGAAGCCTTCTTTTTGACCATTATAGTTGTTATAGTTAGAGGTGTTTGCACTCTCCAGCTCCCAAACTACCATCGTTGAAGCCTTCTTTTTCTGAATCAGTTTCTTTCTTTCTTTTCTGACCTAGTCCTGTGTTTGGGCATGCCTGGGCGTGTCTGACCTGGCAGTGTTATTTAAGCCCCAGTTTCATTCTAGTCTTTGACAGAGGTGTTTGCACTCTCAGCTCTCAAGCTAGCATAGTTGAAGCCTTCTTTTTGACCATTATAGTTGTTATAGTTAGAGGTGTTTGCACTCTCCAGCTCCCAAACTACCATAGTTGAAGCCTTCTTTTTCTGAATCAGTTTCTTTCTTTCTTTTCTGACCTAGTCCTGTGTTTGGGCATGCCTGGGCGTGTCTGACCTGGCAGTGTTATTTAAGCCCCAGTTTCATTCTAGTCTTTGACAGAGGTGTTTGCACTCTCAGCTCTCAAGCTAGCATAGTTGAAGCCTTCTTTTTGACCATTATAGTTGTTATAGTTAGAGGTGTTTGCACTCTCCAGCTCCCAAACTACCATAGTTGAAGCCTTCTTTTTCTGAATCAGTTTCTTTCTTTCTTTTCTGACCTAGTCCTGTGTTTGGGCATGCCTGGGCGTGTCTGGCCTGGCAGTGTTATTTAAGCCCCAGTTTCATCCTAGTCTTTGCCAGAGGTGTTTGCACTCTCCAGCTCTCAAGCTAGCATAGTTGAATCCTTCTTTTTGACCATTATCTGATTTCTAAAGTGATGAGTGAATTCAGTGCCCAGATCTGTCCCATTTGTAAATTGGAAGATGGAAGTGATTTTGTTGAGATTCGTCAGAAAGGTGCTGATGGGATCAATAAAGCTAGTGTTAAAAGAGGTGACACTGTTCATGTGACTGCTGGCATGAAAGTACATTCAGAATGCCGCAAAATGTACATACATAGCCGAGATATTGATTTACATTTACAGAGGAAACAGAGCGGTGAATCAAGTACCACAAATAAAAGGACTAGTACTAGGCAGTCTGAAGCTCTATTCAATAGCCAAACTGATTGCCTTTTCTGCGGCACAAATGTTCATGAAGGACGTGCCGACTACAGTTACGTGAAAATAGACAACTTTGCAAAGTCTATATTGCAAAGCTGTGATAAACATAAAAAATAGGGAAACAATGTCCAGGCACGCACTCCAGGTTTTTCCAAATTTATTGGCAGCCTGTAATCATGACGTTTCGGTGTGAACACACCTTCTTCAGAATGGCTTGCATGAAGCATGAAGGGGAAGTGACCCTAGTAAATACAAGTAAAACAGGAAGTGACAACATAGGAAGTGACAACACATTCCCACAAGAGATCTGCAAAAAAGTACAAAATACCACTTACAAGCACAACCTTTTCAGAATTATGTATATCAAAAAGAAGCATGTAAATAAAAATAAATATAAAAAAAAAATAAACAGTAAATCACAAAGAGATATATCTATATATAGTTATATATATTTTATACAGAGTAGGCCTACATCTTAAACTCTAAACATAAACACTCATGACCCATATAAGCCATCTTTCAATTATAAAGAATGATAAATGAAAATAGTAAACAATCGAATGAAATGAAATAATCAAATGAAACAGGTCAAAACATTTTCCTCATTGAGGCCTCTAGGCTCTAGACAATCTAGAAATTGTATGAATGAATATAGAAGCATTCCCTTTGTAGCAAGAGCCTGTCTCTGTCGCCGCCTCTTGGTGGTCTCAAGACCTGCTCTATACCCATGTATTTTAAGCCAGAAATATCATGTCCTAACTTCTTAAAGTGCCTTGCAACTGAAGACTTCTCGTCATTTCTTCTTATAGAACATTTGTGCTCCGAAATTCGATTTTTAAAACGTCTTCTTGTTTTTCCAACATAGTAAAGGTTGCAAGGACATTTAAGCAAGTAAACAACAAAATCAGAATTACAGGTAATCCGGCCTCTAACAGCGATACTCCTACCTGTACTTGGTTGTAAATAAAATTTCTCTTTAATCATGCCATGACATTGGGTACAAGACAAACATGGAAAATTGCCATTTGGAATATTAGCCATAAAACGGGTCAATTTTTTGGGAAAATCTGTTTTAACTAACTGGTCCCTTAAGTTAGGTTGCCGTTTGTAGAAGTATTTGGGTGGTTCCTGGAACACACCTCCGATCTTAGGATCTGACTTTAAAATGTACCAGTATTTGTTCACAATATCACGCATATAGAAATAGGGCTGAAGGTGGACACCAATGCTACTGAGTTGCTTTTTACTTTGTCTTTATGTGTAAAAAGGGATTGTCTGTTTATCTGTTTAATTTTATTAAGAGAATTCTCAATAAGGGCCTCACTATATCCTCTAGATCTAAAGTTCTGACAAAGCTCCTTGGCTTGTGTATCAAAAATGTCATCTGTATTACAGATACGTTTATATCTCAAAATCTGACTAAATGGAAGGCTCCTCTTGAGCTCTGGTGGGTGATAACTGCTATAATGGAGAAACGAATTTCGATCAGTCTCTTTTTTGAAAACTTCGGTATGGACAATATTGTCTCTCTTTTTCACCAATACATCGAGGAATGCTATGGAATGTGAATCATAATTCATAGTAAACTTAATAGTCTCTCTCTGAGAGTTGAGAAACAAATGGAACTCTTCCAGGGCCTCTTTGGTGCCTGACCATACAAAAAAGAAATCATCAATATACCTCCAATAAGCTTTAATGTGTCCAACATATGGATTATTATTGAAAATACATTCAGACTCAAACTTCGACATAAAACAGTTGGCCATATTAACCGCTACCGGGCTGCCCATAGCTAGGCCTCTTTTCTGTAAAAAATATTGATCCTGAAAACGAAAATAATTCTTATTAAGGACTTCCTGAGTCAATGATATTAATGCCTCCGTAGAGGGATGTAGCTCTATTCTCTGATCCAAATAATATCTACATGCACTTAACCCATCAATATGTGGGATGCTAGGATATAAACTAGAAACATCCATAGTACACAAAATATCAATAGCTTCTATACTGCACTCATACAGCTTACTTAGAAAGTCGGTAGTGTCCTTTAAATAACCAGGTTGTGCTGCAGCCAATTCTTTAAGGTGTGAGTCAACAAATTTTGAGATAGGTTCTGTAAGTGACCCGATACCAGCCACAATAGGTCTACCTGGTGGGTTATGAAGATCCTTGTGAATTTTGGGCAAAGTGTAAATAATAGGTCTTACTGGGTTATCATTCACCATGAACTTAAATTCCTTCTCAGAAATCTCACCCTCCTTAAGAAGGCGCTTTAGAACCTCTTTGATCTCAAAAGAGAACCGAACAGTTGGATCTGTGCTTAAAGGAATATACACATCTGTGTCTGCTAATTGTCTATTTATTTCAGCAACATAGGAACTCTTATTCTGTACCACTAAGGCCGAGCCTTTATCGGCCTTCCTGTACACCAGATTATCTAACTGCATCAATTCCTTAAGTGCTAGTCTCTCTGACTCAAGCAGATTAGGGAATAATCTAGTTTCATTACTTTTCCCACATAGAAGCATAACTTCATCCTCCACTAGTCTACAAAATGTGTCAACTGATGCATGATTAATCTGTGGAGTGAACGTGCTACGAGGCTTGAACAGTGTTTTAAATGGTCTATCAGCCGTGTCCAATGAACTGACTTCTGGCAGCACTGTGCTTCCAGGAGTAGAATAAACAATATTGTTGTCGACATCTCTAGAATAAAAAGCTTTAAGCTTAATGTTCCTAAAAAACTTAAACAATTCAACCTTTGTAGTGAAACCGTCCACCTTACGAGATGGTACAAAAGAAAGTCCTTTGGACAGTAGTTTACATTGGGAGTCACTGAGGTCTACCTCTGAAATGTTGACTATGTTTGCCACCTCCCCCTGCGTCTTCGGGTTGGAAGCTCTCTTGCCTCGTCGGGTCTTCCTGTGCCTCCTCTCCCTGGTAGGGGAGGAGAGGAGCCTGGCTGAAAAACCTTCCGGCTCCTCGTGTAAGGGCCGATCCTTTCAGGTCCTGGTTGTGTCTCATCTGAGCTCAGAGCAGAGGGGGAAGAGCCAGGATAGGGCCGAGCCCCAGCCTGGTGTGCTTGCCTGCGCATACGTGTGTGTATGAAAGTCTGTGAAAGCCAAGGGTAAACCCTATTGGATTCATAGTCCTGCGTGTCTCTTCGGCGTTTAGCCTGTTTATGTTGCTCAATGTCACGTTTATATTGTTCAATTTTTGCTGCACAAGCCTCCTTAATGGCCTGCAGTTCCTCTGTGGGGATTGACTCACACATGTCAACCTCCAGTGCAGTGATCTCCTTGCGTAAACTGTCAAGCTTTGTGCTTTCATTTTCGATAATTAAAAGCATCAGATCTAAGGAACACTTATTCAGAATAGTACACCAAGTATCACAAAAAGCAGGGTTCCCTCGACCCAATGTGGGTTCCTTAATGATACGCAAACCTCTAGGAATGATGCTGTCCTTCCAGTACTGTGACAGTGTGGTGCCGTGCAATAAGGAACGAGTCTCTCTCTGTCTCAGGCGCAACAGAGAACTGGACATGGCGACGCTCCCTCTTGTAGTATGGGAGCCAGTCTCTGAAGGGGGAAACAGACCGCAAATCCGTGTAGAGTACTCATTGGAAAATGCGAAGGTCTAGAGGCCTCAATGAGGAAAATGTTTTGACCTGTTTCATTTGATTATTTCATTTCATTCGATTGGACACGGCTGATAGACCATTTAAAACACTGTTCAAGCCTCGTAGCACGTTCACTCCACAGATTAATCATGCATCAGTTGACACATTTTGTAGACTAGTGGAGGATGAAGTTATGCTTCTATGTGGGAAAAGTAATGAAACTAGATTATTCCCTAATCTGCTTGAGTCAGAGAGACTAGCACTTAAGGAATTGATGCAGTTAGATAATCTGGTGTACAGGAAGGCCGATAAAGGCTCGGCCTTAGTGGTACAGAATAAGAGTTCCTATGTTGCTGAAATAAATAGACAATTAGCAGACACAGATGTGTATATTCCTTTAAGCACAGATCCAACTGTTCGGTTCTCTTTTGAGATCAAAGAGGTTCTAAAGCGCCTTCTTAAGGAGGGTGAGATTTCTGAGAAAGAATTTAAGTTCATGGTGAATGATAACCCAGTAAGACCTATTATTTACGCTTTGCCCAAAATTCACAAGGATCTTCATAACCCACCAGGTCGACCTATTGTGGCTGGTATCGGGTCACTTACAGAACCTATCTCAAAATTTGTTGACTCACACCTTAAAGAATTGGCTGCAGCACAACCTGGTTATTTAAAGGACACTACCGACTTTCTAAGTAAGCTGTATGAGTGCAGTATAGAAGCTATTGATATTTTGTGTACTATGGATGTTTCTAGTTTATATCCTAGCATCCCACATATTGATGGGTTAAGTGCATGTAGATATTATTTGGATCAGAGAATAGAGCTACATCCCTCTACGGAGGCATTAATATCATTGACTCAGGAAGTCCTTAATAAGAATTATTTTCGTTTTCAGGATCAATATTTTTTACAGAAAAGAGGCCTAGCTATGGGCAGCCCGGTAGCGGTTAATATGGCCAACTGTTTTATGTCGAAGTTTGAGTCTGAATGTATTTTCAATAATAATCCATATGTTGGACACATTAAAGCCTATTGGAGGTATATTGATGATTTATTTTTTGTATGGTCAGGCACTAAAGAGGCCCTGGAAGAGTTCCATTTGTTTCTCAACTCTCAGAGAGAGACTATTAAGTTTACTATGAATTATGATTCACATTCCATAGCATTCCTCGATGTATTGGTGAAAAAGAGAGACAATATTGTCCATACCGAAGTTTTCAAAAAAGAGACTGATCGAAATTCGTTTCTCCATTATAGCAGTTATCACCCACCAGAGCTCAAGAGGAGCCTTCCATTTAGTCAGATTTTGAGATATAAACGTATCTGTAATACAGATGACATTTTTGATACACAAGCCAAGGAGCTTTGTCAGAACTTTAGATCTAGAGGATATAGTGAGGCCCTTATTGAGAATTCTCTTAATAAAATTAAACAGATAAACAGACAATCCCTTTTTACACATAAAGACAAAGTAAAAAGCAACTCAGTAGCATTGGTGTCCACCTTCAGCCCTATTTCTAGAGATATGCGTGATATTGTGAACAAATACTGGTACATTTTAAAGTCAGATCCTAAGATCGGAGGTGTGTTCCAGGAACCACCCAAATACTTCTACAAACGGCAACCTAACTTAAGGGACCAGTTAGTTAAAACAGATTTTCCCAAAAAAAATTCCCATTTTATGGCTAATATTCCAAATGGCAATTTTCCATGTTTGTCTTGTACCCAATGTCATGGCATGATTAAAGAGACATTTTATTTACAACCAAGTACAGGTAGGAGTATCGCTGTTAGAGGCCGGATTACCTGTAATTCTGATTTTGTTGTTTACTTGCTTAAATGTCCTTGCAACCTTTACTATGTTGGAAAAACAAGACGTTTTAAAAATCGAATTTCGGAGCACAAATGTTCTATAAGAAGAAATGACGAAAAGTCTTCAGTTACAAGGCACTTTAATAAGTTAGGACATGATATTTCTGGCTTAAAATACATGGGTATAGAGCAGGTCTTGAGACCACCAAGAGGCGGCGACAGAGACAGGCTCTTGCTACAAAGGGAATGCTTCTATATTCATTTTCTAGATTGTCTAGAGCCTAGAGGCCTCGATGAGGAAAATGTTTTGACCTGTTTCATTTGATTATTTCATTTCATTCGATTGTTTACTATTTTCATTTATCATTCTTTATAATTGAAAGATGGCTTATATGGGTCATGAGTGTTTATGTTTAGAGTTTAAGATGTAGGCCTACTCTGTATAAAATATATATAACTATATATAGATATAATTATCTCTTTGTGATTTGTTTCTTTTTTTTTATATTTATTTTTATATACATGCTTCTTTTTGCTATACATAATTCTGAAAAGGTTGTGCTTGTAAGTGGTATTTTGTACTTTTTTGCAGATCTCTTGTGGGAATGTGTTGTCACTTCCTATGTTGTCACTTCCTGTTTGACTTGTATTTACTAGGGTCACTTCCCCTTCATGCTTCATGCAAGCCATTCTGAAGAAGGTGTGTTCACACCAAAACGTCATGATTACAGGCTGCCAATAAATTTGGAAAAACCTGGAGTGCGTGCCTGGACATTGTTTCCCTATTTTTTATGTATGATATCAGAGGTTACAGCACCCAGTGTCAAGTCTAGTGAGGTGAGCGCGTTCTACTACTTTTTTCAATTTTTTAAAGCTGTGATAAACGAAATGATGAGTGGTCATTCAAAGTCAAAGGTAGAATTGAATACTATAATAGTGATCTACATGCTGCAGACTGTGTGTATCATAATGCTTGTAGCACACATTTCCGGTGTGACCGTGATGTTCCCATGGAATTTCAGCCTGATTGTAATCCAAAGCGGAGAAAGTCTGGAAGGCCAAAGAATGAGGACCAAGAACAAGCCTTCTCAAAAATGTGTACTTACTTTGAAACTAATGATGATGGACAGCTGACCGTTTCTGCACTTAGGTGTAAAATGCAAGAGTATTTGTCTAAGGCCGATTCCATCCCATATAGTAATCAATACCTAAAAACATTGCTGATGCAACGATATGCAAATAGCATATTTATTGCAGAAGGAGATGGCTTGGATTGTATTGTTACAATAAGAGAGAAAACATCAGACATACTCAGATCCTACTATAACAACACAAAACAAAACAGTGATGAAGAGTCTGAGAAGAGACACTTACTTGAAACAGCTGCAAAACTCATAAAAAGTGACATAATGACTAATGTTCCACCTGTTAATGAGTACCCGACTACAGAGACACTAAAACTACAGAATGCCCTTGATTATATTCCACAATCACTCCACATTGTGTTAAAAGCTTTGTTTGTCGGTAAAGAGACAGAGCAGAAAATTGCTAGTATTGGCCATGCAATCATACAGACAGTCCGACCACGAGCTGTCCTTGCCCCTTTGCAAATTGGCCTAGCAGTGCAAATGCACCACTTAAACCAGTCTCGGTTCATTGTAGATATGCTGAATAAGATGGGATTCTGCTCTTCCTATTCTGAACTGCAGAGGTTTTTTGTTGTTACTGCACCAAACATGCTTGGTAAGGATATTGATGTGTTGAACACGACCATCTTATTTGCTGCAGACAATGTAGATCATAATATTCTAACAATTGATGGGAAAGGGACATTTCATGGGATGGGCATGATAGCTGCCTTGACACCAGGACAGAAGACAGACCAAAGGATTCCGAGGTTCAGAATTAATGAACTGAATCTTGTGCAGAGGTCAAAAGTTGTGATAATAGATTATCACTTTGCCAAACACTTTTGTAGAGACACCACATTTAAAGAACTTCCAAGACTCGCAGAATGTAACAAGATGGTTGATCTGCTTTGGGAGTTATCGTTCAATTTCAAACAGCTTGCACCTGGTTGGCAGGGGATGATGCACATTATTCATAAGGGAGATGAACATCCAGGGCAGTCTTCAGTGAGATACTTACCAATGATAGACATGTACTCCGGAGACAAAACATGCATTCTGTCAACACTGGAGTTCATTTGTGGTCTGGCATCCAAACACCACCTTGCCCCAGTAGTTACATTTGACCAACCCCTATATTGGAAAGCAGCAGAGATAATCCTAGATTCACCACAGTGCAGTCACCTCAAGTCCTTTGTCCTGCTCCTAGGAGGATTTCACACATTTATGAATTTGCTAGGAGCAATTGGTACACTGATGGACGGTACAGGACTTAAGGACATTCTAGGGGTAGTCTATGGGGAGAACTCAGTAGCCCATATGATGACAGGCAAATCAGTTCAGAGAGCATTCCGTGGCCATCTTCTGGTTGACAAATGATAATATCAGAAATGGTAGATGATAGTCATGAATTTGCAGCAATGGTTGAACAGTCTGAAGCAATGTATACCTCAATAGTTAAGGGTGAAATGCCATTGGAAACAGTGTTCACATCAGAGACCATCATTACAATAAATGAAGAGCTGGGAAAAAGGAAGATGGAACTGTGTGCTAGATCCAAAACTAGTCAGTTGTGGCTAAATTACCAACACATGTTAGAAGTTGCTAGGTCACTGATAACAGCAGATCGCACAGGTTCCTGGCTTTTGCACCTACGCGCTGTTTCTGAATGCATGCCGATATTTGCTGCGGCTGGGCATTACAATTACTTGAAATCGGCACACTTTTATGTCCAAGAGATGAGTCAGCTTCACATCAACCACCCAGATGTCTTCAGACAATTTGAAAAGGGTTTTCATGTTATCCGTCGCAGCAGCCAATCATGGGCAGGCCTCAGCTCAGATCTTGTAATCGAAACAACATTGATGAGGTCATTGAAGACTACAGGAGGGATGACACATGGAAGTGGAATGACCGACAATCGGAGATCTCTTTGGACAATGTCAAAGGGCATAACATCAGAGTATAACACCGCAATGCAGGAGTTCTCAAACCAGACATACACAACATCAGAACAGCACAAGGATTCAACAGAGGCAAGGATGAAAAGGGATGCTGCTGACCTGGAGAAGATCACTTCAAAACTTGCTATATGTTCACCTTTCTCTCCAGACTCTTCTTTAAGGAATGTTGTTACAGGTGTTGTCGCTGAGGATGGAGTGAACGTGCATGATTATGACTCTGTTGGACGCAACATCATGCACAAAATGATCGGACAGCCGGCATTCACATTTTCATTTAGTAGAAAGGATAAAGCCATAACCCTTGGACAAAAATCGTCTATCAAGGTTGCTCCTGATCGAATCATTGATTCTGCACTTCTTTTTCAACGTTTCCTTATTGTCTCCCAAACTGGAGAGCTGTCATTGGAGGAGGTTATGCGTTACGAACTCAGTCCTTTCCCTCCTGCCCTCTTTGAAGCCGGAAACGTCTTCCGCAAAGCTGATAAACCACAACTAGCGCACGCGATCTGTGATTATGCAAGTGATGCAATCCTAGATTCTGTACCAGAAACGGAGCATTATGTTCTTGATGGTGGTTCACTCCTTCACCGAATACAATGGAAGCACGGACAAAGCTATGGTAAAATTGCACAGTCATATGCAGACTTCACCATCCAACATTATGGCTCAGCTACAACCATTGTGTTTGATGGCTATGAGGATGGGCCATCCATTAAAGACAACACACATCAAAGAAGAGGAAACAATATTCATCCCATTGTCAACTTCACTGCTGAGACAGAGTTCTCAGGTAAGAAGGAGGAGTTCCTGTCAAGAGATCTGAATAAACAGAAACTGATCCACATGATAAGTGATGAACTGAAAGAACGGGATTGCACTGTGGTCAATTCACTTGGAGATGCTGATGTAGACATAGTAAGGGCCGCAGTGGGATCATCTCTTCTTCACACCACAACGCTGATTGGAGAAGATACTGATCTCCTCGTCTTACTTCTTTACTATGCACAGAGAGATAGCAAGGGCCTTTATTTCAGATCAGACAAGTCGAAAGCTGATGGCAGTTTTAAAGTGTACGCCATAAACCATTTGAAAGAAGTACTCGGACAGGATGTGTGTTCTCAGTTGCTGTTCATCCATGCTGTGACTGGCTGTGACACAACTTCCCGGATCTTCGGAGTTGGCAAAAAGACAGCATTCCAAAAACTTGTAAAAGGGGATCCTGTCCTTCAGGCTTGTGCCAATGCATTCACTGTACCAAACCAGACAACAGATGTGATCGATGACCTTGGGTGCCAAGCAATGGCTGTCTTTTTTGGTGGAAAGTGCACAGATTCGCTTGCAAAAATGAGATATAACATTTTCAGCAAGAAGGTTGTCTCAGCTTCATCAACGGTAACGCCTGAACATCTACCACCAACTGAATCTGCTACCAAATTCCACTGTCATAGAGCATACTACCAGGTCATGGTCTGGATGGGAACAGATGATGGTATAGATGCTCTAGACTGGGGCTGGAACCTGCAGGACAATAGATTTGTCCCACTCATGTCAACAATGAATGCTGCTCCAGACAGTCTCTTGAAGGTCATTCATTGTAACTGTACCACTGCCTGCAAGACACTTCGCAGGCTCATGCAGAAAATATGGACTACCTTGTACTACTGTCTGTGGACCATGTCAACTTCATGAATGTGACAATCCACATAACAAGTTTCTCCCAGAGGATCCTGAAGATGATGATGAGTAGGCCTAAAGACCACAATAAGTGGGTCATTTATTTTGTGTTCAACACCAAAGCCTGCTTTCTAGGTTGAATATAATAACCAATTTTAATTTTAGCCAAAATAAGCTACAGGCAGCCATTTTGATGATGCAAATGATGCATTCCTAGCAGATATATTTAGCTAGATATTTTGCTCGTTATTAATGTATAGAGGTGCCAGAATCAGTTTATAAATCCTTTAGAAATGTTTTCCCATTTGAGATACAGGCATTCTAAGCTCCCAGTCGTCATTTTGGACACCATTTTGAAAATTAAGCCTCTTCGGAAGGTGTATTTCCCTAAAACTTTAGTATGTTCCTAAGTATGTCTAGGGGTACTTGGGGTACCAGAATCAAATGACAAAATCATTTATATAATTTTTATATTGACATATATATAGCCATTTTAAGCTTGGCCAGCCGCAATTTTGGACGCCATCTTGAAAATGAAGCATTTCTGGAAGGTGTATTTTCCTAGATTTTTAGTATGTTAGTGAGCATGCCCAGAGGTACCAGAATCAGTTGAGAAATCCTTTGCACCATTTTCTTAATTTCAGATATAGCCATTTTAATCGCCCCGGCACCATCTGGGACGCCATCTTGGAAATGACGGCTTTCGGAGGGGTCGATTTTGGTCGACTTTTAGTATGTTATTTAGCACGCCCAATACTACCAGAATCCATTGAAAAACCTTTTGTATCAATTTTTTTGGGGTTAAACCATATATTGACTCGCCTACTTTTGAACAGTAAACTTCAAACGTCTTTCAAATCATATTTTCTTTCCTGTATTGAAAAAAAAACCTTTGCACACAGTCCAGCTTTAGCTATATAACAGCTATAACAGTGGTTATATAGCATACTTGGCTATCGCGTCTCGCTCTGCCAATGAGATATCCTCTTATCTCCACGCACATATTGTGCACACGATACAAACAAATGCACCCACTTGCACGTGACCAAGCCACTCCCATGTGTTAAAGTTAGAGGTTCTATGTAGGATTGCAAGTAACTGTCTAACTGTATTTAACTGTTTCCACTGACTGTACATAACTGTTTCCACTAGAGGGCGCTATAGGCAGAGCCGCTAATGCTACCACCAGGTGGAGAGTATTTAAGGAGATGTCTCCTCCCCCTCTATCTCTTTCCCACCTGCCTCTCACGGAGAGAAGAACTCATGTACTGCTGCTTTACCATGCAAATAATAAACCACGCTGATTAATGGCTGAAGGTAGAAACCATGCCTCTTGACCACATTATTGTCGCCCCATAGCCAGACTCTGTCAACACCATGCGTCTCCCTATATGACGCCGGAAATGGTCACACTCCACCTTCCTTATTTCGTTTCCAACGTGGAAGTAGCAGTGCACTCCGTGAACTAGTTGTTATGAAAACGTAGGGAGAAATTACACAATGTTGGGTATTCGCCAGAAGTTCACCAGCCCCCGGAACCTTCCCGGCACATCCTAACAGCGCAACGGGCCTGTCCTGGGTTTTCCTCGTCTCGTGACAGCGGACTGAGGGACATCGCGCGACGGTTAGCAGTCGAGCTAAGTCGTGCACAGGTAGGGCCTGCGCTATCAGGCATTGATACTAGCATGGATAATACTGCTCGTTGTCTCGTGAGACGACCGAGTGATGTATTGGCGCTGGGAGCAGGATATTTGGGAAAACATGACTCTCTTTTGGATGTTTTCCGAGTATCCTAGCAGGCAGCTAATGCTAATGCTACAATGTTGGGGCGCCGTTCCCCTTGTTCCCCGCCGAGGGCTGTCTTTACTGTCTTCCCTCCTCTTAACCATTAATGCTGACGGTCAATCAGTGTCTAATGTTGGGGGTTTAACGGGGGCTTGTTTACCATTTACATGGGTGGATGGGCTGAGGCTCAGGGCAGGTGTGCTTTTTGTGAATCTATGAATAAAAAATGGGGGTCCCTGGTGTGGACAGGACTAACGTTTTCTCTGGTCTGCATCCCCTTAACAATTGTGTGTATTGGGCTAGCCCATTCTGCAATATGTTAATAGAGTTTTCGTTCATTCATTCATTCATTTATCCCTTCATGGGTGCACACCGCAGTGGAGGTTGTTGCATGCCTACTAGTGAGGCAGTGCTTCACTAGTAGTAGACTTTGGTCTGCAGCCACCACTGGTGTTCCGTGCTTAGTGAAGCAGGTGGCATCAGTCCTTTGCCCTGACATGGTGGAACGGTGTCCCACCCTGCCATGAGGCGAGTCGGCCCGGCAGGTGGCTGGTGGGCTGATGAAGCCTCTACCGCCGCGGTACAGAATTAGCAGCGACTGGCAACATTGCTCAATTTGCTGTTTTTTCTCTCAAAAATGGTGTCGGTGGTGGGGCCTTAGGGCCAGCCAACGTCAAAACATTGCGCAAGGTTTTGAGGTTATTCAGCTTTTGACCTAGCCGCAAGCTATAACCGCAGGGAGGGCTAGGATGCTAGGACGGTTGTTCACAGGCATTTTTGGTTGGAGCAATCTCCCCTTGAGGGGTCTCCTCCTCAGGGCTCCCCCCTCCGCGGGTGGACCTTGGTCTGTCCACGGAGGCGCGGGCGGTATTTGACCTGGGCTCCACGCTGCCCCACACCGCGCAGCCAGAGGTGAGAGCACGGCCTCGCCAGCGGCTGCGGCGAGGCCCCCGGCCAGCAGCCATGTTTCCCCCACCTGAGATACCCTGGACACAAAGAAAACAGGTGATCACAAGGCCGACAGCCTCGGCGGCCGAGGGATCGGCTACATTAGATGAGCACACCCTAAAAGAACTTCGCCGTCTAGCTGTGTCTAGCACGCTCTCCGCTCACTCCCCCCCGCTACGGGACACATGGCTCTGATTTGTTCCCTTTGGCTGCGGGCCGCGTGCTTTCAGTGAAGTGCAAGCGGACCCACGTTTCGCTTCTCATGGGGACAGGGGCTGACACTCAGTTGCTAGCTAGGCCTGGGTCTGCCTGTGAGAATGCTGTGCTGTCAAGCGGCTCCCACGCCACACGTTCTGCGTCTGTGTTTGGTGAGCCTGGTGTTGTGTCTGTCGACGGAAAAGGTTGTCAGCGGGGGAACTCGAGGCCCAGGAGGTCGCAGCGGGAGGGACCGAGCCACCTGTCTACGATTCCTAGCGGACCAGCGGCAGTTGGCGGCGGGGGCGCTTTGGAATTTTACCACGTATGGCTGCAGTGGTAGCCATATGTCGGTGTGGATGGAGAGAACGCTGAGGGCGGCGCTTGTGTTACAGTTTACACACCCCTGCCCTCCGTTTTTGGGTTTGGTACAGACTCTATTATCAGAGTCCGCGGCAGTGACAGCCCTGGCCGAGGAGATTTGTTCTCTGACGGCAAAGCAAGCCGTCGTCGTGGTCCCATGAGAGGATGCGGTGAGATGCGTTTCCTCCAGATATTCTCTGGTGCTGGACCTGTCCCATGGAAGGTTCAGAATGTTGACCGTCACCCACCTATTAGGCGCTGTCAGGTGGGGGACTGGTTCACCTCCATAGACCTGTAGGATGCGTATTCGCATCCCGATCTTCCATCCTAGGACATACCTACGCTTCCTTTGCAGGGCTTAGCGTACGAGTACCAGAGGCTGCCATTTGGCTACTCTCTGGCTCCCCGCATCAAACTCAAACTCAACTCTTTCTACGCTCGGTTTGGTGCAGACAGTGGCGCCACTAGCTCAACGGCTAGTGACGTCACTGGCGTGCCGGCTGTTGTGGAGGTGGGGGGGCATCCGCGGGGGGGCGGGGCCGCTCTCTCATTGTCGGTACACTGTGTGAGAAGAGCATTTATGCAGGTGAACACCAGAAAAGCTGCTGGCCCAGATGGAATAACAGGACGCATACTTAAGTCCTGTGCTAACCAACTAGCCCCTGTGTTCACCACCATATTTAATCGATCCCTGGCGGAGTCAGTGGTCCCTGCCTGCTTCAAGATGTCTACCATTATCCCGGTACCAAAGAAACCCTCCCCAACAGGTCTCAATGACTACAGACCGGTGGCACTCACCTCTGTGGCCATGAAATGTTTAGAGAGGCTGGTCAAGGATCACATTTGTGCCTCCCTCCTCAGTGATATGGACCCTATGCAATTTGCATACAGGCCAAACAGGTCCACTGATGATGCGGTCTCCCAAGTACTGCACAGCACCCTCTCTCACCTAGACCGCCAGAAGGGGGGCTATGTGAGACTTTTGTTCATTGACTACAGCTCAGCGTTTAACACCATAGTCCCCACCAGACTGGTGGACAAGCTGATCGAGCTGGGTCTGAGCTCCGCTCTGAGCGCCTGGATACTGGACTTTCTCAGCGAAAGGCCCCAGGCGGTCAGGGTGGGGGGCCAGACCTCCAACACCATCGCCCTGAGCATCGGGTCCCCCCAGGGCTGTGTTCTGAGCCCCCTGCTGTACTCACTATACACACATGACTGTGTGGCCAAGTTCAGCTCCAACTCCATAGTGAAGTTTGCGGACGACACAGTGGTGGTGGGGCTGATCTCGGACAACGACGAGAAGGCCTACCGGGAGGAGGTTGAGGTACTGGAACGCTGGTGCCAGGACAACAGCCTGCTCCTGAACATTGGTAAAACCAAGGAGCTGATCGTGGATTTTAGGAGGAGACAGCAGGAGACACACACACCACTGAGGATAAACGGGGCTACCGTGGACAGGGTGAGCAGCTTCAAGTACCTGGGGGTCCACATCTCAGAGGACCTGACATGGACAACACACATAGACTCAGTCGTAAAAAAGGCGAAGCAGCGCCTCTACCACCTGAGACAGTTAAGGAAGTTCAGAGTATCTGGGAAGATACTCCAGTCCTTCTACTCCGGAGCTGTAGAGAGCATCTTGGCTGGAAACATCACTGCCTGGTATGGAAACAGCATGGCACAGGACAAAAGGCCCTACAGAGAGTGGTGCGCTCAGCCGAGCGTACCACGGGTATTGCACTACCAACCCTGCAGGTCCTATACAACAAGAGGTGCAAATCCAGAGCCTGCAGGATAATGAAAGACCCTCACCACCCCAACAACAGCCTGTTCATGCTGCTGCAGTCAGGCAAACGCCTGCGAACACCAGTAACTAGGACAGAGAGACTTCGGCTCAGCTTATTCCCCCAGGCCATCAGAGCCTTGAACACTGAACTCTCCACGCACAAGCACACATGAGCACACACACAACACACACACTGTACACGCTCACACACTAGCAGCCACTTTAACATGAGCACACACACTCATGCTGCACACTCTCACACTTATGGTCACTTTACAGAAGGAAAGGTCACTTTAAGAATAGTATATTATAGCTTGAGATTGTAAAATATAGCATTGTATAGCAGTGTACATAAAGACTCAGTGCCTCATCCGTAGCTAACAGTGTATTGCACTACCACAGGACCTAGCATGTCCTACCATGCTCTGTAAATAACTCATGTACAGATACCGATATGCCCTACTTTGTTACTTGTTATTGGACAATGTCGTTCTATTGGATTCTTATTATATATTACTATTGTAATTATGCACATCGTTGCGGGCAAGACCCCCCGCATTTAGAATAGAATAGAATAGAATAGAATAGAGTAGAATAGAATAGAATAGATCTTTATTGTCATTGTTACAGTTGTTACAACGAAATAAAAAAATGCAACCCTAGGTGCTAGAAAAAAAAAAAAAAAATCCTAAACACAGTATTAAATATAAAAACAGTGGTGGGGCATAAATAACATTAATAAAACAGGGGGGTATAAAATATAATTGCACTATCCCTTAATGTTGTGTGTGTGTGTGTGCGTGGGGGGGGGGGTGCAAGGAGACTGTTGTTTTAAAATTTTGCTGAGTTTAGTGCACATATGGCCCTGGGATAAAAACTAAACTTCAGTCTGTTAGTCCGGGTGGGCATGACGCTGAAACGCCTGCCCGAGCGCAGCCGCACGAAGTGCTTGTTGCCCAGGTGGTGTGGGTCCTTCAGTATTTTTATTGCTTTTTTGAGGCAGCGGGAGTTGTATAGTCCCTCCAGTGAGGGGAGGGGGCAGCCGATGATCTTCTGGGCCGAGTTGACGACCCTCTGGAGCGCCCTCCTCTCTGTGGCTGTGCAGCTGAGGAACCACACATTTATGCAGTAGGTGAGGATGCTTTCCACGGAGCAGCGGTAAAAAGACCCAAGCAGGTCTTGTCTGAGGTGGTAGTTTCTCAGTACTCTCAAGAAGTAGAGTCTCTGCTGTGCCTTTTTCACTATCGCCGTGGTGTTGATTCTCCAGGTCAGGTCATCCTCCAGGTGGACACCCAGGAACTTGATGACCGTGACTCTCTCCACACATCCCCCGTCGATATACAGGGGCTGTATGTCGGTCTTCTTCCTCCTGTAGTCCACGATCATCTCCTGGGTCTTAAGCTTGTTCAGCTGTAGGTTGTTATCCTTGCACAGGGCTGACAGCTGCTCTATTTCATCGCGATACGCGGTCTCGTCACCTTTTGTGATGCAGCCCACCACGGTGGTGTCGTCAGCGAACTTGATGATGGTGTTGCTGGGGTGGACTGCGGTGAAGTCGTGTGTATAAATAGAGTAAAAAAGGGGACTCAGCACGCAGCCCTGGGGGGATCCGGTGCTGAAGCTGATGGCTGTGGAGGTGTGGGGGCCTATTCTGACCCTCTGGGGGCGGTCAGAGAGGAAGTCCTTAGACCACCGGCAGAGGGGATGGTTTAGTCCAAGGTCCATGAGTTTGGGCACTAGTATGTCAGGCAGGATGGTGTTAAATGCAGAACTAAAGTCCACGAAGAGCAGTCGTGCGTAGCCCCCCGCTCTCTCCAGATGGGACAGGGTAGAGTGGAGAGTCGTGGCGATGGCGTCCTCCGTGGACCTGTTGGCTCTGTAGGCGAACTGGTGGGAGTCTAGTCCGGGTGGGAGGCTAGAGATGATGTGATGATGTGGGGCTTGAGGGTCTTTTCAAAGACCTTCATGGGTAGGGAGGTGAGTGCGACTTGACGGTAGTCATTCAGGCAACTGATGGAGTTATTTTTTGGGACCGGGATAATTATGGAGGTTTTCAGGCAGGGTGGGACGATGGCCTGGGACAGGGACTGGTTGAAGATCTTAGTGAAGACCCCTGTCAGCTGGTCAGCGCAGTCTTTCAGCACCCGTCCCACGACGCCATCCGGCCCTGCCGCTTTCCTAGGGTTCACTCCCTTCAGTGTGCGTCTCACCTCATGCTCCGTGAGGATGATGCTGCTGAGGGCTAGTGAGTGTGGTGAGGCTGCTTCTGTCGGCACGGCCTCGGGGGTGGCGTTGATGTGCAGTGTGGATGTTTTTTTCGGCCTCGCCTCGAATCGTGCAAAGAAGGTGTTCAGCTCCTCTGCCAGCTGAGGGTCACCCTCGTTGGCTGAGAAGTGGCTGGGTTTGTAGTTGGTCATCTGTTGGACCCCCTGCCATACCTGTCTGGTGTTGTTGCTCTGGAAGCAGTCCTCGATCTTCCCCTTGTAGTCGGTCTTGGACCTCTTGATACCTCGCTTCAGGTTGGCTCTGGCAGTGCTGTATAGCTCCTTTAATTTAATTGTATACTTGCCGTGACAAATAAAACTCTTGTATCTTGTATCTTGTATCTTCACCAAGTGCGTGGAGACCGCGCTGGGGCCTCTGCGTCGTCGGGGGATCCCAATTTTATTCTACCCTGGACGACGTTCTGGTCCTCGGCCGGTCAGGGAAGATCGCCAGGTCTCATACCAGGCAGGTGGTGGAATTCCTCACCAGCCTGGGTTTTGCTGTAGACTGGAAGTGGAGTACTCCTCTTCCCAGTCAACGGGTGGAGTACTTGGGCTTATTTCTAAGCTCAAGGTCTATATGGGCACCCCTCTCAGAGCGGCGGCGAGTGAATGTTCTCGGCACACTCGGGAGGTTCCGTGCTAGGACGGTTACGGCGGTGTCCGTGATGCGCCTGCTCGGTATGATGGCATCTGCTCACTCTGTGGTCCCTCTTGGCCTCCTCTTCATGAGGAGGATACAGAGGTGGTTTTTCCAGTATGGAAATGGACCCGGTGAGAGACAAGTGGAAGCGGCTGAAGGTTCCCATGTCAGTACTGGGGGACCTCGTCCTCTGGGGAGGGCCTGGGGCCCTCACCAGCGGGGTCCCCGTGGGCAGCAGGCTGTCACACGGCACGGTCTTCGCCGACGCCTCCCTCACGGGATGGGGGGGGACGTGTCAGGCCAACGCAGTAGGGGGCAGCTGGCAAGACCATGCTGCCCGGTCTGCACTACATTCAATGTGTTGGAATTGAAGGCAGTCCTTCTGGTCCTCAAACGGCTCGGCCACCTTGTGGTGGGCAAGCATGTTTTGATCAGGACGGACAACATGACGTCAGCGTTGTATATTGACAGACAGGGAGGAGTGCGCTCCCCCCGTCTGCACCGGGCGGCGGTCGAGCTCTGGCTATGGGCGTTTCTCCATCTGCGCAGCCTGAGGGCTCTCCACATCCCCGGCAGGGAGAATGTGGGTGCAGATGTGATGTTGCAGGGCGGTCCTCACCCTGACGAGTGGGGACTACGTCCAGACTAGGGATGTGCATCTCCATCACTGAGGCCGATGCGATTCGGATCTCGATACGGTGCCAACGATACGATACATTAACAATACATTTGAAGCACCCGGCGATGCGATACGATTCACCCCTGTTGAGATACGATACGATTTGATTTAACATAATGCGATTCGGGGCGATACGATGCGATTCAACACGATGCAAAATAATGATAAAATGTTATGGTATGACAGAGGATTTGGTTGTATTCCTTATATGCAGCTTATATTATTATTAGAAATTAAATAATCTACTGTAAGACAATTTATATAAAAACTCTTGGGTGCCTAAGACTTTTGCACAGTACTGTGTTTGAATGAATGAATGACTTTATTTGACAATATAAAAAAATAAACATGTGACAGAAGAGCACAGTCGGGATATACTGCCAAGGATGAACACAAAAAAGCTCAGAGCTTATTTCCATTGTGGTCCTTGTAGGGGGGTGGGGGAGTGTGATGCTTAAAACATGCATCATACAAAACGTGACATCACAACACATCACATATACCATTTAACATTTATATACATACAGACTCATACAACATGCAAGGGTGCCTTAAGCTAAGTGTCTAGGTCAAGTATAGTCCCTTTTGAGCCATGTCTTCAGGCTGGACTTGAATCTAACGGCATTGTCTATGATTTTCAGTTCACTGGGCAGACTATTCCAATAGACAGCTGCTGAATACAGAAAGGACTCCTTCCCCATACAGCTTCTGAATCTGACTGGCACAAAGTCAGTTGAGCTGCGCCTAGTTTGGTATACGTGGGTGTCTCTGATTCGGTTGAAGTAGTTGTTAAAGTACACTGGCACTACCCTGTGCACTATTCTGTGAACTAGGCACATCCCTATCTGGTTTACTCTGTCTTCCACCTTAAGCCATCTCATGATCTCAAAGTGAGATGGGTCAAGGTGGGTTCGGGCAGGTAGCCTTAGTATTACCCTGATTAGCTTGTTTTGTGATGTCTGTAGTTTTATTTTCTGACTTTTGGGGGCACTGTTGTACCAGGAGCCACACGCATAGTCATAGTGACACTGTATGAGAGCTCCAGCAAGAATCTTCATCGCTGACTGATCTAAAAAAATTGAGATTCTGGCTAGGTATCTAGTCCTGTTATTTATCTTTGTAAGTGCTTGGTGAGCCATGCTTTCCCCTGATAAGCTGTTTTCCAGGACGCAACCGAGATATTTCACAGATGTTTTGTCTGTGAGAACAGTATCTCCTATTCTAATGTTAAAACCTGGCGATTTTCTGAGCCTGACCTTTGACCCGAATAAAATGGACTCAGTCTTCCCCACGTGGAGGGACAGCTTGTTGTGGCCTAGCCAGTCGCTAACCTTCTCTAGTTCTGCACTCAATGTCTGCTCAACCACTTGTTTGTCTTTGTGAGACACTAGTAGGGCGGAGTCATCTGCGTATAAAAAAAGGTCACATGAGCAAGCTGCTTTCAGGTCATTTATATACAGGAGAAAGAGGAGCGGACCCAAAACACTCCCTTGCGGGACCCCGCACTCTACTGTCCGAGGACTGGAGAGTACTCCGTTTATATCTACCACCTGTTGTCTCCCTGTTAGGTAGGAACCAATCAATTTCTGAGCTGCCTCATTAAAGCCTAGGGCCCTAAGCTTCATTAACAGGATGTTGTGATCCACTGAATCAAATGCCTTCTGGAGGTCTAACATTACCATTCCACAGAACTTTCCCTCATCTACCTCTTTCCGGATGTAATCTGTGAGGAACAGCAGGCAGGTGTCTGTGGAATGGGACCTCCTGAAACCAGATTTGTATTTGTACATGATGTTATTAGTTAAGAAATACCCGTCTATTTGCTCATATACTAGCCTCTCAATGGTTTTTGACGCCCAGGATGGAAATGGGTCTGTAGTTACCCGGTTCCAATTTGTTTCCCTTTTTGTGGAGAGGAATAACTCTTGCCGATTTCATTTCGCTTGGAAATGTTCCTGTGTCAATGGCTAGATTGGTAATGTGAGCTACATATGGCGCACTGATTTCTGCAGCATCCTGCAAACATTTACCAGGGATGTTGTCTAATCCAGTAGCCCTTGAGGTGTCAAGTTTTTTAAGCTTTTCCTGGACCTCCATCTCAGTCACTTTCCTAAAGGAAAAAGCATTTGCTTTAACCCCCTGATCTAGGTAGAATTTATGGACTTCACTCTCTATGTTGTTGCCGGGTTTAGCTGGTATCTTTTCCGATATAGTTTTTGCAATGGATGTAAAATAGCTATTCAGACAGTCTGCCACCTCTGATTGTTCTGACCTGGACTTCTTAAATTGTTTAAAAAGATTGTTCCTTATTTTAATAGCTTTTAAAATGTCATCATTAATCCAGGGCTGTGTCCTCTGCTTTATCCTGACCATCTTCCTGGGTGCTACTCTGTCAACTACTTTAAGAAATGTTGTTTTAAAACCGTCCCATGCTTGATCAACCTCTTTGCAGTGCATTACATGAGACCAGTCCACACCCCTTAAACCATCCATTCTATCGACTTTAGCTAAAAACACACACACACAATGTATATATACACACTACTGTGAGACAATAATAATCACACACAAAGGGATAATGGCTTATAGCAGACTTAATGATTTTATAATATTTCAGATAATGAAATTAAATGTTTATCATCAACTATCCAGTTAGTATTTATATTTTAACGTTTGGCCACTATCATTGAACGTAGAGAGAGAGAGAGAGAGAGAGAGAGAGAGAGAGAGAGAGAGAGAGAGAGAGAGAGAGAGAGAGAGAGAGAGAGAGAGAGAGAGAGAGAGAGAGAGAGAGAGAGAGAGAGAGAGAGAGAGAGAGAGAGAGAGAGAGAGAGAGAGAGAGAGAGAGAGAGAGAGAGAGAGAGAGAGAGAGAGAGAGAGAGAGAGAGAGAGAGAGAGGAGAGAGAGAGAGAGAAGAGAGAGAGAGAGAGAGAGAGAGAGAGAGAGAGAGAGAGATGAGAGAGAGAGAGAGAGAGAGAGAGAGAGAGAGAGAGAGAGAGAGAGAGAGAGAGAGAGCGTTTGAGTTTGAGCGTTCTGATGCTCCGTAGCTAACCACACCATGATGGCATTTTGTCAACAACACAGTTTGAACCTGGAGGAAGCGATATAAAGAAACAAATTGCCAATAAATGTGAAGTTATCTTTGAACCTGTTGTCAAGCATCGTCAATATACCCCCCCCCCCCATTTCCTCACTAATGGAACTGGTGTTGCAGAGTCACATTAGTTAGTTAGATAGTTTAGCGTTAGCTGAACGGCTAACTGGCTAACGTTAGCCAGCGGCTACTAACGTTAGCCAGTTGATCAATTCAATTCATGTCTCAACTTCCACTGTTTGTTGATAACTCGCCTAGCTCTCGCCTTCTGTAGTAGCGAAGCAAAGATAGTATCTGCTGTGTGCAGTGCACTATTTAGTCATAGGAACATAAATAGTTAATGCCAATGAATAAGAACATAAATAGTTATTGCTATTATGTAAGAACATAAGTAGTTAATATTATTGGGTACCAAGTCCTTTGAATTACAGCACTGCCCTTTAATTTACTTCATGATGCGAGATAGATATCACGACAGCCACACCTTTCACTGCACAGACTGGAATGTGTTCTTCGACACAGATAACATTAATGTCTACACGGAGACAGTGCTGGACTATGTTTGTACTTTGGTGGAAGAAACAATCCCCACTACCAAAATGAGAGTTTACCCAAATCAAAAACCCTGGGTAGACCAATCCGTCCGTGAAGCTCTGAGAGAGCGCACCAAAGCATACAACGACGGCCTAGTGGCAGGCAACATGAATGACCACAAGGTGGCGCGACACAACGTAAGGAGGACAGTGTCAGAGGCCAAACGGCGCTACAGGGATAAAATTGAACTCCAGTTTGAACAAGCTGACTCTAGAGCTATGTGGCAGGGGCTCAAAACGATGACAGACTACAAAGGCGCCTCCCTCAAACTGAACAGTGACATCTCCTTAGCAAATGACCTCAATACCTTCTATGCGAGGTTTGATGCTGGTAATAACAACACCAGCTCACAAGCCACGGCAATGGGGGGGGGGGGGGGTCGGCTGCTGATGGAGGCGCAGTGTTCAGGGTAACAGAGCATGAGGTGAGGCGGACCTTTAAAAAAGTGAATATCAGGAAGGCAGCAGGTCCGGACGGCATCCCCTAAAAGTCTGTGCCGACCAACTGGCCCCAGTATTCACTGACATATTTAACCTGTCCTTAGAACAGGCTGTCATCCCCACCTGCCTGAAGAAGTCCACTATTATCCCTGTACCCAAAAAATCCAAGCCTGCTTGCCTCAACGACTACCGCCCTGTAGCTCTCACCTCCATAGCCATGAAGTGCTTTGAGAAGCTAGTAAAGGGCTACATCTGCTCCTCCCTCCTCATCAACATGGACCCCCTGCAATTTGCATACCGCCCCAACAGGTCCACGGAGGACGCCATAGCCCATGTGCTGCACACAGCAGCATCACACCTGGACAAGAGGCAGGGGAACTATGTGAGAATGCTATTCATCGACTACAGCTCGGCATTCAATACCATAGTCCCCTCCATACTCATAGCCAAGCTCAGGGACCTGGGCTTGAACTATGACCTCTGCCAGTGGGTCTTGGACTTCCTGACTGGCAGACCCCAGGTGGTGAGAGCAGGCAACTGCACCTCCTCATCCATCACCCTCAACATAGGGGCCCCCCAGGGCTGTGTTCTGAGTCCCCTCCTCTACTCCCTGTACACACACGACTGTGTGGCTCAGCGGAGTAGCAATACAATCATCAAATTTGCTGACGACACAGTGGTGGTGGGCCTGATCTCTGCCAACGACGAGAGGGCCTACCTGGAAGAGGTCAAGGTCCTGGCGGGATGGTGCCAGGAAAACAGCCTCTCCCTGAACGTCAGCAAAACAAAGGAGATGATTGTGGACTTCAGGAGGTCGGGGGTCAAGGACTACAGCCCTCTCAGCATCGACGGGGCACCGGTTGAGAGAGTCAACAGCTTTAAGTACCTCGGAGCCTACATATCCGAGGACTTGACATGGACCACACAAATTGACAGTGTTGTGAAGAAGGCACGACAACGCCTCTACTTCCTCAGGCGCCTAAGGGAGTTCCAAGTCAGTCAGAAGATCCTTAAGAACTTCTACTCATGTACAATAGAGAGCATCTTGACCGGCAACATCACCTCCTGGTTTGGGAATAGCATTGCACAAGACCGAAGCAGACTACAAAGAGTGACACGTTCAGCCAAACGCACAATTGGAGGGGGGCTCCCCACCCTCCAGAACATTTACAACAAGCGTTGCAAGGGCAAGGCTAAGAGAATCATTAAAGACTCCAGTCACCCGAACAACTGCCTCTTTGAACTGCTGCGGTCAGGCAAGCGATACCAGAGTCTCAAGGCGAGCACAGAAAGACTCAGAAGAAGCTTCTATCCCCAGGCCATCAGGCTGCTAAACGAACAATGAACACTACACAACAACAACCACCAAACGCACATAGCACACACATCCACACGCACACACTCACTTTAAACAAACACACTGTAGCACCCACTCCACACACTTTATAGCACACACCCACTTTAAACAAACACACTGTAGCACCCACTCCCCACACTTTATATTTATTGATGAAGGATTGCACTACAACTCGTACACCTTACTGTAAATTGTACCTAAATTGTACCTCATCCCATTTCTGCTTTGCACTATATAGTACTGTACATTAGTACACTGCATAGTATTGTATATTATATGGTAACTCAGAACATTGTACATATGTCTATACCGAACACTGTGACCTCATTTTCTTCTTCTAAATTACATGCTATACTATGTTATTTGATACTATCTTGTCTAGCACAGTCTCTGGAGCGTAACAGTAAGAAGCATTTTGTATGAAAGTATTCTGTACTTCTGTATGACAACTATTAAAGAAACTTGAGAAACTTGAAACTTGCTTTACGGCAGGTGAGTCTGCACTACGCGCAGATGAGACACACACATCCACGGAGATGACGCAGCTGAATGTTGCTGCTGCCAAGATGAAATAGCATGATAAAAACAGTTATCAAACAGTTATAAAAGATTCCCCCAGTTGCAAAACCGAAGAAGCGTTGCAGTTAAAGTAGCCTGCGGTTTTGCAGGCCAGGTTTTTAGGTTTTCCCAGCACCCCGTTCCACCCTGGAAGCAGTTTGCAGACCACCCATCACCACGTGTGCCCACGCGGGGACGAGGCGGTGTGCCGGACCGATACAAGATGGCGAGCCAACCCACTGAACCTCTGATATAGCTCAAGGCTAATGCCAGCCTGATGTGAATACCCCTCTTGCTCAACCCCTGTTACCTCAACAGTCCGGTAGGATTGAACTGATTGAACTTGAATCATAAGAACTTCCACGGATTGAACTGACTTATATCCTTTTCTGATACACGAACTGATTGAACGAGAATACAAGGACATTCCAAGGGCTTTGACCCCGTTCACCTTTTGTTATTTTGATATTGTGTTTTGTATTTGATTTGATTTAATTTGATATATGACTATCGATATTTCTCCTATAAGAAGGGAGAATTAAAGGGTAAATACGCCCAGTAAGATACCTGAACTACTGATGTTCTCTTGTAAAGAGGACGAGTTAAAGGGTCAATGTACCCAATAAGATACTTGAATCCCATTGATGACATTGATTATAGTTGAATCACTGATGGTTCTCCTGTAAAGAAAGATGGTTTAAAGGGTAATTTCACCTAATAAGGTATTTGCATTCCCATAACCTGGAATATTCCTATTGGTACTTTTGTTGTGTTACACCTTCAAAGGAAGAGTTTAAAGGAGCATTTCACCTAATAAGGTATTTGCATTCCCTGCACATTTAAATTTTTAAATGAATAAGTTTAAACATTTACCTATTGAAATGATAAACTGATATAGTGTTTACTAATGATAAACTGATATAGAGTTTACTGATGATAAAAGGATACATCCAATATCCAACCTTGAACCTAGCTTTTAGCTAGAGATAACCTCAGAGACGTCTGAACCAAACCTAATGTGTTGATCCAATCAATCTAGGACTTGATATCGAACGAACCCTCCTTAAAGGAGAGGTTACTGAAAGAATCTAAAAGGGATACTTCAAACAACTAGTACTTTACGTCTGTATGCCTGTATATCTAGCTAGCGCGCTTTTAGTTAATAAACCGGTCATTGTTAACTCTGTCTACTATTCTTTCAATTGTGCATATTACTCCTCTCCTCATTCGAATCTAGAACTGTGCCCGTGGCGAACAGCTGTTACTGTTAGTGACACAAGTGCTACATAAATTTGGCAAGCCAGCCAGGAGGAGTATATCACAATTAACCTGTTAATCTGTAGACCGTTTTTGCCTAAAGGTACATGCCTAAGTAAATGGAAGATTGCTCCACTTCCGCAATGTCAATTAGCATGTTCTTGGTATTGTGACGTACGTGGGTTGGTCATTACCATTATTACTGTATTTATGACACCATCTGAACATCAGGTTAGTATATTTAAATATATTATGTTTTGGATGTGTGTGTGTGTGTGTGCATGATAGCTAATGCTGTCTCTTTTTCTCTATCAGGTGCCGCCCGTCCCTACACTGAAGAGTGCTGATTGCCTAATGGGTGACAGCTGATGGCAATCACCTCGAGAGGGACGGACGGGTGGACAGATATACCAGACAGCACACACTCGTCCGGGCGCCTCATTCTGTCAATTGCCAGTGACCAGAGTGGAGTGGGGTTGCCATTGTTTTCCACTGTTGTGTGGATTGATCTTGTGTTGGCCTTTGTTTCCACTGTTGTGTGGATTGATCTCGTGTTGGCCTTATTGTCACTATTGTGTGTTCTCATGTTCACACTACTTACCTGGTAGGCATTGTGTCTGTGTTGGTGTTGCTGCCAGGTAAGTGTATATATATATATATTGTGGCCTCTGTGCCACTTGCCACCTATGTGGAATTAGTTAATATATATATCTATGTATTGGGCCTTCTGCCTTTTTGCCTCCCTTGTGTGGAGCTATAGTGTACAGTACATATTTCCACTCTTGTGTGGGTTTGTATGTGTAGTTGGCCTCTGGGCCTATTTTCTTCCCTGTTAAGGGATTACTACACATACTGTTGGCTTTTAGGCCATTTTTGCGTACTCTAGTATACTACCTGTGTTGGCTCTTGTGCTCAACTTAATTATAATTATCTTGTGTGTTCTCCCCTTACCTTTCTCCCTGTTTGTTAATTGTTTGTGGGTTGTTTTTTTCCCTTTGTTAAATACTCATATTACAGGTGGAGGTTTGAATTCCTGCCACAGATAATAAATATAATTTACCTTTTGAAAGCGCGTTTGTGTTGTTTTACTATCTGCCGGGACCTTGCTTTAAAAGCATCTACTGAGGGGGTTGTTTTTGTTCATGTGCAGCCTGCTTCAGTTTCTATTCTATGTGGTCATTAGACCTTGGTACATGACAGTATCTAGGAACATCTAGGGACCTGGGGGTATGTATTTCCAGTATCAGAAATATTGTGTCTGTTACTAGGCTGAGTAAATTGTAATGAATAAATTAATTATGATTAATTATGATTTATGATTTTGATGATGATGATCAAAAATGTATACGGGGCACGATAAAATGCTCACTGAGCTCATTCACCACCTTATTGAGATCATGTGTACAAAAAATCTAAGCAAATGAACCGCGGGAAGATGATTAAACAGAAGGATTTGTAGATACAGTAATTAATGATAATCGACTTTAATTATAAATTCATATTTGACCTTGAACTTGACCTTGACCTTATTATGGCCAAATCATACATCTATGGATAGGGAAAATGCTCCTCTTTCCAATGGCAGGTTTGAATCTTGCGGTTTTTACGATAATTAGCATTTTCCGATAAATTTGTATTTCCGATAAAACATATAAAACATCTGTAAAAATGAAAAAATACAATTTTACTACTGTTTTTGATAGGGTTATGGTCTTTACTCTTGGCTACATTTTTTTTTTTAAAACATTGACCTCTTAACATCCAAGGGCCCACATGTGGACGATTCTTTGCCGACCTCTAGTGGCTCGGGTGTGCATTTATTTTAATACAATATATAGATAGAATTAAAGCCCTATTGGTTGCCTGTCGATTGCCCTTTCAGGTGACAAAATCCGTTCAGCGGTTCTCGAGTTACATGCCGATATGTGAGGCGTGCCCCAAAGTACGCAAAAGTACACATTACCACCCCGGACTCCCGGGGCTCTAGCTCCGTCAATCATTTGGCGATCTCGAAAATCTTTGCACAGGGTTGTAGCCAATGAGTGTGGTTTTCCAATGATACCCCATGATATGATAATTGGGGATCTAATACGGTCTCTATTGATCGATTTATAATAAAGAAAAGCAGGGTCCCCCTATAGGGGGACCTTAAGGCTTAACAGGTTAAAAGGACCAGTCTTTAAGTCAGAAGCTTAAATAGCGTGTAGCGATGGACGTAGTTCAAACTAGTAGCGTGAAAATCCCTAATTCGGTCATAGTCAGCGGTATAATCGATATTACCACTGACCATGAACTGAATGACTTTCTGATGAAACACGGCTCCATTCGGAGAAAGCTCCCCGTAGACCCTTCCGAGTTAGAGCCAGAACCACGTGTTATTATAGAATACGACAGTGGCGAAGCTGTGCAAGCACTTTCCCTTTACCGACTAGACACGGCAGACGCTAGTTACCTCATTAGAGACTTAACCAGCGTTTATGTACCTGTAGTCAGCAACACGGCTACACAGACTATCTCTCAGACCTAAAAGAGATAGCGAAACTGAGTGGCGAAGACCTCGCGGAAGTTCTCAGGAGAAAACTCTTCACCATCGGCAACGTGCTCACCCTGAACGATCCTGAACCCCAAAATGGCAGACCAACATGTTCCAAAGGCTGCAACACAAGCTAGCCCCTCACCCAGAACAATCCCAGAGCAGCAAGTCCGACTAGAGCACAGCCAGTCTCCTTCACCAGCGCGCTCTCAAGAGAATGCACAACCTGCTCTGAGACTCTCCGATGTCAACCCACCTGAGGTGAAAAAGATGATTGTGGAGCACATAGTGCGAAGCGAAGACTCAGCCATGCACAGCCAAGCATCACTGAGACTCAGACTCTTCTCTGGGCGAAGACCTCGGCCCAACAGAGAAGTAGACTACAAGACATGGCGTTCCAATGTGGGGCTTCTTCTCAAAGACACAAAATTGTCTGATCTACACAAGTCCCGGAAACTCCTAGATAGCCTCATGGCACCCGCCATTAACATCATAAGGCACCTGACACTGAATGTCCCCCAGGAATGTACCTGGAGATCCTCGACTCCGCCTTCGGAACCGTCGAAGATGGAGATGACCTTTTTGCAAAGTACCTCCATACAATGCAAAACAATGGAGAGAAACCTTCAGCTTACCTTCCACGACTACAGGTGATGCTGAATACCACCTACAGAAGAGGAGGAGTAGCTGCAACCAACCTTGATCAGCAACTTCTAAGACAATTCATCAGAGGCTGCTGGAACAACACCATGATAACCGAGCTGCAGCTAGAACAGAGAAAGAGAAACCTGCCTACCTTTGCAGAGTTCCTCCTGTTACTCCACACGGCAGAAGACAAGCGCTCTTCCAAAGAATGCCGAATGAGACAGTACCTCAACGTTTCAAAGCCAAGGGTATCGAGTAACTACCAGGGCATCTGGAACCAATGCGAAGAGGAATGCACTTCACAGCCGATTCCGGACACCAGCTCCGAAGTCCGAAGTTTAAAGGCTCTAGTTGCAGACCTACAGACACAGCTCACAAGAATACCAAACGACAACAAGAGAAGACAAGCGAGGCCAGCTCCCAAGCAAGAAGCCCCGGAATCAGTTAAACCGAAGCCGACGACTGACAGAGGTACTCCCAAGTCCCAAAAGTCAGAGACTCCAAACCCAAAGAACTACACAAGCAATAGACCAAGACCCTGGTATTGCTTCAGATGTGGAGAAGATGGACACATAAGACCCCACTGCGAGAGTGAACCAAACCCCTCTCTGGTGGTCTCGAAAAAGAAATTACTAGAGGAGAAACAGCATGCATGGGACGCTGAAAACAAAGCCTCCAAGCCTGATTTAAACTAAAGACAGTTTCTGCTGAGGGACAGGCGGGAACTGAGTCACAAGAGAGATGTCCCAGACGGAAGTGGCGAGCCTCCAATATGTGCTCGGCCTCCCATACCAAAGAAGTAGCCCTACCAAAAGGACTGGTTGGAGCTAAATGCACTGCACAAGTAACCATAGAAGGTAAAGAGTGCAGCTGCTTACTCGATACAGGCTCCCAAGTGACAACGATCCCGAATTCCTTCTATCAAGAGAACATGTCTCATCTACCCATCCACTCCTTATACGACCTGCTTGAAGTGGAAGGAGCCAACGGTCAGGAAATTCCCTACCTCGGCTACGTCGAAACGCCCACCCTAGCGCTGATTTTGCCTGATATGCGCTGATAGTTACAAACACCCCAGATATCCTGTACAAGCAGTACGCAGATACTACCAATCCTTGCCATACAAGGTAGTCTTGAAAACCCTTGGAGCCAGACATAAACAGTCTGCGGATTCCAGCATGGGCGAAGTGAAACTATCGCTTCAGGTCAGACCAAAGTCCTTGAGGGATTAGTGAGTTGCAGAGCAACCAACGCAGGAAGATGGGTGATGATAGAGTCCCCAAGGTCAACAGCCTTGTATACCAGTCATCCTCAAGAACGAGTCCGACCACGATATCACCCTGTCTCCGAAGGTTGTGATAGCCGAGATACATGCAGTCATGAGTGTCCAGTCCCTCAAGACACTTGACGCAGAACTATCGACAGACCCTAACCAAAAATCAAAGCTCAAGTTTGACTTTGGAGACTCTCCAGTACCCCAAGAGTGGAAAGAGAGGATAACTGAATGGCTGAACTCCATGCAAGAAGTTTTCGCACACCACGATCTCGACTTCAGATGCACTGACAAGATAAAGCATCATATAAATCTCAACGACAAGCCGCCATTCAAACATCGGGCGAGACCTATACACCCTCAAGATATAGAAGCTGTGCGCAACCACATTCAACAGCTCCTTGACACTGAAGTCATCCGAGAATCTGAATCACCCTTCTCGTCGCCAATTGTAGTCGTCAGGAAGAAGAACGGCAATGTCAGACTATGCATAGACTACAGGAAACTGAACCTCCAAACAGTAAAGGACTCATACGCCCTGCCCAACCTGGAGGATTCCTTTTCAGCACTGACTGGATCCAAATGGTTCTCAGTGCTAGATCTCAAATCTGGTTTTTACCAGATCGAAATGGAAGAAAAGGACAAGCACAAGACAGCATTTGTCTGCCCGCTGGGATTCTTTGAGTTCAATAGGATGCCTCAAGGAATAATAAATGCCCCAAGCACGTTCCAGAGGCTTATGATGCGGTGCGTGGGAGAACTGATCTTGAAGCAAGCCCTCGTCTTCCTGGACGATCTGATCGTTTTCTCTTCAACGCTAGAGGAACACGAGAAGAGACTCATGCGAGACCTGAGCCATCTGAAAGAGTATGGGTTAAAGCTATCCCCCGAAAAGTGCAAATTCTTCCAGAGCTCCGTAAGGTATCTAGGCCACATAGTGTCTGAGAAAGGAGTCGAAACGGACCCAGAAAAGACAACCGCACTCAAAACCTGGCCAAAGCCAACCAAACTGAAAGAACTGAGAGCATTTCTAGGATTCTGCAGTTACTACCGTAGATTCGTCAAAGACTATTCAAAGATAGTGAAACCCCTCAACGCACTTACTGCCGGATACCCTCCAACGAAGAAGCACGGAAAAGCTACAGTGAACTCCAAGAAGTATTACGACCCTAAAGATCCCTTCAATGACAGATGGACCCCCGCTTGCCAGACAGCTTTCGACGCTATCATAGAAAGGCTGACAACTGCCCCTGTTCCTGGTTTCGCCGACCCCAAACAGTCCTACATATTGCACACAGATGCAAGCACACTAGGTCTCGGCGCCGCCCTCTACCAGGAGCAGCAAGGACAGAAGCGTGTCTTCTTTCGTGTAACGTCAGAGGTCCAACTCCGTATCTTGTAGCCATGCCCTTAACTCTGGTCCCACATCAAAGAGGCTGGCTTCTGAGGGTGGTTTGTATAGGGGGCAGATGGTCAGGATGTGGTCAACAGTCTGCTGAGGGTCTCCACACTCACATGCAGCGCTGTCTGCCAGGCCCCACTTCTTTAATGATGCTTTAAAGCGACCAACCCCAGATCTTAAACGGTTCAGCAGAACCCATTGCCGGCGTGGAAGATCGTCTCCTGTGGCGCCATCTCCTGGATCCCAGATGTGGTGATGGATACGGGTTGGCCCAGCACTCTCCCACTTTCTCTTCCAGGCTGCCGCCAGCCATCCATTTCTGGATAGGTCCTCAGTGGTGGAACGGAGCATCTCTTGTGCCACCTTGTTGTAGGGGTGGCGGGACTTGAGTCTGCTCATAGGTGCTGTTGTTGTTCTGGTGTTGTGTAGGATGTGCCAGTCATGCTTCACTGCCTTCCTTGCTAGGGCGAGAGTGGCAGCCTCTCGTCGTAGGCCGGTGCGATTCCTGCAAGGACTGGCAGCAGGAAGACGGGTGTAGCCTTCAGGCATCCAGTGATGATCCGGAGGGCGTTGTTAATAGCCGCATCAACTTTTTTAACGTGTGGGCTTCTGCTCCAGACTGGGGCGCAGTACTCTGCTGCCGAGAAGACCAGGGCTTGGGTGGATATCCGAAGGGTCTTGGCAGTGGCTCCCCAGGTTGTACCTGCGAGGCGTCGGATCAGCGCAACCCTTGATGTTGTCTTTGCCCTGACATCTTCGAGGTGTTGTTTGAAGGACAGTGTCCGATCCAGACGCACGCCAAGGTATTTAGGGGCTTGCTGGGACTCCAGACGCTTGTGGTCAGCATATACCTCCAGTTCCCTCTTGGCGTCTCTGTTGCAGAGATGGTATGCTGCTGAAACGGTCTTGCTGGTGCTGAGCTGTAGGCGCCACTTTTGTAGATAGGCTACTAGGATGTCCATGTCTTGGTTAAGACCGTCCTCCAGTGCCTTCCATGTGGGTCTTCTCAGCATGATGGCAAGATCGTCCGCATAGCCGTACTTTCTGGATGCTGTGACTGGGAGATCGTAGATGTAAATATTAAACAGCATCGGAGAAAGGACTGACCCCTGTGGGACACCGTTCCTCAGTCTTCTGAGCCTGCTGCGCTGGCCATCGCTGGTGTGTAGGACAAAACTGCGGTTAGACAACATCTCCATGATAAACTTCACCATATGCCGATCAGGTACCATCCTCATCAGCTTCAGGTGGAGTCCACGGTGCCAGACAGTATCGTATGTGGCAGTCAGGTCCAGGTACACTACCCCCGCTTTCTCATTAGCCTGGAAGCTGTCCTCGATGTCTTGAGACAGTAGTGTTACCTGGTCCACTGTTGATCTACCACGTCGGAAACCGGCCTGTTCCTGTGGGAGCTGTGTGTCAATTACTGGCTCAATGCGGCTATGGATCATTCTTTCCAATATCTTAAATGGAACACAGAGCAGCGAGATGGGTCGATATGCCTTGGGGTCTTCCGCAGGTTTGTTTAGCTTTGGCAGAGCAATTACAGAAGCACGACGCCAGGTCTTGGGGAGCTTGCACCTCTGATAGCATGCAGAGAGGAATGCACAGAGCCAGTCAGATGTTGTTGTGCTCTGGTGGGTGATAAACTCCGGGTGGATGTTGTCACGGCCTGGAGATTTGCCCGTCTTGAGCTTACTCATGGCCTCATCAAGTTCATCTGCTGTGAACTCTCCTGAGAGGTTAGAATCTACACTGGCCACCTTGTCAAGATGTGAAACCAGGTATCCTGCCCATAAATTGGAGTTCCTTGGCTTAAAATGGTCGGTAACTGAGAAGTTCCAGGATTACCTCTACGGAAGACCATTTCTCGCTGTCACTGATAGCAACCCACTGACATATGTCCTTACCACTGCTAAGCTTGATGCCGCAAGCTACAGATGGTTATCCGATCTATCAACCTTCGATTTCCAGCTGCAATACAGAGCTGGAAAACAGAATCAAGATGCTGATGGGCTGTCCAGACGACCACACAGCAGACCAGCTGATGACCCAATATCAAGAAAAGAGATGGAAAGAATACAACAGTTTACGAAACGACACCTCCCTGAACCAGAGCACGCAAACATGAGTGAAGACATCATTAGAGCCATCTGCAAAAGACACTTAGTTTGCGAAGTGATCGACAACGGCTCTAAAGAGACACCATCCAGCATTGCATCGGTGGTATCACTTGCCCTCCACCCAAGTGCAATCCCAGACAGCTTCCAAGGAGAAGATCAGCTGGGTGGCCTACCCGTCGTTCCGCTGATATCTCCAGCCGAAATGAGAGAAAAGCAAAGAGCCGACACCTGTATCCGTCAAGTACTACAGCTTGTGGAGTCAGGGGAGAAACCTCCACCGACACTCAGAAAGGAAATCCCCGAACTTTACCTTCTACTAAGAGAGTGGAACCGGTTAGAAGTATTGGACGGAGTCCTGTACCGGAAGAGACAAGAAAGCGCACAAACCCATCATCAACTTGTGCTGCCTGAAGACCTGAGACCTATGGTCTTAAAGAGCCTTCACGATGACATGGGCCACATGGGCGTGGACTGAACCCTAGACCTTGTCCGAAAGCGATTCTATTGGCCCAAAATGTCAGCTGAAGTAGAAACAAAGATCAGGACCTGCAACCAATGTGTACGGCGTAAAGTTCCACAAGAGAAAGCTGCCCCGTTGGTGAACATCACAGCCACACGACCACTCGAGTTGCTGTGCATGGACTTTCTCAGCTTGGAACCAGACTCCAGTAACACAAAATCTAGGTCATTACGGACCACTTTACGAAATACGCAATAGCGATCCCTACCGCAAATCAAAAAGCGTGGACAGTCGCTAAATGCCTATGGGACCACTTCATTGTCCACTATGGTATCCCGGAGAAGCTCCACAGCGACCAAGGTGCGGATTTCCAGTCCCGCACAATTAGAGAGCTGTGTGAGCTAGCCGGCATCAAAAAGATACGAACTACCCCGTACCATCCAAGGGGAAACCCAGTTGAACGCATTAACAGGACCCTGCTTAATATGCTGGGCACCCTGGAGAATCAGAAGAAAAGCCATTGGCGAGACTACGTCAAACCTCTAGTACACGCCTACAACTGTACTAAGAACGACACTACTGGATTCACCCCGTATGAGCTGATGTTCGGGCGACAGCCAAGGTTGCCTGTGGACATAGCCTTCAACTACCAGCCAGGCTCACACTCGCAGTACGTCCGCAGTCTGAGATCCCACCTTGAAGCAAGTTACAGAGTAGCTACAGAAAATGCAAAGAAGACGGCGGACCGCAACAAAGCAAGATTCGACAAACGAGTTGTTGAGTCTACCCTGCAGGAAGGTGACAGGGTTCCCGTCAGAAACGTCCGCATCAGAGGCAAGCACAAGCTACAGGGACAACTGATGACCCGATGACACTGAACAAGACTATCCCATCCGCAGTGAGACCTACTGAAGGCAGTTTACCTGACCCAGATACAGCGGATCGGGAAAATTATTTACCTGACATGGATCAGGAAGAGAACAACCTACCTGAAAATACCTTACCAGTTATGAGTTCAGAGGAGAACAATATTAACATGAATGAACCAGAAACCGAACCAGATGGACAGGAGAATGTCCAAGACAATGTGGAAAGAGAAGAGGAAAGAGATGTCAGAGATGGACAGGAGAATGTCCAAGACGATGTGGAAAAATAAAAGAAAAGAGATGTCAGAGATGAACCCCCAAGAAGTTCGACAAGACATAGAGAACCTCCAAAAGTCCTAACTTATCCCCGACTAGGAAACCCACTAGTAACGATAATCCAGTCACTATTCCAGACTCTACACTCAGTAATCACAGACTCTTTAGATGACTCCGACTCCCAAGAACCCCATAGGATTGTGATAATGTAGTCCTGGGATAATATGCACAGGGACGTGCATTAGGATAGAAGGGGAGGATGTAACCCAGGTTTCAGATTCATAACTATTTAGTCATAGGAACATAAATAGTTAATGCCATTGAATAAGAACATTAATAGTTATTGATATTATGTAAGAATATAAGTAGTTAATATTATTGGGTACCAAGTCCTTTGAATTACAGCACTGCCCTTTAATTTACTTCATGACACGAGATAGATATCACGACAGCCACGCCTTGCTTTACGGCAGGTGAGGCTGCACTACGTGCAGATGAGACACACACATCCACGGAGTTGACGCAGCTGAACGTTGCTGCTGCCAAGATGAAATAGCATGAAGCGTTGCAGTTAAAGTAGCCTGTGGTTTTGCAGGCCAGGTTTTTAGGTTTTCCCAGCACCCCGTTCCACCCTGGAAGCAGTTCCAGACCACCCACCACCACGTGTGCCCACGCGGGGACGAGGCGGTGTGCCGGACCGATACAAGATGGCGAGCCAACCCACTGAACCTCTGATATAGCTCAAGGCTAATGCCAGCCTGATGTGAATACCCCTCTTGCTCAACCCCTGTTACCTCAACAGTCCGGTAGGATTGAACTGATTGAACTTGAATCATAAGAACTTCCACGGATTGAACTGACCTATATCCTTTTCTGATACACAAACTGATTGAACGAGAATACAAGGACATTCCAAGGGCTTCGACCCCGTTCACCTTTTGTTATTTTGATATTGTGTTTTGTATTTGATTTGATTTAATTTGATATATGACTATCGATATTTCTCCTATAAGAAGGGAGAATTAAAGGGTAAATACGCCCAGTAAGATACCTGAACTACTGATGTTCTCTTGTAAAGAGGACGAGTTAAAGGGTCAATGTACCCAATAAGATACTTGAATCCCATTGATGACATTGATTATAGTTGAATCACTGATGGTTCTCCTGTAAAGAAAGATGGTTTAAAGGGTAATTTCACCTAATAAGGTATTTGCATTCCCATAACCTGGAATATTCCTATTGGTACTTTTGTTGTGTTACACCTTCAAAGGAAGAGTTTAAAGGAGCATTTCACCTAATAAGGTATTTGCATTCCCTGCACATTTAAATTTTTAAATGAATAAGTTTAAACATTTACCTATTGAAATGATAAACTGATATAGTGTTTACTAATGATAAACTGATATAGAGTTTACTGATGATAAAAGGATACATCCAATATCCAACCTTGAACCTAGCTTTTAGCTAGAGATAACCTCAGAGACGTCTGAACCAAACCTAATGTGTTGATCCAATCAATCTAGGACTTTGTCACACTCCCAGGTCAGGTCAGACCTGGGAGAGAGAACGCCACAGAACTCCCAGGTCAGGTCAGACCTGGGAGAGAGAACAATACAGACATGATGTGAACATTGGTCCCCTACCTGCTGACATTGGTCCCCTACCTCCTGACATTGGTTCCCTGCCTCCCTCTAGTGGCCAGACTAGCCTGATGGTACAGGCGGCCATCTTGTTTTGGTTCCAAGTGATAGAATTAATATCTAATTATCTTTTATCTTGGGCCATCCCTGTCTGTGTGTGATGTCATCTCCCTGTCTGGTTGTTATGTGTGATTATGTCTAGTTTGGTGTATTCCTAGTGTGTTTATCAGATTTTGCCTTTTTGTATTATCTCCTGGCATTTGCCAGCTGTTAGTCATTACAATCAGTGGTAGTATTTAAGACCTGCTTGTTACTGACTTCCTTGTGGCGTCATTGTCTCATGTACCCTCCTTGTTACCCTCACTCTTCCTCCAAGTCCTCGGTGTTCCCCTGCCCGTCGTGTCTCCTGTCGTCTTCCTTGCTTTGTTGTTTTGTATGGAGAAGTGTTTTGTAAGTAGTTCTAGTATTTTGTTTGTATTGCTTTGGATCTCAAGTAAACATCCATTTCTCAAGCTTCGCTCCTCGTCTCTGCCTCCGTTCCCTCTCTGCAAACCGTGTTCTCACCTTCATTTAGCAACCCCATCGTAACAGGACTTGATATCAAACTAACCCTCCTTAAAGGAGAGGTTACTGAAAGAATCTAAAAGGGATACTTCAAACAACTAGTACTTTACGTCTGTATGCCTGTATGTCTAGCTAGTGCGCTTTTAGTTAATAAACCGGTCATTGTTAACTCTGTCTTTGGTCTACTATTATTTCAATTGTGCATATTACTCCTCTCCTCATTCGAATCTAGAACTGTGCCAGTGGCGAACAGCTGTTACTGTTAGTGACACAATTGCTACACAAAGACGCTAACAACAGATGCATCACGAGTTCAACCTGAATTCTAGCCGATGTGCACTTATTCCACCGGTGCACTCGCATCTTGAAAGTGCATGCCAGTGCACCGATGCGAATCGGTGAATCTTAACATCACTAGTCCAGACATAGTCGGACAGGTCTGGGACCGATTCCGTGGCTGCCCGGGATTCTGTACGCATTCCCCCCCATACACCTGATAGCTCAGCTGTTGGGGCGGGTACGTCGGGAGCGTGGGACTTGATCCTGGTCGCGTCGGGCCGGGGCTCAGCTGTGTGGTTACCGGCCCTGATTCAGCTCTTGGTGGCCCCGCCGTGGCCTGTTCCGTGGTCACCGCAGGCCCTCTCTCAGGCACGCGGAACTCTGTTCTGCCTCCTGTTCTGGGGCAGCCTCTAGGCTTGGCTGCTGAAAGTGTGAATCTGGTGGGGATGCGTCTTGACTCTTCTGTGGTTAACGCCATCCGGAATGTGCACGCTCTGTCCACTACCGCGGCTTACGCTGGGAAGTGGCGTATGGTCGAGTGTGGGGGCAGAACATTGTTCAGCCACCCTCTCGTGAAACGTTTCCTGCTTGGCGCTCGGCGTCTCAAGCCTGTGGAATGTTCTCTGTCTCCGAGTTGGGACCTCCAACTGGTCCTGGGCCGGTTGTCGGAGGCCCCGTTTGAGCCTCTTGAGCAGGCGCCATTGGATCGGCTGTCTTTGAGACCGCGTTCCTTTTGGCCATCACCTCCGCTAAGCGCGTGGGTGAGCTGTGTGCTCTCTCGGTGCGGCCTGAGGGCCTGTCTATTCGGCCGATATCGGTGCGACTCTGAGGCCTAATCCAGTCTTCGTGCCAAAGAATATCCGGAGCTCTTTTCGCTCCAGGGATATTGTGGTTCAGGCGTTCATCCGCCTCCTCACGCTAGTGAGTTGGAGGCGAGCCTTCACCTGTCGTGTCCTGTCCGTGCACTGGGTTTACCTCAGTCGGACTCGGGATCTCAGGGCTTCCGTTCAACTGTTTGTTTGTTACGGTGGCCCTCGCGCGGGTGAGGCACTGTCCAAGCAGCACCTGTCACATTGGTTGTGCGAGGGCATTGCCCTTTGCTACACGTTGGCTGGACAGGTCCCCGCCCCCCCGGGGGCGTCAGGGCACACTCCACTCGTGGAGTGGCGGCCTCTGCTGCCCTGTTAGGGGGGGCCTCGGTGGAGGACATCTGTGCTGCGGCCTCCTGGTCCTCCCCGGGTCCTTTCGTTAAGTTTTACCTCGTGGACATGACTGGGGGTTCTGTCTCCCAGGCGGTTCTGAGGTCTGGGACCTCTCCTGCGTCCCGCCATTTGGTGGGCTAGCAGGGGTGTGTGGGTGTGGACCACGGAGTGCTGTGTCACATGTGGTCCCGCCTGTGCTGTGCGTTCAGGGGCGCACTTTGGTGGAGTTGACTGCATCCCCCCCTTCGTTAGGACGGGCGGGTGGACCACTGGTGTTCCGTGCTTAGTGAAGCAGGTGGCATCAGTCCTTTGCCCTGACATGGTGGAACGGTGTCCCACCCGGCCGACGCCATTAGAGGCGAGTCGGCCCGGCAGGTGGCTGGTGGGCTGACGAAGCCTGTACCGCCGCGGTACAGAATTAGCAGCGACTGGCAACATTGCTCAATTTGTTTTTTCTGTCAAAAATGGTGTCGGTGGTGGGGCCTTAGGGCCAGCCGACGTCAAAACATCGCGCAAGGTTTTGAGGTTATTCAGCTTTTGACCTAGCCGCAAGCTATAACCGCAGGGAGGGCTAGGATGCTGTCAACGGTTGATCACAGGCATTTTTGGTTGGAGCAATCTCCCCTTGAGGGGTCTCCTCCTCAGGGCTCCCCCCTCCACGAGTGGACCTTGGTCTGTCCACGGAGGCGCAGGCGGTATTTGACCTGGCTCCACGGTGCCCCACACCGCGTAGCCAGAGGTGAGAGCACGGCCTCACCAGCGGCTGCGGCGAGGCCCCTGGCCAGCAGCCATGTTTCCCCCGCCTGAGATACCCTGGACACAAAGAAAACAAGTGATCACAAGGCCGACAGCCTCGGCGGCCGAGGGATCGGCTACATTAGATGAGCACGCCCTAAAAAACCGTCGCCGTCTAGCACGCTCTCCGGTCACTCCCCCTAGCTACGGGACACATGGCTCTGATTTGTTCCCTTTGGCTGCGGGTTGTGTGCTTTCAGTGAAGCGCAAGCGGCCCCACGTTTCGCTTCTCATGGGGACAGGGGCTGACACCCAGTTGCTAGCTAGGCCTGGGTCTGCCTGTGAGAATGCTGTTCTGTCAAGCGGCTCCCACGCCACACGTTCTGCGTCTGTGTTTGGTGAGCCTGGTGTTGTGTCTGTCGACGGAAACGGTTGTCAGCGGGGGAACTCGAGGCCCAGGAGGTCGCAGCGGGAGGGACCGGGCCACCTGTCTACGATTCCTAGTGGACCAGCGGCAGTTGGCGGCGGGGGCGCTTTGGAATTTTACCACGTATGGCTGCAGTGGTAGCCATATGTCGGTGTGGATGGAGAGAACGCTGAGGGCGGCGCTTGTGTTACAGTTTACACACCCCCGCCCTCCATTTTTGGGTTTGGTACCGACTCTATTATCAGAGTCCGCGGCAGTGACAGCCCTGGCCGAGGAGATTTGTTCTCTGGCGGCGAAGCAAGCCGTCGTCGTGGGTGAGCTGTGTGCTCTCTCGGTGTGGCCTGAGTGCCTGTCTATTCGGCCGATAGCGGTGCGACTCTGAGGCCTAATCCAGTCTTCGTGCCAAAGAATATCCGGAGCTCTTTTCGCTCCAGGGATATTGTGGTTCAGGCGTTCGTCCGCCGCCTCACGCTAATGAGTTGGAAGTGAGCCTTCACCTGTCGTGTCCTGTCCGTGCACTGGGTTTACCTCAGTTGGACTCGGGATCTTAGGGCTTCCGTTCAACTGTTTGTTTGTTACGGTGGCCCTCGCGCGGGTGATGCGCTGTCCAAGCAGCACCTGTCACATTGGTTGTGCGAGGGCATTGCCCTTTGCTACACGTTGGCTGGACAGGCCCCTCCCCCCTCGTGGAGTGTTAGCCTCTGCTGCCCTGTTAGGGGGGGCCTCAATGGAGGACATCTGTACTGCGGCCTCCTGGTCCTCCCCGGGTCCTTTCGTTAAGTTTTACCTCGTGGACATGACTGGGGGTTCTGTCTCCCAGGCGGTTCTGATGTCTGGGACCTCTCCTGCATCCCGCCAGTTGGTGGGCTAGCAGGGGTGTGTGGGTGTGGACCACGGAGTGCTGTGTCACACGTGGTCCCGCCTGTGCTGTGCATTCAGGGGCGCACTTTGGTGGAGTTGACTGCCTCCCCCCCTTCGTTAGGACGGGCGGGTGGACGGGACTCCCCTCCTCCCTAGCTGGGCCCTCAGGGGTTACACTTGTCGGGCCACGCGTCCGCTCTGCCCCATATCTCATTGGCAGAGCGAGACGCGATAGCCAAGTATGCTATATAACAAAAGGTTATTTCATAACCTAGTTATATGAATACTGGCTGAGCGTCTCGCTCTTAGCGCCCTGAGGTCCCTTGGATGGGTTTCCGCTTATGTAAATCGTTCTGAGGAAGGTGGAGCGTGACCATTTCTGGCATCATATAGGGAGACGCATGGGAGTGGCTTGGTCACGTGCAAGTGGGTGCATTTGTTTGTTTCGTGTGCACAATATGTGCATGGAGATAAGAGGATATCTCATTGGCAGAGAGAGACGCTCAGCCAGTATTCATATAACTAGGTTATGAAATAACCTTTCGATTTGTGTGGTCATAGTAATCAGCCTTATAAATGCCTTTTCATGCAAGTATTTTCTGTTTTCATTATCCTTATTATCCTCTTTCCCACCATGTCCCTGGTCGAGCAGGAGGATGAACTTGAATGAAGTGCAATGAAGATGAGATATTAAGTTGAAGATATTAAGTTGAAGATTGATAATCCAAGCTATTCAACACCATTCACCACCACTGTGAATATTATCCTGGCCACAACACTAACGTTAGGCCTATATGCCTCAGCTGACTTCACGCACCTTTTCCATCCTGCTGCTGCAATTCATCTAATCTCAGGAATCAAATCATAGCGGGGTAATGTTCTGTCAAGTCAGAAGATAAAATGGATGTTCATGTTATTCTAAAGATGCCGACACCTCCATTCAGATTCAGACATTTAGTTAAATGCTTCCGATGCAACATAAATAAATTAAATGCAACATAATAGTAATGATAATCACAGGATATATAATGTGCACATGGATATAGTGCAAAGAAGATATATGTTTTATAAATATATAGAGTAATGTACAGGTATGTTTTAAGGTAGTGGAACAGGTACTTCGACAAGAGGAAGTAGTGAAGTGTACAAATGCTGTGGCCCAGGCTAAGTCAAGTCAAGTCAGCTTTAAAATATAGCATGTTTACAATAATAATAATAATAATAATAATAATAATAATAATAATAATAATAATAATAATAATAATAATAATAATAATAATAATAATAATAATAACTTCATTTTATATAGCGCCTTCCAAAAGACCCAAGGTCGCTTTACATAGGGGGAAAAAATAACAAAAGTAACAAACATAGTGGACAGATGACTAAAAGCCACCCAAAGTGCTTTACAGGTAGAACACAATAAAAAAACACGTACAGTACAGTAACAAATAAAATACACTAAATTACAGTAAATAATTATTAGTACACTAAGAAACAAGAGCAAGGTGCAATATAAAAAGAGACAAGAAGTAATAAAATAGATAAAAAAAAAGTCCAGAGTAACAGCAAACGTAGTTGACAGGTGGCAGGCTAACTCTGATCATAATAGGCCAGGGAGAAAAGGTACGTTTTAAGCAGCGGTTTAAAGGACTCTAGGCTCTGGGCAGATCTAATGTGGGGGGGCGTGGGGGATGGGGGGGGGGCTGTTCCAGAGCCGAGGGTCTGCAGCAGCGAAGGCTCTGTCCCCCCTGGTTTTGAGCCTGGTCCTGGGCACCTCCAGCAGCAGCTGGTCAGCAGACCTTAGGGCTCTGGATGGGGTGTGGTGGCGTAGGAGCTCAGCCAGGTGCAATGGAGCCAGCCAATTCTGAGCTTTAAAAACAGTCAGCAGTCATTTTAAATCGAGATGGACGGGGAGCCAATGGAGTGAAGCCAGGACTGGTGTCATATGGTCACGCTTTTTGGTACTGGTGAGAAGACGAGCAGCCGCATTCTGGACCAATTGTAGGTGATGGAGCAGCGACTGGTCAATGCCAACATACAGCGCATTGCAATAGTCTAGCCGAATTGTAATGAATGCATGGATTACCCTCTCCAGATCCCTCTGGGAGAGATAGGCTTTGGTCTTAGCCAGGAGTCTGATGTGGAAAAAGCTAATCTGTTTGTCAAATTTAAAAGCACTATCGAAGATCACTCCAAATTTCTGATGGAGGAGCGGATATTGGAGCCCAGAGGACCTAGGCCTAGGGCATCGACATTAGGGTAAACAGAAGCGTTTCCAAATAAAATTATTTCAGTTTTGCACTCATTTAGGTTGTGAAAATTGGCACTCATCCATAGGGACGCTAGGGACATGTCATTACATACTTGTCTCACGTAATAGTATGGTACCACCGGGCGAGATATTCTCTAACAATGTCCCAATGGCCATCATACTAGACCAGGGGTCGGCAACCTGCGGCTCCGGAGCCGCATGCGGCTCTTTAGCCAATCAGCTAAATTGGCCCAATTTGGCAAATCTTTTTTTTTTTGTTTTTTTTTTTTTGAGATCGATGTCATACTGTGACACTGAAATGAAACAAATTCATCAATTTCATCAACTAAAATATTTAGTCAACAAAAATATTTCATCAACTAAAATATAGATTCCTAGAATCGCATGCCTCTGTGACTATCGATTCCTCTTATCGATGCCATGTTTTTCCGACAGTTGCTCATTTAAAAACAATAACGTTAGCGCCACGCATGCAGCCATAGCAGACTATTTGATTCCTTGACTAGGAAAACCTAAAGGGCTCAATATTGCGACCGTTTTGTGTGTGCAGTGAAAACTGAAAGTACTTTGCATCCTAGTCATTCATTTACATGATATGATAATGATATGATAATAAATGATAAATGACAATCAGAAATGTCAAGTTGCATGTTGTTATTCTAACCAGCTTAGTTCTGTTGCATTTCCAATTTATTAAAAAAAATCACAAACGTATCAGGAATCGATAAAGAATCAGATCGATAAGCAGAATCGATAATGGAATCGCATCGATAAAATCTTATCAATTCCCATCCCTACTAACCATGGATAAATCCCAAAAAAGGAAAGTCTGAGGAAAATAGAGGGTTTAATTCAGCGTGGACAGATTAATTTGCTTTCACGACTAACGATGCAGGCTTACCTGTATGCCTGATATGTGGTGCGAAATTAGCGAACAACGAAAAATGTTCTTTTTATTTGATAGATTTTCCACAAATAAGGGAAGGACTCAAATAGAGCTACATAGTTCAGGGTTTTATTTCAAAGTAGGTCTACAGATGCCAGTGTTTTTTCTCCTTTTCTGTGTTTTATTTCAAAGTAGGTCTACACACATGGTAGTCTTTTTTCAAAGTGGACTACTTTTTATTTTATAAATGTTCCACAAATAAGGGAAGGACTCAAATAATCCTGAATAGTTCAGGGTTTTATTTCAAAGTCGGTCTACACAGCCAGTATTTTTTCTCCTTTTCATAAGAGTTTGAGGTTTTCCTTTGTTATAACAGGTAAAAACAGCAATAAAAAGTCAACATTTTTCTTTTTGTTGCTTTATAATTCCATTAATGCAACAAACTGTGTGCTATAAGTATAAAGTATAATAAATCGCAAATTACTTTGGGTATGCAATTGTCAAGCGTTTTATGCTAAATCTGGGGTATGCTTGGGGATATATAAAACGTTATCTTCATTTTAAGGGTAAATAGGTTGTGTGGCTCCCCAAGCATTTTATTTTGTGGGAGGGGGGAAAAGTGGCTCTTTTGATAGTAAAGGTTGCTGTTCTAGACCCTTGTCAAAGTCCCCCAGCAGGTTGGATTCATGTTCCATCAGGGGTGTATGTTTTATTTGAGCTTTGCTCGTGACACTTAATATGAAGAAAATAATATGTTTTGCACTAACTAGGTTCTTGATGCAGCTGTCAACCTACACTTTCGCAACAGATAAAGAGGCTCAGTTCTGCAAGACCGCGATGTTGTGAATTATAATACTAAAACTACAGTTTTCACTCTGCAATTTCTTTTGGTCAATGGCTTTTGTTTCCATGGCTTTCCAAACAATCAGCCCTACCTGGTAATAGGGGGTAGACCCAAAGTTGATTTCATTAAAAGCAGAGTATATCACTGGCATAGTTTTCATTATCATGTGTCTAAAGTCATATATCTTTAGACTAGAGGTGGGCATAGATTAATTTTTTTAATCTAGATTAATCTATCTGCAATCCTGGATTTAATCTAGATTAATCTAGATTAAAATGGCTCAAAAAAAAAAAAAAAAACTGCCGAAGGCATTCAAAATATGTGTGTTCTACCCAAATAATGACCAGAAGTTATTCCTTCCTTTTTCTTTCCTCCTTATGTTTCTCAGGCCAGGTGGCCCATTACACCATGAGCCCATCTCCCGTTTCCAAAATGCATTACAGACCGTTTGAAAAAGCTGTTTTGCTATGATAATTGGTAATGAAATATCAAAATAATGTTCAATAAGATGTACTTGTGTTTAATAAGTTGTTTTATTCAGAAGTTAACACAAATAAATAATATTACCAGTACAGTACAGTATCTAGCACTCTCAGGAGCAAAACAGAAAGAATCATTTCAAACTTGAACTATGTGACATGGCTTGAATCAACTGCTCCAGTGGAGTTGCTCAGTGGCCAATGGTGTCAACTGTGGTTGTACTGGGCAGCTCCCAGGTGTGAATGGAACTGTGTGAATGTCAAGCAGGGCGTTCCTGAAAAAGAGCATCTGTGCTCAGCGAACCTACCCTGGGTAAATAAAGGTAAAAAAAAAAAAAAGTAAAAAAAAAAAAAAAAATTTTTTTTTTTTTTTTTTTTTTTTAGATTAATGCGTTAATTATATTATCGCGCGATACTAGTATAGCGTTAACGCAGCACGTTAACGCCGTTAACGGCCCAGCTCTACTTTAGACACAGTATTAAAGGTGCTATATCATAAAATGTATGACATACACGACATACATGGGTGGGGGGGTTTGGATATTTACCGGGGCCAGTTTCTAATTGCAGCCTCCCGTAGGTGCTCTTTGAGAGCGGTTTTGAAGGTGGGTAGGGATTCACATTCTTTTACGGCTGTGGGTAAGGCGTTCCACATTGTTGTGGCATAATTGCTAAACGTGTTTAGTCCCTTGTTTGAGCCGAATCTGGGTTGGACATGATTTGTGGAACTCCCTCTGGTGTTGTGGTCGTGGAATTCACTGACCTTTGGGAAGTATTTCGACATGTACATGGGTATCTTAGTGGTGTAAGTGAAAGGCTAACCTTCTGTAGTGTGTTAGTGAAAGGTTAACCGTCTGTAGTGTGGTAGTGAAAGGTTCTGTCTCATTAGGGGCTCTGCTTGGCATCACTCTGCACTATCTCGCGTACATGCACGCGCACTGAATAAATTCCACAAATGTACCTTTAATACCAGTATTAGTCTGACCACACCCCTCATCAGCTTACCTTCATAAGCAGGTGTGTGGTCACCTGCTCTCCTCCTTCTCGCTTTCACCACAAGGAAGTGCCTGGTAGTACCCCACTTGACGTGTTGTTAGTTGAAAAGAGTTGTGACGAGTTTACATTGTGCTTAATTTTTTCTTCTCTCACATCTGTTGTACAAGAAAAAGTTGGGTCATAATGTATTCCGCGGAGAGTAGACCCGCTAGACCTACTCTTCACCAGCGGTGCTCCATTCCCGCCTCCGTCGTGCGCCTTGGTGCTGGGCTGTTGCCACTTTCGTGGTTGCCGACCCAGCCCGGGAGGCTGCCGGTGGATAGTTTGCCTCACCGAAGAGCCGAGGAGTCGGTGCCGTCGCTCTGGCGATGGCCTGATCTCGACTCTGGTTCCTCTGGTTCCGGGGAATCGCCCGTTGGTGAACGGGGGGTTGTCTTGGAGCCAGAGGATTTGCGACGCAAACTTTTCACGTCTGCCCGTTCACGTCGCAAGATGGTAGCGTGCAGGCGCGAACGGCCTGGGTTTGGGGAACTGCTGGAGACCAGCGAAGATGCGTCCGGCTCTGGATTTCCAACTGAGACTGAGGACTTCATGGACGAGGCGGACGGGTTTTTGTATGATGGCCCCGTGGAGGAGAGTATCCCTCCTCAGGAGACCCCGGAGGGGGGGGAAATGGCTCCATGGGGCGCCCTGTTCGAGGATGTCGAGGAACCACCTTGGCCTCATCAGCAGGATGCCCTACTGTCGGCCACATCAGACTGTGGCTCCTTGACCAGTCGCAGCCTACTGCATGTGAGGGATGCAGGGTCGGTGGAGGAAGGTTCGCAGGGGGAACTGCGGGCCTTGTTTCCCGAGCTCATGGCGGTAGCCGCCGCCGCAAACGGCGTGCCGCTGCCGCTGCCATTGCCTGCACCTGTCCCTGATGACCTCATAGGCCATCCCTGGCAGCGTCCCCCAGTGAGAGGGGTGGACGTTGTCTACCCATTTTTCCCATCGATGGGGGCCTATGTTCGTCGGGGTCAGGCGGTGTCCAACATCATGGGACTAACTCCCGCCTACGTACCAGTTACGCGGGTGTCGGGGTTAGTCAAAGGCATGGGGGAGGGCGTGCCTCGGCTTGACAGTCCGATGGCCGCACTCCTCTGTCCGGATATGGTGTGGGAACCCCTATGCAAGCCGGTCCTCCAGGGGAAATCGGCTAGGCGATTGGCTTATTGGGGTGACCAGTCATTCATCGCTGGTACACAATCGCTAGCTGCGGCGTCTAACATCGCCCACCTGGCTAGATTTGTATCGGGGATAATGACGGGCGGCACGGATCTGAACGAGGTGAAATGCGATCAGATCACCCAGGCTGCGGGAGCTGTCCTGCACCTTTCCCAGGTGCTGGCCATAGCCATGGGGAAAGTGCGCGCCCTGGCCACCCTGGGCCAGCGTCACCTTTGGCTGGAGCAGGCCCGTGTGCCAGAGAAGAAGAGAGCTCCTCTTCTGACGGCCGCCCTCTCCGACGCTGGCCTATTCGGGAAGGCCCTGCGGTTGATGACCTCAACATGCAGAGAGATGGCAGAGGAGAGGTCCATTCTCCAACCCCATTTTCCGCCTCCCGTCCTTGCCGGTGGAGTCAGAAGGCTTCCGCGACGTCGAGCTGTCTCCGTCGCCGCTACCACTGCCTCCGCCACCGCTGCTGGCCCTGCCAAGAGGGCCAGGGGACGAAACGGTGCTTCTGCCACCACCGGCCCATCCACGACCGGAGGAGACGGTAGGGAACGTCGTGTCCAGCAGACTGTAACCTACCGTCCCTCCGGGGCTCCTCGGGGTGGCAAGACTCGAGCGGCGCGAGGTGGCAGACGCCGTTAAGTGACTTTTCCCCTCTGTGTCCCCTCTCCTCTACACCCTCCCCGGCCCCTCTATGATTTTGTGCCTTAGAACACTTTTTAGTTAATAAAAAGAAGTTCCCCGATATAAGGGGGACTGTGTTTTGGCCGAACAAACTGTGTGTTTCTTCAAACAATTCATATGGTGGGGTTGTGTATATATGAATCTGCCCTTTTACATTGTGTGATGAGTCGTGTTGTGTTACGAGGTTAAGCAAGGTCTGCAACGTACACTCAGTAATAGGTTCTATTAGCTTGATGCTCCACATGCAGGTAGAAACTGGTGTTATTCCATTGCTTGAACTAAGTATATGTGTCTCACAATGCTGTGTTGTTTAGTTGCAGTAATACTCGTACACACACATTTCACGGCCTAGCCGTTTACTCTCGATCAGCGTTTTTTTCCTATGTACGACATAGTCAACGGGGGTAGGATTCACACACAGGCGACTTGTGTTTTGTTGTAAAATCCTGTACACATTTGTGGGTAGCGGGCATTGTATTAGCTTATGCTATGCATTGCTTCCTACCGGAGGTTTTCAAGATGGCTACGGTTGTTTTTCTGTGTGTAGGGATGAAGGGTGTTTTTCGGGAGGGGGTGTCGAATAAACCCCTCCTTTTCCCACTTGATTGGTTTAGGGGATTTTTGATCTCTTCTGCTGAGCCAGTCAGGGCCAAGCCGGTGGGACGTCTTGGCGGGGGGGGGGGAGGGTTATTCTACCGACTCCTATTACATGACAGGAGCCGGCAGGTTTCCCCGCCCGTTGTAGCGGTGTTGCTATGGCGACGCCTTCCATGAGTTGAGGTGTCTTAAAGGTGTCGAGTTAGGGCGTAGGGCTCACAGTTCTGCTGCGCCCGATTTATGTGTAAACTTGAGTCGGTTGGTCACGTGACTCACAGTTGGCATATCTTTTTCATGACTATGAACTCATGTGGGAAGGTGTTTCACACACAGACAACATGTCTGAGAGGAGGGGGGGAAGCCCCAGGGAAACCGGGGGGATCACCCCTCCTTCCTTACCCTTGATACGACCAAGTTGAACAGGTAACCCTGTTAATATGTGAACACACTGTTCATTGTCATTACAGGCTGAGAAAATAATTCATTCCTCAATCACATGTCACTAAGCATAGCTTCATAGGTTAATTAACCCCCTTAGTTGTGAGTTTACGCTACATGAACACACAGTGACAAGACAATTCACACACAACACGCGTTGTATCCTCAATGTATTGCAGCAACACACGTTTTGGAAAACATCGTTATTACAAAACATTTAGAAGGGAAGGAAAGAAGAAGTGTTTAAAGTCCGGTCGGGACCTTCCTACCCTGAGCGCAGGCCAAGTGAACTGCAATCTGGCTAACGGGACACCGAAGTTGAACACAGCATCTCCTGTGTTGGCGACGAGGGTAACGTCGCTGCGCCACCCAGCCGCTACGTTTCTCCATGTTGACGTAGTCCTCGCTGGCAGGGCTCCCGGTGTAGGTTTGACTAACATCCTCTGTCAAAGATGACGTCCTAGTCAGAGTGTTTAAGGCATGTTATAGTCATAGCAACGTTCAACAGTGTAGCATCAAGCTAACAGCCGCTCTCGACTGATAGCAACAAGCTAACGTTTCCTAGCCTAGTGACACAACGGGCTAGCGCCGCAGCTAACAGCTGACTGGCTAACAGGTAGGCCACAACTAGCACGCAAGCTAAGCAGCTATCACCTGAACTGTACACAACGACATAACAAGCCACACTTCAGACAGGCCGCCGTCTGAAACCCTCCTCATCCTTTAAGAGAGAAGAGAAAAAGAAATGTCAACACAGTTTACAACAGTGATTTTACCAGACATACGGCGGAGCCGGCACAAGTCCCATCTGGGCTGCAGCCGACTTGAACATGGATTTTCCGATAACGAGCATCCATGCCCACATTTCCTCGTTAGGGTGTACTTTCACTTTTATGTGAAAGATGGGGCCTGCATGGGACAGAGAAGCATCCGCTTGTCCAGAGAATCCTGGGATCACCAGGTCCTAGTCGCGGCCCACTAGTTGACCATAATGGGCTTCAGACCAAGATCCTCCGCCGTCGCCTAAGAGGCCGAACAGAGGACCCTAATCTGGGGCCGGCTTTCGTAAAAATTGTCAGCTAACCCCCATAGCACTAACAGACAACTGGCGCTCGCAAGCAAACATTACTCACCCAGGCTCGAAAACCAACCAGTCCCTCACAACAGACTTCCACAATCCAGCTGCATGGCCGGAGGGCCAAACCCATCAGCCGCAGCAAAGGAGGACTGCAGTTTGGGGAGTATATCAGCGACGCAAGCCCCTAATACGTAAAAAACTGTGGAGGTTTAGAATGATCATCATCTTCCAGACACTCCAGTGACGAAGACAATATCGCCGTATTTTCTCGAAAATAGTGAGAGAGAAAATAATGATATAATGTCAACGTATCTCCTTGTTCTTCTGTTTTCCTTTCCTCAGACTAATATATTTTCTCCACGTCAAGTGGGTATATAACAGGCACTTCTTTGTGGATGAAATTTGAGAAGGAGATGAGTGTGTGGCCCCACCCCTGCTTATGTAGGCAGCAGATGGGGGTGTGGTCAGACGGATGTTGGTATGTAAAGGTACATTTTGAAATTTATTCAGTGCATATCCACTGAAGCGAGATATTATGCAACCGATGCTGAGCGGAGCCATAATGAAATAGAACCCTCTGTAGTGTGGTAGTGAAAGGGTTAAAGGAACACTCTCAGTGTTATTTGGCTCTGAGTGACCTAACGGCCACAGTTTGCTGACACTTTTAATGAGCTTGGTTGGTGCCGGGGTTGGGCTGTGTGTCGCTCAGCTCCGCTGGGATCAGATAACATCTCTGTCAAGTCAGGAAAGTGTGGCGCCTCTTGTCCACACAAGACTGTAGAGCATCAGGGTTCCAACCATCAGAACCACACAAGACCCCTGGTGTCCAGCCTCAGTGTTCCAACCATCAGAACTCATTGGTTCCAACTAGGGATGGGCATTTGAAGGCATATCAATATTCAAATGTTATTTTAAAACATGTTTGGTTAATGTGTTAATGTGTTAAAAGAAAATACTTTGACGTTACTTTAGGACATCATCCATCTGCCACTATCCTGATGCATGGCTTAGTTGTTGTGATTTGGACCAATCTTCTTGTAACTGAACAGTAATTTGCTGTTGACATAATGGATATGGCTGCTGATACACTGTAGGTCAGCTCAATGTGCTACAAAACAAAACTAAATTCCCTCCACAAAATACGGTTAGATATATCTGCATATATCCCTGTTCATATACCTGTATACTTACCTGTACATATTGTATCTATATACCTTACCTACTCTTAATAGTTATACCTCTGGCTTACTCCCATTGTATATGTGTTTCACCGTACATAATTACTGTATACTGTACATACATCAGTTTAGCATATACTGTATTACCAGTACTGTAGCTTGTTATATACAGTATATATCACATTTAATCACTTGTACATTGTATATTGTTAATGCACTTTACTGTTACATTTGCACATTTAACACTCTGGTTAGATGCCAACTTATTTTTGTCTCTTGTACTGTACTTGTGCTGTGCAATGACAATACATTTGAATCTAATCTAATGTAATCATACCTTTATCAAGTCAGGTCACTGAAACCAATTGATTTGGGATCAGCGGAAAGATACAGCATGCCAGACTCCTGCTGCAACGCATCTCAAATTCAGTCCTGTTCCAACTTTCTCACAGGTGCAGATCGCAGTGCAGAATGTCAAACAACTCCCCAACCTCTACATTTCCCTCCAGAGGAGACAAGTCTCAAACAGTGAACCCTGAGGCAAACCTACACACCTGTGAGCCCTTGGGAGCCTCCTGCCAGCAGATGGCGCAATCGCAAGTACTTGAATTGCCTCAAGGCATTCTGTCACATCTTACTGTAATCCACAGCAATTTGTGTGTAGACAAACACCCTCTACTAGCCTAGAGCCTTCCTGGCATCTATTACCAGCCCTGTACTACAGAGAATGTGTTCTAAAAGAAACCCAAACTGAGTTGAAAAAAGTTCAATTATTTAATATCTGTGCAGCATGCCTTGTGAACTGTACAGTTGTACATGTATGTCTTCATTACATAAAGTGCAAATACAGACTTGCTCTTTTGATGACCATCTCATAGAGTAAAGAGGGCAGCAACATCTCACTCAGTCAGCGAGACAGCGCCACCTTCAGGTCAAGGACCACAGGCCAGGACAGGAGACACAGCGCAGACGGAACAACCAACGCAGGCTCAAGGTCGACAGCGGGACAGGGAGTCAGCGAGCCTCAGCGCTTCCATCCCTACCATCGACAGTTGAGCGACGGAGAGGTGTGTGGCTCGAGACGCCCAACGCATGACCCTCCTCCCTATACCTGCCTGCAGGAGGTGGCAAGCCCCGGGTCCTGCACTGGTCCACACACCTCTAGCGGTAGCGAGCAGGCACCATGGGTCCCGTACGACAGCAGCTTCCAAGCCTCCAGGCTTATGGTGAGATCATCTAACCATCAGCTATGCTAAATTATTATTATTATTGATTTGATAAATTGGAAAATGGTTGTCTAATCTAATGTAATCTTTGGGAGTAGGGCTAGACCATATGAACCAGTGTTTGTAGATTTGGAGTAGGGCTAGACCATATGAACCAGTGTTTGTAGATTTGGAGTAGGGCTAGACCTATGAACCAGTGTTTGTAGATTTGGAGTAGGGCTAGACCATATGAACCAGTGTTTGTAGATTGGGAGTAGGGCTAGACCATATCAATCAATCAATCAATCAATCAATCAATCAATCAATCAATCAATCAATCAATCAATCAATCAATCAATAAAACAAATAAAACATACACAACCTATATAAAATTACACACAACAGGCAAAAATAACATCACTTAAAATTAGAGCTGGGCCGTTAACGGCGTTAACGTGCTGCGTTAACGCTATACTAGTATCGCGCGATAATATAATTAACGCATTAATCTAAAAACAAACGATTTTTTTTTTTTTTTTTTACTTTATTTACCCAGGGTAGGTTCGCTGAGCACAGGTGCTCTTTTTCAGGAACGCCCTGCTTCACATTCACACAGTTCCATTCACACCTGGGAGCTGCCCAGTACAACCACAGTTGACACCATTGGCCACTGAGCAACTCCACTGGAGCAGTTGATTCAAGCCATGTCACATAGTTCAAGTTTGAAATGATTCTTTCTGTTTTGCTCCTGAGAGTGTGCTAGATACTGTACTGTACTGGTAATATTATTTATTTGTGTTAACTTCTTAATAAAACAACTTATTAAACACAAGTACATCTTATTGAACATTATTTTGATATTTCATTACCAATTATCATAGCAAAACAGCTTTTTCAAACAGTCTGTAATGCATTTTGGAAACGGGAGATGGGCTCATGGTGTAATGGGCCACCTGGCCTGAGAAACATAAGGAGGAAAGAAAAAGTAAGGACTTACTTCTGGTCATTATTTGGGTAGAACACACATATTTTGAATGCCTTTGTCAGTTTTTTTTTTTTTTTTTTTGCCATTTTAATCTAGATTAATCTAGATTAAATCCAGGATTCCAGATAGATTAATCTAGATTAAAAAAAATTAATCTATGCCCACCTCTACTTAAAATACACATCAGCGTCCCACAAATAGACAGCTGTGCCAATGTCTCCACAGCGGTAACGTGTGGCACTGAGCCTAATATCCGTTAAAACCAGAATGATCTAATTTCCAGAGTGATTTAGCCGACAGATGAATTTATACATAAGATTTCTTAAAATAGCTTGGAAGGTATTGACACATGCAGCCACAAACATTTCACTTGCATTAAACCATCTAGGTCTTTTGAGTAATATTCTCATGGCATCATTATAAGCTATCCTGAAGTCTCTGCAAACTTGCTTTTTTGTAGCTTGACCACAAGTGTGCAGTGTAAAGTGGTGTACAATATGCTCTGAACAGAGACACTTTCACTCCATCTGTACACATACTAAACCTGTGTGAGAGAGTATCATCATCATCTGTCATTTGTTCTGTAATAAAATGTCCAAGATATTTTACCTTTTCACAGACCCAAAGATTATTTTGAGACCATTTGAAGTCAGGACATTTTAGACATTTGTGCTAAAACAACACAAACATATGAACCAGTGTTTGTAGCTTTGGGAGTAGGGCTAGACCATATGAACCAGTGTTTGTAGCTTTGGGAGTAGGGCTAGACCATATGAACCAGTGTTTGTAGCTTTGGGAGTAGGGCTAGACCATATGAATCTGTGTTTGTAGCTTTGGGAGTAGGGCTAGACCATATGAATCAGTGTTTGTAGCTTTGGGAGTAGGGCTAGACCATATGAGCCAGTGTGTGTAGCTTTAGGAGTAGGGCTAGACCATATGAACCAGTGTGTGTAGCTTTAGGAGTAGGGCTATGTAGTATCTTAATAGAAGAGACCGTGGTAGTGCTCAGTTGTGCTTTATTCACAGTTGGTATTAATGCAGGTAAACAGTGAAACCGCAGCCAGTCCCTCTGGCTGCTACCTTACTCTGACACAGAGCGCTCCGAGGCGCCTCTGGTTAATGTAACAGTAACCAATCATAAGCCAGACACGTGACACATTAACATTGGGAGTTGTAGTCCTACACTACACTACAGGCTAGACCATGAACCAGTGTTTGTAGCTTTGGGAGTAGGGCTAGACCATATGAACCAGTGTTTGTAGCTTTGGGAGTAGGGCTAGACCAGGGGTCTCAAACTCAATTTACCTGGGGGCCGCTGGAGGTAGAGTCTGGGTGAGGCTGGGCCACATCAAATATTCCACAAAAAAAGGGTTTCAAGTATTCCAAAAATGTATTAATACATCAACAAACTACCCCTTTGCCTCATCATAAAACCTCACAAACACCAGCAACTGAGCATTCTCAGTGGTGTCAGTGGACTCATCCACAGCTATGGAAATGCACTGTGCATTTTTTTTATTCTATCACAAAGCTGTTTAATGAAATCATCAGCCAGTATTTCAGTTATTCTGGTTGCTGTGCTATCTGAGGAGGATTTGCTTTTGTTTGCCTTCAAACATGGTCTCCATCACTTCAGTCATACATTATTTTATTATGTATGCATCAGAGAATGGCTTCTTGTGTTTAGCCAACACCCATGCCACTGAGTGAGGACTTGGTTGCTTTTTATCGTTGTGACATAACTTTAACAATAATTCTGCTTGCAGCTTGATATGATGATTTCATTCCATTTATTTTTGTGGTTCTTAGTGCTGAAAGGTTGCATCAAAATAACTGTGTTTTGTTTCGTATTGGCGTTTCAAATTGCCACTCTTCACAAGAGCTACCGTTTCTTGGCACATTGTGCTGGTTGGAGGGTGGATGAACGCATATTTTTCAGTCCATTCACCTTTGAAATGCAGCGATTTTCACTGTTGACTTTTATTTTACTGGCCATCTTTGAACATGCCATATTTTTCTACTAGCTGCCTGCTGGCAAAACTATGCTACTAGCTACAGTACCTGCAGATTAGACCACTACTGTAGATGCGCTGTCAACTCTCGCTCTGACTCCGACCCGTTGAAAGAGACAACATGCATTCCGTGAAGACCAGCCCTACTCTGCCTCTGATTCGCAGACTGTGGGTGGGGGGGTGGCGGAATGGTGACGGGACGCTGAATATGATTGGACCAAAGCAGTAGACAGACACAGACAGTTGGAGCAGTGCAGCCGGACAGGAGCTTGCAGAGGAGATAGGGGAGAATTTCGAGGATACCTGCTATACGCACTGATGACAGGATATATTTCCTTCCACTTGGTATCACTCCGGAATCACGTTTCAACCACTAACGTTGCTGCCATGAGCCTGCGCTATGGTAGCCTACAAGTGATAAAATAAATAAAACGCCCAACTCGCGCAACGGGTCGGCAAAAGGTTGCGCGCGGGCACACTAACACTAAACTTTGATGTCAAGTAGGGGACCGCAAAATATCATCCTGCGGGCCGCAAATGGCCCACGGGCCGCAAGTTTGAGACCCCTGGGCTAGACCATATGAACATACGGTTATCCTATAACCATAGTTATATGAGTATTGGCGGCGCTCTGCTGAATACATTTCTCCACATGTACCTATACACACCCATCCGCCTGGCCACACCCCCATCCGCTCCTCTACATATGGCCATACTAACAGCTCCTTCCCAAGTCTTTCACCACCGAAGGCGAAGACCACGGGGTCCTCAGGGAGTCCAGCGCAGAGCGCCGCCAATACTCATTAGGGCTGTCCCCGACTAAGGATTTGGATGGTCGACTAGGATTGGCCAAAATTTGCCGTTAGTCGACTATTGGTCGACAAAAAAAAAAGTATAATATTTAATATTTAATTTTTTTTTTTTTTTTTTTTTTTTTATCAATCCATTTGGGCTGTGGGGGTGCTTAATGTCTGAAGGAGTCGACCGAAGGCTTTTTTTCCTCTGCAAAAGCATGCAATTGGTCCACTGATGGATACATCTTGATATTTGTCTAGTCTAGTGTGTTCATTAGATGGGTGAAATCCTATTTCAGTGCCTCTGTGCCTGTTTTCGTAGGCAGTTAGCCTCTGGTATGCGTGCCATTAGCGTTAGCCACACTTCTAGGCCTCTTGTCTTTTGGAAAGAATGATACTACAAAAAAATAAAAATAAAAAAAATTATTTTAATTTTCTTTTATTATATTCGACTAAGAGGTTGGCCAGTCGACTACGGCTCCTTTCGACCAATTAGTCGACTAATCGACTGATAGGGGTCAGCCCTAATACTCATATAACTATGGTTATAGGATAACCCTATGTTATATATCGTATGGCTTACGCTCTGCGCTGCCTACTGGAACACAGGAGCTGAGCAGAAATGTACCCGCTGATGCACCCCACAACCATCAGAACCGGGGAGGACCCGAGCCCCCGGACCCCCCTAGTGGAGGACGGGAGGGAATCGGATCCGATTGTGCGAAGAGGGTTTAGCAACTCAACGCACAGCGTGAGCAGACCGTGGGACTTACCTTCCCACAGAAGAACCCACGACTACACAGGCGCGCAACCCACATGCCACTAGGGAACGAACGGGAAGAAGAAAACCCTTGTTACAACCCCAATATCATGGGGTCAAGGTAAAAAAAAAAAAAAAAAACTGTGGCAAGGCCGTAGCAGCGGAGCGCGAAGGAGGACCCAGCCCCAGAAGGGTCAGGACCCCCTGGGAAAAGGGGGCCTGGTGAGGCCAACGACGCCGCAGCATCGAGACCCCACCAGGCGGTCACTAGTGACACCACCCCCCACATCACTAGCGTATCGGACAGGACCCATCCAAGAGCAGGCCCTTCCCCCCTACAGCACGCCGCCCTGAAGCACTCAAGAGGCTACACCCCCACAGCGGGACCAGGCAGCGCACCGGGGAGACAACCCCCAAAGAGGTTGATCCCTCAATCCAGGTAACAGGTCAAAAGGACTCGACCTGAGCCTGGAGCACTGCAGACTAGACAGGCGCCAAAGGGGTCTGCTGAAAACAGCACCCCGGTGGAAGGGGCGTACGGTATGCTGTGCACCATGTCGCAGCCTCCACAAAAAAAAACACCCTCTAGAGGGGCCGAGGCAGAGAAGGCTGACACGATTGGCAGACATCATAAAAGGTGCAGGGGCACACTCGCAGGCAGACGGGGTCAAGCCCGGCCTAACCCGAGAGTCGACTCCGCTACCAACACACCTGGAAACCAACCACCACCCAACAGGAGGCGGTTGTTCCTATAACCCCCCAAGAAAGAAACTCCAAAACACAACTGCGGGTATACACCGGCTATACAGCAGTACAAGTGTTTCAGTTCTCAAGAAGGGGTTAACCCAGGCCAACAGGTCGACGAGAACGAGTCCGGACTGGGACGTATACAGGGATGCCAGAGGGGTACAAGAACCACCTCGACAGCCCCCTCCCAGCCCCGCCAAGCAGGAGAAGAGAGGGGCGAATGGAGAAGGACCAGGCTCCTTTAGCACAGCGCAAGGTACAACACAATATGGACCAAGCAATAGTGAAGGATAACACGCAGTGACATAACCACGAACACCTCCATAACATCAAACCCTGCAACGCCCGGGCCAACCCGGCATTTTCCCCCCGAAAAAGCACAAGTCCTTCAGGGTACCAGAACAGCAGATCTGCGCCCCGGCGGACAATGGGTTAACTGACCTGGTCCGGCGCGACCAGAACCAGTCCCGTGTCCTAATCACGCCACCATCCCCAGTCCCAAGAGGGGGGTAGGTACGCGTGTCGATCCAAAACATCACAGAGGGTGCCAACAAGACGGTCAGAACATAAAGCACTGCGCCCGGTGGCCCACCCCAAAAGCGTGAGACCCCTCTGCCAATGCTTTGATCTATTCCATTATCACCCCCCAGAGATGAACGAGAATTCATCGAGACTAACCTAGTACACTGGCGCTCGGAAGAGACAAAACTCCATCCTAGTTGCCCCATAAAAACGCTGTTTCAATGATGAGCAACCAAGGCGCGCAAGCCCATGCGTGGTTCCACACAGAAGCACCCAGGGCCAGCACTATGTACACGTCGAGACCCAAAACATATCAATGGTCATTCTAACAAGAACCCAGATAACGTTCCCTCCAAGCCGCCTGGGAGAACGGCAAGAAGCCGGCCAAAAAACACGGATATGAGTCCCATATGACGTGTCCGAGGGAAAAACAACACCCCTGTCAAACCCTCTCTACATAAAGAGAGGAGACGGGGAACCCCCAGAGAGACTTCCCACGTGAGCAATAAATCGAAAAGATATATGTAACATTGAGCTACGTGACCAAAAGCTCAAGACATATGTAACAGAGCGCAAAGCAGAGAACTTTTGTTTAAGTTCATATGCACCGCAACATGGAGCCTGAAAATAACTCACGGAAGTCTCACAACCAATAGAAATGCGCCCAGTGACATACTCTATGGCGGGGGGAATTCCGTGACCCACCTGGCCAAAAAAGGCGTGGAACCAGGGAACTCCCTACCCCCCCTCTCCCTACCCCGTGCCGCGCTGACCAATCTGTGCGACAGGAAGCCCGAAGGACAGAAGGCCCAACCCCCTGACCAATCAGAAAAGAGGGAAGGATGGGTTTATCAGTTCACCCCCTCATGACCCCACACCCCGGATACGATGAAAAACAACCATCAGCGATGATACCCGTGTAGCCAGCATGCTGTATGAAAAGCGCACATCCACACGGGTAAGCTAAACCAACGCATGCCAGCCACAGACAATAACTCGACTGCGAACAGGGTTTATAACACGGCCGTAGGCTTATGTGCGAACACAACACCCATGTTTCATGTTTTAAGAAAAAAACAGAGAAGTTTAAGAGAGGGTCAAGACCTCGGTACAAGCTACATATACGAGCACTTCTATAGGCTAACACTCCAACAAAGTTGTGGACTCGATGCCATGTTTCCCAACGTAACAGAATACACACAACCCCCTCAGACAACTGTAAAATGTACCACTATAAGAAGAAACATATTTCTTCAGGATGAGGAAAGAAAAGCCTTTCGACCGAGTGCTAGCCACAGGCCTTGCCAAGCACACATATATATAGCGACCAGAACGATTTACAAGAAACTGTCCTGCTCTCCCAAACAACCCCACAGCTAGGCGAGGGTTCACACATCGTATCCCCAACATATACAGTGAATAAACACACAGTTTGTAACAAAAAACAGTCCCTCACCAGGAGGGACCCTTTATTAGTCTTAACAAAATCATATGGTTGGAGCGGGGAAGGGAACAGGGGTAAACAGGGGAAGTCACTAGCGGCGCCTGCCGCGTGCAGCACAGGGCTTGCCCCCATGGGGAGCCGGCACGGAGGGACGGTTCTGGGGCACCTGGTCATGTCGATCCCTACCGTTACCTCCGGGCGTGGTGCGCCTGGCTGCGGCGGACGAGGCACTCCCTCCACTTCTGGCCTTCTTGGACGAAGGCCCAGCAGCGGCGGCGGTGGTGGCGGAGGCAACGGTCGCGGTCCTCCGACGACGTTGTTTCCGTCGGCCATCACCGGTGGCATCAGGTGGGGGGAAATGGGGTTGGAGCACAGCGCGCTCCTCCTCCATCTCTCTGCAGGCAGCCGTCATCTGCTGCATGGCCGACCCGAAGAGCCCAGCATCGCAGAGGGGGGCCGTGAGCAGGGGAATCCTCTTATGTTCAGGCACCCTCGCTTGCTCCAGCCAAAGGTGGCGCTGGGACAGAGTGGCCAGGGCGCGCCCCTTCCCGGCGGCTATCGCCTGTAGCTGAGTAAGGTGCACGATGGCTCCAGTCGCCTGGGCGTGAAGGTATTGTTGACGGTCGTCCAACACCGACCCGCCCGCCATCATCCCCGACATGTAGCGCGCCAGCTGCACGATGTTAGACATCGCAGCCAGGCTCTGAGTTGCGGCGATGAACGCCTGGTCACTCCAGTTAGCCATCTGCCTAGCCGATTTCCCCTGGGGAACCGGCTTCCGCAACGGCTCCCACACCACTTCGGGACAGAGAATGGATGTCATCGGGCTATCAAGCCGAGGCACCCCATCCCTTAGTCCCTGGACCAAACCCGCCACCCGCGTGACTGGCACGTAGGCGGGGGTAAGGCCAGTAATGCAGGAGATTACCTGTCCCTGTCTTACGTAGGCCTCCATTGAATGGAAGAATGGGCAGACAATGCCCGTCTCCCTCACAGGACGACGTTGCCAGAGATTACCTATCATATCATCAGGGACAGGTGCAGGCAGAGGCTGCGGCAACGCCACGCCATTAGCGGCAGCGGCGGCCGCCATGAGCTCGGGGAACAAGGCACGCAACTCCCTTTGCGCACCTTCCTCCACGTCGCCCGCGTCCCTCACGTGCGGGAGGCTGCCATGTCTGGCGCCACCATCCAATGTGGCTGATAGCCGGGCATCTTGTCTCGGGGTCGGAGGTTCTAACCCAACACCGGAGAACAAGGGACCCCAAGGAGACGCAACACCCCCTGTCACACCCTGAGGGGGAGAGTGATACGACTCCATTGGGGCATCAAACAAGAGCGCTCCCGCTCCCTCCATATAATCCTCAGTTTCCATCAGAAACGGAGACAGAGCAAGAGCACCCTCGTTTGGCTCCAGCACCTCCCCACAGCCAGGCCGTTCGCCCCTGCAGCTCGCCGCCCTACGACGGGAGCGAGCAGAGGCGAAGAGCCTGTGTCTCAAATCCTCAGCCACCAGAGGAGCCGAACCAGAGCTGGAACTAGGCCATCTCACGGGAGACGGCCTTGATTCAACAGCCCCTCGGAGAGGCAGACTCCCCACCGGATGCCGCTCGGGCGTGTCAGAGCAGCCCCACGACGCACGGCGGACGCGGCAATAGAAAAGCGCTGGTGAAGGGTGACGTCGCGAGCGTCCGAACCCCCCGAATTAGATGTAGACATTATGACTTAGCTTTTTCTCATAAAATCGTGAGAGAGAGAAAAAACAAGAAACAATGTCCATGCAGCTCCTCTCCAACAACTATTTTGCACTAAACTCAAGTGGTGTATACAGACACTCGCCGTGGTGAAAATAGGGAAGGAGCTGTTAGTATGGCCACAACCCTGCTTATGTAGAGGAGCGGATGTGGGTGTGGCCAGGCGGATGGGTGTGTATAGGTACATGTGGAGAAATGTATTCAGCATCTAGGCTGATATGGGATATGTTCCAGTAGGCAGCGCAGAGCATAAGCCATACGATATATAACCAGTGTTTGTAGCTTTAGGAGTAGGGCTAGGCCATATGAATCAGTGTTTGTAGCTTTGGGAGTGGTGCTAGACCATAATATGAACCAGTGTTTGTAGCTTTGGGAGTAGGGCTAGACCATAATATGAACCAGTGTTTGTAGCTTTGGGAGTAGGGCTAGGCCATATTAATCTGTGTTTGTAGCTTTGGGAGTGGTGCTAGACCATAATATGAACCAGTGTTTGTAGCTTTGGGAGTGGTGCTAGACCATATGAACCTCTAATGGATGTGAATTGAGCCGAGTTGGTATTGAGCTTTAATCCCTCATTCCTGGCACAGAGCTCCCAGCGCATAATATACCCAGAACCACCAGCTGCACCAGCAGAGCCTCCTTGTTTCCTCTCCTCAAGCCACACCCCCTACAGCTCCCTGACCCCTCTGCAGCAGGTGAGTGGGCATACTGTATGTGAAGGAGCGCTCTGCGAGTCATGAAGAATGCAACTCATTCCAAGAAATTGTATATTTAAGTGTAGAACGTTTTGATCCAAATCGGATCTTCGTGAGGTTAGGACACACAGACACACACGCACGCATGCATGCACGCACGCACGCACGCACGCACGCACCCATGCACGCACCCACGCACTCACGCACACACACACACACACACACACACACACACACACACACACACACACACACACACACACACACACACACACACACACACACACACACACACACCTACACACACACAATCAGCCCTACCTGGTAATAGGGGGTAGACCCAAAGTTGATTTAATTAAAAGCAGAGTAGTTCATTATCATACAAGTTATCCTAAGTCATATATCTTTAGACACAGTATTAAAGGAGCTATATCATAACATTTATGACATACACGATATACATGGGTTTGGATATTTACCGGGGCCAGTTTCGAATTGCAGCCGAATCTGGGTTGGACATGATTTGTGGAACTCCCTCTGGTGTTGTGGTCATGGAATTCACTGACCTTTGGGAAGTATTTCGACTTGTACATGGGTATCTTAGTGGTGTAAGTGAAAGGTTAACCTTCTGTAGTGTGTTAGTGAAAGGGTAACCGTCTGTAGTGTGGTAGTGAAAGGTTAATGTCGTATATTATGTAAACATCCTAGGTTAGTCACAGTATACACAGCTTGCTAAATGGAGAGAAGAAGAATGGTGAAATGGTTTCCCCCCTTTTGACTCCACTAGCCAGAGGGAGAATAACGTTTGTAGTCAAAACAACCGAGCTTGAATTCAACTCATATTTTATTGTCTGAGGCCCAAGGTGGAAAAGCATGTTAGGCATACAGGGATTTAATCATTCATCAAACAAATAACTAATACATGGTTATCAATTAGCTGGTGACCTCTAACAGACTTTAAACATTCCAAGCAGAATAGTACTCACATATTAGTCATGTTTTGTAAATGAAAGGAATATACTGTGCAATACATGGTTAACCTGGTCCAAGATAGTGACCTTACATTAAACTAGACAACACAAAACAGTGGTTAATCATGGTTACTCATGCACTGCAAATACACTCTCAGATGGGGCGGTGGGAGACCAGACTGGGTGTTGTCTGGCCTCCTGATTTAACACTGTTTCTCTCTTTTATACTAAACATGACATCACAAGTTAGACTACTTTCAGCCAATCAGAGTTACATCAAAAATATTGTCTCTACCAATGAAATGTCTCCATAATAGACCAAGAGGTTGCTGTCCCTGGATTTTTCCTCTCTGCCTCCCCAAAGACCCCCATGTCTATATATGGGCGTGTGTTGTCCTGCAGCCCAGGTGACCTTGTCTCCTTCTGTCTTCGTGGCAGTTTGACCTCCCCCGGTTACTCAGAAGCAAGTCAGTACTTGTTGTGGCAAATGACCCCAATGAAAACACTTTCTACTTCATAATTTCTAATGTAATATTCAATGTGTATGTAATTTCCTTCAGTTTGATACCAAGCACTGATGTGCTAACAGATAGTTGGACCCTTTACCTTGATCTGATATATGTATAGTAATGAAATATGAATGACATGTTCTCATATGTATAATGTGAAATACATGATATACAGTTATTACAGTTAATACCCCAGAACTCTACATGTATTTTCTCAGAGAGAGATAGACAGAGCAAGATCACACCTATATTCAATTATGTTTTAAGAATAGCCCTTGTCCAATATTCACAGTATGCTTTAAACCCTGTAAACTACTGAGCTTATAACTAGAGAATACCTGTTTAACACCATGTTCAATTGTCTACACCAGATGTGTAATATATTGAAGAGAGAATCACCTATGGTGATCTGCTCCTCCCAAACTAACAAATGACCAGCCGCATTTCATTGTATACCTGTATGCCGTGACAATTAAAACTCTTGACTTGACTTGACTTGACCTTCCAATATACCCCTTCCCAAGTTGACAAGGACATTCCGACACTCAGGGCCACACTCAGACCCCGGAATGTGGCACTGTTTACACAGATGAGCCATTGCTGCTGGTGGTGGGGGTTTTACGACGTCCAGTAAGCGATCTGTCTTATTTTGGCTCACAGTTTCCTGCTGTATGCCGTTTTCAACCTGTTATCTGGCATTTCAACAGTAACCCAAGGTTACACAGTCCTCCTTGCTGAAATGAACCGTCTTATCAAGTCAATGATACCACATTAACCCTCTGTAGTGTGGTAGTGAAAGGGTTAAAGGAACACTTCACCCAAAAATTATAACTCACCCTGTGCTGCCTTGAATTTATGGAGATTTATTTCCCTTTGCATGCCTCTATGGTGAACGTAGAATCCCCCAAAACAGTAGCCATACTTGATGAATTTAAGTTAATGTCAGTACATTTGAACAACAGCAAATAAATATATCAACACAATCAGTTTACAAACTCTCAAACACATCGTGCAGTATGTTCCAAGTCTCATCTGTCCAGTTGTACGCTCAGTACCTCCCAAACACATGCATTTTCACAAAAAACCTGCTAACAAAACATTTCTGGTTAAACGCTCTCACGCTGGAATGAGTAGGCTGCTCAGGAAAACTGATTTATTTGTTTTGTTTTGCAAGGCACACTACTTGTTCCTGCGTAAAAGGTTCTTAGCTAAAATGCATGTGTTTGGGAGGTACTGAACATACGACTGGATAAATGAGATGTAGTAGTAGTAGTAGTTTGATGTAGTTTTGCTGTTGTTAAAATTGGCCCCCATTAATTTCAGTTCATCAAGTGCGGACGGCTAAGAGTTTTTGGGATTCTACAAGGGGAAAAACATCTTTATGAATCTTTATGAATTATTAATTAAACAAGAGCTGCAAGCTCTTCCTTATGACTTGAATTCATGTGTTTCACAGTTGGTCTCAGCACCAAAGCAAGGAGGATGTGTGTCAAATCTATCACAAAGGAGCACTCCACAGCCATCAAAAGTGGGCATGGCATATCGCTGTGTTGGTATGACTGAGATGATTGATAATAGGTTTTGGGGTGAAATGTTATCTTGACAACACATTGGCAATGGGTTCGACAAAGATATGACTACGATTCAAACAATCAAGGAACCTGTTGCTACCCAGTTTGTTTAAATAGCAGGTCATGGTGTGGAGTTAAGGCCTCTGCATGCTACAGAAACTTCAAAGCAACTGCAACACAACATCGACAAAGCAACAGTGTTTTAGACACTCTGCCTTTATGCTTCTGCAACATTAACTTGTCCCTGTGTGTGTCCAGTCATTTCGACTAGCAAACGTTGTATTTAACGTTACCTCAGGACGGATACCATTGTATTTACTTGGTTAGCTATGTAGCTAATGTGGATAGCATTTTGAATAGACCCAATGCTAGCTGGCTGGCTACAGCTTTATTTACTAAATTATGGAGGCTTTTTAATCGTCAAGGTAAGAGAGGATTTGTCATGATCAACTGAAGGCGTATGCTATGGAACAATATGAGCTTGGGTTTTCAGAAAAAGGCGAGCTATGTGACGCTGATTATTTAGCGTCAACGCTGGCTTCAACAATGGAGGATATTATTCTCTGCGGGACTAATATTATTCTATGACAGCCCCGCCCCCATTCGCTAACCAACCAATCACTGCTACGCAATATCAACACAACGGTTGTTCAGATTAGATTCTGGGGACATGTACGCAACGTCCAAGCAACACAGTCTACAAGACCCTCTAAAACAACCGCGCTGAAATCGCGCCGATGTTGTGTTGCAGTTGCTCTGAAGTTTCTGTAGCATGCAGAGGCCTTTAGTCAAGAGGAGCTGTGAGAGTGAGGCTTTGAGTTCAATCTATGCCCCAACCCTATCGCTCAAGAACATGCATGTGTATTTTTGTAAACACAGACAGACAACTATATGTTTTGTTTTTTCCCTGGAGGTGAGGAGGGCAATAGAGGCCTTCCCGGGAATTTTTGTGTAGTTCTCTTTTTTCCAGCATGGCTGCCTGTAACATAGCAGCCAGGCCCGGACTGGCCATCGGGAGCACCGGGAGTTTTCCCTGTGGCCTGGCCTGCACAGATTAAAAAAGAAAATTATATATATAAAAAAGAAAAAAAATATTATTATAATTTTTTTATTTTTTTTGCCATGCCATTGTTTCTAGTTGTGGCGGCGGCGCTGCGCGATAGTTAGATAACCTAGGTGGGTGGGGAACAACCAGGATTTCACTGTCTGCGACAGAGTTGGAGAACTATCTGACTCTCTCTCTCTCCCTCACGCGGACACACACACACAATGGAGCCGTGCTGCCGCTTGTGATTGGTGGAGGCGGGACCAGGCGATACAACTGATTGACAGCGGAGGCGGCGAATGGAATGGCAGACGGCACTCAGATGCAGAATAACAGCCAGGCAATGAGCCAGGTAGTGAGGGACTCGGGAGAGATCAGAGAGCGAAAGTCAATTAACGTTGATGTCAAGATGGACAGTGGAAGAAAGAGAAAGGGTGGAGGAGAGAGGGATAAAACAAAGAAAAAGAAAGGCCCTTACAGGAGAGAGTGGTTAACTGTATTATAATAGTAAATAGAAAAATATGTTGTGCTCTTGCTTTTTTCTTTTTGAAGGTGGAGAGAGTAGCATTGCTAGTGCCACAACAGTTTTATTTGAGGTCCATAACAGTACATTGTACTAAGCAATTGTTGGCTCATTAGTTTGTGATTCACATGCACTAAAATTCACCAGAATGCAGGAAATTAAGTCTTTGTAACAAAAAATGTACTGGTGGGGGACCCCCAGACCCCCCGCTTAAAAAGTGGCCTGATTGGGGCTATATTTCGCGCTATATCTCCCGGTATGAATTAGTTCCCCAGTCCGGCCCTGATAGCAGCCATCGGTTTGTACACAGCAATGGAAAAGACGACAGTTGCTATGTGTTGATGATATGTGTTGATATGAGAAATACATAAACAAAAGCATAATAATTAGGTGTCACAGTCTTGTAAACAAGTCACAGTGGATCAGTAATGTCAGGCTTTTCCAGTGTTATATAGTCGTACTGGCGAATCGCGTCCTGCTCTTCGCCATCGAGATATACCTCATCTCCAGTACCTAGTGTACTCCATCAACGAATAAAACAAATTTTATCTCGATGGCACCTGCCAGGCCCCGCCCTAGTGACGTACTATATAGCACTAGGTGTGGTCACCACTCGCTCTTCCTCTATTTTCGTTTCCATCATGGCGGATGCTTGCACCCTGTGAAACTAGTTGTAATGAAAAGTTTAGAGAAATTACGCAATGTTGAGTGCTTACCGGAGATTTGCCTACCCCTGGAATCTTCGCGGCATGTTCTGACGGTGCTCGTATGGGTTCTGCGACTCTGCAGCGGGATACATTTCGATGCATCTCAGCGTAGAGTCTGTAGTCTCCTCGTCTTGTTGACAGCAGACAGAGGGACGGCGTGTGAGGTGTAGCTATCGAGCTACCTCACACAAGGTAGGATCTGCGCCACTAGGCATTAATGCTGGTGTTAGTAATGCTGCTTGTTGTTTTGTTAGACAACCGAGTTGTATATCGGCGCCAGGGGCAGGATGTTTGGGAAACGGACGTTTCCCGGGCTGTCCTGGAGCGCGCTGCTAATACTAAATGCTATAATGCTGGGTCACTGTTCTACTGTTCCCCGCTGTGGGATGTCACTAGGCATGACAATGCTGGCGTTTGTGATGTGCTCGAGTTGTCCCGGGAGACAACCGAGTTGTGTATTGGCGCAAGCGGCGGGATATCTGGATAAACGTTGTTGTTTTCCCCGTTATCCTGGAGTGCGCGGCTAACGCTATGCTATGTTGGGCTACTGTTTCTGTTTTGTCTCCCTGCTGCGGGAATGTTTGTCTACACTACAGTCTTCCCTCCTCTTAACCATTCATGCTGACGGTCAATCGGTGTCTACTGGGGGAGTATTGCGGGGGGGCTTTGTTTACCTTTTCATGGGTAAATGGGCTGAGGTCTAGGGCTGGTGTGCTGTTTGTGAATATTATGAATGAATGCAGGACTGGTTCTCTGGTCCGCATCCCTTTAACCTTGTGTGCATGGGCTAGCCCATTCTACAGTATATTGGTGGTGTTAGTTAATTTATTCATTTAACCCCTTCATGGTGCACACCACAGTGGAGGTTGCTGGTTGCAACCACCACTGGTGCTCCGTGTTAGCATCAGTCCTTTGCTTTTGACATGTTGAAACAGTGCCCCGCCCAGCCGACGCCATGAGGTGGGTCGGCCCGGCGAGTGGCTGGTGGGCTGCTAAAGCCTGTACCGCCACGGTATGGAATTGGCAGCGATTAGTAACTGTTTTCGAATTGCTGTTTTTTCTGTCAAAAATGGTGTCTGGTGGCGGGGCCTTGAGGGCCAGCCGACGTCGACACATCGCGCGAGGTTGTTGACGTTATTAGCTTTGACCTAGCCGCAAGCTATAACCGCTCAGGGCTCCCCTCTCCGCAGAGGATCTTGGTCTTCCGCTGGAGCGCGGGCGGTATTTGTCCTAGGCCCCACACCGCCTCACGCCGCGCAGCCAGAGGTGAGAGCACGGCCTCGTCAGCGGCTATGGCGAGGCCCTCGACAGGCGGCCATGTTTTCCGCCGCCAGAGGTATCCTGGGCGTTGAGTCGACAGGTGTCCACAAGGCCGACAGCCTTGGCGGCCGAGGGATCGGCCATGTTGGATCAGCTCGGCTTGGAATATCCAAGCCGTCGCCGTCCTGCCGCGAGCAGCCCGCTCTCCGATCACTCCCTCCCCCAACATCAGCGGAAAAGGGGCTCTGATTTGTTTCCTTTGGCTGCGGGCCGCGAGCCTTCGTTGAAGCGCATGCGGCCCCACGTTTCGCTTTTCATGGGGACAGGGGCTGACACCCAGTTGATGGCTGAGCCTGGGTCTGTCCGTGAGAATGTTGTGCTGTCAAGCGGCTCCCACACCATAAGCTGTGTTTGGTTGAGCCTGGTGTTACGTCTGTCAACTACAAGTGTTGTCAGCAGGGGGGCTCGAAACCTTTTTGAGGCACACAGTGCGGGCTTCCCCGACCTCGCCTTCGCCAGGCCGGGTATCATGTTGGTGCCTCCCACTCCTGAAAGATTGGCAGTGGTCTCGCAGGCGCGCGTGATTTGGGTGGTAGTAATATCACTGCAGGGCTACGGTGTGTAGGAACCCATGGGGGCCTCACACCTTGCATGTCCGGCTGCAGAACAACTCCTCAGCATGTTCCGGAGGGGTGTTCAGTGGGGGAGCTTTTGTCACCTAGACTGATGTCAGCTTCCCCCGTATCAAACCGGCCCTTTCTGTCGGGGTCCCCCCTTGGGTGCGATTGCCTCGTGGGTAGTGTCAGGGTCAGATGTCCCGACATGGAACGCTCTGCTCGCACGGGTCCAGGGTTGGCTACGCACAGCGGGTGGGACCGGGCCGCCTATCTACAGTTCCTAGCGGACCTGCGCCACATGGCGGCGGGTGCGTTGGGAGTGTCATCACATATGGCTACAGCAGTACCATATGTCGAGGTGGATGGAGAGAACGCTGAGGCGGGGACTTGTATTTACACAACCCCGCCCGTTTTTGGGTTTGGTACAGACCCTATTGTCAGGGTCACCAGCAGTGACAGCTCTGGTCAACGAGATCCAATCTCTGTGGACGAAGCAAGCCATCGTCGTGGCGTTTTCCTCCCGGTGTTCTCTGGTGCCTGAGAAATCGGGAGGGGGGGTGTCAGACCCATGCTGGACCTGTCCCATGGGAAGGTGCAGCATTTTTTGGATCGTCTCCTACCTGTTGAACACTGTCAGGTGGGGGCCTGGTTCTCCTCCATAGACCTGTAGGATGCGTATTCGCATCCCCGATCTTCCATCCTAGGGCTTACCTACGCTTCCTTTGCAGGGTTAGCGTATGAGTACCAGAGGCTGCCGTTCGGCTTTTCTCTGGCTCCCCGCATCTTCACCAAGTGCGTGGAGGCCGCACTGGGGCCTATGCGTCGTCAGGGGTTACGAAGTGTATTCTGCCCTGACAACGTTCTGGTCCTTGGCGGTCAAGGTGGATCGTCAGGTCTCATACCAGGCAGGTTTCCTACCAGCCTGGGGTTGCTGTAGACTGGAAGTAGAGTACTCCTCTTCCCAGTCAACGGGTGGAGTGCTATGGGCATCCCTCTCAGAGCGTGTTGTCGACACGCTCTGGAGGTTCCGTCCTAGGACGGTTACGGCGCTGTCCGTGATACGCCTGCTCGGTATGATGGCATCTGCTCATTCCGTGGTCCCTCTTGGCCTCCTCTTCACCCCAGGAGGAGGTTACGGAGGTGGTTATTTTCCCGTATGGAAATAGACCCGGTGAGAGGCAAGTGGAAGCGGCTAAGGTTCCCGTGTCAGTACTGGGGGACCTCGCCCCCTGGGGAGGGCCTGGGGTCCTCACCAGGGGGGTCCCCATGGGCAGTAGGCTGTCACACGTCACGTTTTTCACCGACGCCTCCCTCGCTGGAGACGCATCGGGCCAACGCAGTAGGGGGCAGCTGGCAAGCCATGCTGCCCGGTCTGCGCTACGTTCAATGTGTTGGTATTGAAAGCGCTCCTTCTGGTCCTCAAACAGTGTTTGATCAGGACGGACAATACGACGTCAGCGTCGTATATCGACAGACAGGAAGGAGTACGCTCCCCCCGTCTGCACCGGGCGGTGGGCGGCTGGCTATGGGCGTTCTCCATCTGCGCGGCCTGAGGGCTCTCCACATCCCCGGCAGGGTGAATGTGGGTACAGGTGTGATGTCGTGGGGCGGTCCTCACCCTGACGGGTGGGGATTACGTCCGGACATAGTCAGGTCTGGGACCGATGCCGTGCCGCCTGGGATTCTTTCCCCCATACATCTGTTAGGTCAGTTGTTGGGGCGGGTACGTTGAGGAGCGCAGGTCCTTGATCCTGATTGCGCCGGACTGGGGCGCAGCTGTGTGGTTCCTGGTCCTGATCCAGCTATTGGTATCCCCGTCATGGCCTGTTCCTTGGTCATCGCGGGCCCTCTCTCAAGCGCACGGGTCTCTGTGTTAGTTCCCTGTGCTGGGCCAGCCGCTGATGGTTTGGCTGGTGAGAGGGTGAGTCTGGAGAGGATGGATCCTTCTGTGGTTGGTACCATCCGGAACGTGCATGCTCCCTCCACTATCGCGGGTTACGCGGGTAGGTGGCGTATTTTCCAAGAGTGGTGTAAGGCCACCCTCTTGTGAAGCGTTTACTGCTTGGCGCTCGGCGCCTTAAGCCGGTGAAACGTTCTCTGGCTCCGAGTTGGGATCTTTAATTGGTCCTCGGTCGGTTGTCCGAGGCCCCGTTTGATTAAAGGGGCGTGTTTAAAATGGCCATTTTGTTTTGTTAAGTGCCCCCATTAAGGGACTGTTTCCTGTTTACTAGTAGCAACTGATTTGCTAAGTGAGCCACTAAGAGCCTGCCCTGTTTAAAAGCAGAAGTCCAGACTGTGTTGAAATCACTCTGTACTGAGCTCTGTTAAGGAAGGACAGGACACACTCACTGAGAAACATTGCTTTATACTGAAAACTAGGGTAAGCCATTTTAAGCTTATTAGTGAATCTTAAAAGTGAGGAACCAGCTGACTTGATTAAAGGGGCGTGTTTAAAACGGCCATTTTGTTTTGTTAAGTGCCCCCATTAAGGGCCAGGTGTTAAGACAGCACTAATTAGTGATAGAGATTTAAAGGCTTGCTGGTTTAGCGTCAGCGAAGCGTCGAGAAACGAAGAGGGACAAAGAGGAGGAGTTTTCCTGGAGTTATTTGCAGAGGGATCCACCAATCCACCTAGTACACCCTAGTCCTATCTTACACTCCACTCTGAAAAATCTCCCTTTCCCTCCCACTCTGCTATTTCTCTACTTCCTCCCTGCCACTCTTGACAAGACAATGTGTCTCATACCTATATCCACAATCTGCTCCTCTAGAACAGATTCAACCCACCCACGGCAGTTTGCTAGCAACCCGGCGAATCTCTCCTACCCTCCTACAGCCACTAATACACCTGTCACAGTACGGGGAGGCTTATGGAATTGTCAATCAGCAGTCAAGAAAGCTGACTTCATTACTGCCTACGCCCATAGTCTAAATCTGCAGCTCCTGGCTCTAACTGAGACCTGGATAACCCCCAATAACTCATCAACACCTGCAGCATTATCTACAAACTATAACTTCACTCACACACCTCGACCTTCCAGACGGGGTGGAAGCACTAGCCTCATGACATCTCCTTCATGGGCTACAAACGTAACACCACTCCCAGAACTGTCACTCTCCTGTCTCGAATATCATGCAGTATCTGTCTCTAATCCTTTCAATCTCACCATTGTTACACTCTACCGCCCTCCAGGTCCACTCGATCACTTCACAGATGAGCTGGACATGCTTCTAAGCTCCTTACCGAAGATGGTACCCCTCTCCTTCTATTGGGCGACTTCAACCTGCCTGACTCATCTCAGTCAGTCATAGTAGTCTCCCTCCTACAATCGTTTGACCTGACTCCCACTGCCATGCCTCCCACCCACAAAGCAGGCAACTCCTTGGATCTCATATTTTCCCGTAACTCCAGCATCATTAACACCACGGTAACTCCCCTACATGTATCTGACCATTCCTTCATATCCTTCTCACTAACTCTCATGCTTAACCGAAAGGTCTTCACCCCAACTCAAACAGTCTCACTCAGACGCAAACTGCCCTCCCTATCCCCCTCTACCCTCTCCTCTGACATACTATCCACTCTACCTTTGAGTGACACCTTCTCTGCTCTCTCCACAGAGATGGCAACCTCCACCCTCCTTTCAGCCCTTGCAACCTCCTTCAACAAGCTCTGTCCCCTCGTTGAGAAACCTGCCCGCCGTTCCCCACCCAGTCCATGGGTGACAGATCCAGTGAGAGAACAAAGACAGGTCCTGAGAGCAGCTGAAAGGAAGTATAGAAAGTCACGCCTCACTGCTGACATCGACACATATCACAACCTCTTGTTAACATTCTCCAAAACCATCACTAATGCCAAAGCTTCTTTCTTCCACCATAGGATCGAGGCCTCTGCCAAGAATCTTCACAAACTGCATGCTACCATGTCCTCCCTCCTCACTCCCCCCCCCCACCCCCCCCCCTCCCTCATCTTTCTCTGCCGAAGACTATCCACACACAAGCACACATGAGCACACACACGACACGCACGCTGTGCACTAGCAGCCACTTTAACACTTTAACATGAGCGGGCACACACTCATGCCGCACTCACCCACACTTATTGCCAAAAGGAAAGGCCACTTTAAATTAGTATAGCAACAGTAACAGTGTATTGCACTACCAAAGCTACCTAGCATGTCCTATATGCTCTGTAAATAACTATGTACAGATACCGAGATGTCACACCATGTTACCTGTTACCTGTTATTGCACAATGTTGTTTTTATTGGATTCTATTATATGTTGTACCACTGTATTGCACATCGTTGCGGGCAAGACCACCCACATTTCATTGTATACTTGTATGCCGTGACAAATAAAACTCTTGACTTGACTTGACTTGACTTGACTTTGTGATCTTCTTTGAGGAAAAAGTGGAGAACATCCGCAGCTCCTTCTCCCAACCCCCACCCATTCCAAATGCTGAATCGAGAACCTCATCCTTCACTCTGTCATCTTTCTCTCCCATTACAGAACCAGAGACCCTGACACTGGTAACGTCGAACCGTCCGACTACTTGCCAGCTGGACCAGCTACCCTCCCCACTCCTCCAGACCATAGCACCAGACATCCTCCCATTCCTAACTGCAACCATCAACTCCTCACTCAACTCGGGGGTGGTCCCACCTCCCTAAAACAAGCCAGAGTCACGCCGCTCATAAAAAAACCAACCCTGAACCCTACCGTCATAGGCAACTACCGTCCTGTCTCTCTTCTCTCCTTCCTTTCTAAAACACTTGAACGTGCTGTATCCAACCAACTTACTGCTTATCTCTTACAGAATTACCTCCTAGACCCTAATCAGTCAGGCTTCAGGACTGGTCACTCCACAGAGACAGCCCTCATTGCGGTCACAGAGGCACTTCACTTAGCAAAAGCGAAAGGCCTCTCCTCTGTCCTGATTCTCCTAGATCTATCTGCAGCCTTCGACAGAGTCAACCACCAGATCCTCCTTGCGGCCCTCGCAGGAATGGGAGTGGCTGGCTCTGCGCTGACATGGCTGTCATCATACCTCAATGACCGCTCCTACCAAGTGTCATGGAGAGGGACCCTGTCGGCCACCCGCCCCCCTGCGGACGGGTGTCCCCCAGGGCTCGGTTTTAGGACCCCTTCTCTTCTCCCTCTACACTAAATCACTGGGTAACATTATCACGTCTCATGGCTTCTCCTACCATTGTTATGCCGACGATACTCAACTCTTCCTCTCCTTCCCTCCCTCAGATATACACGTCTCTGAGCGGATCTCGGCCTGTCTGTCCGACATCTCCGCCTGGATGACGACCAACCACCTCAAACTGAACCTAAGCTAAACAGAATTGCTCCACCTGCCGGCCAAATCCTCCCCCCTAACCGACCTTTCAATCACAGTCGAGAATGCAGCTGTGACTGCGTCCCCGACCGCCAAGAACCTTGGTGTTGTCCTCGATGACCAGTTGAACTTCTCTGCTCACATCGCAGCAACGACCAGAACCTGCCGATTCCTCCTGAGCAACGTCAGAAGGATCCGCCCCTTCCTGACAAAAGAAGCCACCCAACTCCTCGTCCAATTAACAGTCATCTCCCACCTCGACTACTGCAATGCACTGCTCGCTGGCCTCCCGGCCACTGCCACTAAGCCTCTTCAACTCATTCAGAACGCAGTGGCCCGCCTGATCTCAAACCTACCGAAGTCAGCCCATGTCACCCCACTTCTTAGGGACCTGCACTGGCTCCCCATTGCTGCACGAATCCGCTTCAAGGCCCTCGACCTAGCATACCGTGCGGCAAAGGGAACCGCTCCCGCCTACCTCCGGTCAATGGTCTCTAACTACACACCCTCAAGACCCCTATGCTCTGCATCTTCTGGCCGCCTCAGACCTACTCCTATCCAAGCTCCGGGAGGGTCATCAAAGAGAAGTCGCCTATTCGCAGTCCTTGCCCCACAATGGTGGAATGAACTACCCACCCCAGTTAGGACAGCCGAATCACGTCCAATCTTTCGGCGTCGACTAAAGACGCACTTCTTCAACCATTATCTGAATTAAAAAATACATAAAAGTATTATTATGTCATGCACTTGTCCTAATAAACTAACCTACACTGTAGCACTCAACACCTTGATGAACATTGTTGCTCAGCTGATAGAGTTGTGCCCTTCCTGATGGCTTGTCGTACAGAACTTGTAAGTCGCTTTGGATAAAAGCGTCAGCTAAATGACTAAATGTAAATGTAAATGTTTGAGCCTCTTGAGCAAGGCCTTTGGGACTGCGTTCCTGCTGGCCGTCACCTCCGCTAAGCGCGTGGGTGAGCTCTGTGCTCTCTCGGTGCGGCCTGAGTGTCTGTCTATTCGTTTCGATAGCGGTGCCACTCTGAGGCCTAATCCAGTCTTCGTGCCAAAGAATATCCGGAGCTCTTCCGCTCCAGGGATATTATGGTTCAGGCGTTCATCCGCCTCCTCACGCTAGTGAGTTGGAGGCGAGCCTTCACCTGTCATGTCCGGTCCGGGCTTGGGGATTTACCTCAGCCGTACTCAGGGCCTCAGGGCTACCGATCAACTTTTTGTCTGTTGCGGTGGCTCTCACGCTGGTAAGGCACTGTCGAAACAGCGCCTGTCCCATTGGTTGTGCGAGGGCATTGCCCTTTGCTACACGTTGGCTGGGCTGGCCCCCCTGGGGGTGTCAGGGCGCACTCCACTCGTGGGGTGGCGGCCTCTGCCGCCCTGCTGGGTGGAGCCTCGGTGGAGGACATCTGTGCTGCGGCTTCATGGTCCTCACCGGGTCCCTTCATAAGGTTTTACCTCATGGACATGACCGGGGGTTCTGTCTCCCAGGCGGTTCTGAGGTCTGGAACCTCTCCTGCTTCCCGTCCTTCGGTGGGGTAGCAGGGGTGTGTGGGTGTGGGTCACAATGTGTTGTGTCACACGTGGTCCCGCCTGTGCTGTGCGTTTAAGAGGTTCTAGTTCCCTCTTTTTCGCACTTGGGTGGAGTTGACTGCCGCCCCCTCTTCACTAGGAAGGAGGGGTGACGGGACTCCCCTCCCCCCTGATGTGGGCTTTCGGGTCCTCAGGGGGTGCATTTGTCGGTCCTCGCGTCTGCTCTGTCCCCATATCTCGATGGCGAAGAGCAGGACGCGATTCGCCAGTACGACTATATAACGATAGGTTATGTATATAACCTAGTTATATGAGTACTGGCTGAGCGTCCTGCTCTTAGCTTGACCTGAGGTCCCTTGGGGAAACTTTTCTTTTGGAAACGGTTTTCCGAGGAAGAGCAAGTGGTGACCACGCCTAGTGCTATATAGTACGTCACTAGGGTGGGGCCTGGCAGGTGCTGGGTGTATTTGTTTTATTCGTTGATGGAGTACACTAGGTACTGGAGATGAGGTATATCTCGATGGCGAAGAGCAGGACGCTCAGCCAGTACTCATATAACTAGGTTATATACATAACCTATCGTTTTACCTACTCTACCACTGCACAGGAATTAGGCGATTTCTTAACACATTGACCACCGGAGGTCGCTGTGGGCGTATGGCCGTTTGTGCCAGCGCTGTAATGCAATGGGGGTAGTTGCCGGTGTTTGTAGTGCTAAAACTGTTATGGTTTGTAACCGACCCCAATCGCACAACACAAGTATACACACAGGTATGAGAGTAAGCCAAAACTGGGCAAAATATTTATTATTGAACAAAAGGCGGCACAGTCCCTTTAAGGGAAAACACAAAAACACTGGAGTCAAAGAAAATAGGGAAAATGCGGCACTGTGCCTTTAAGAGGCGAACAGGCTAAGGGACTAAGGCTAAGGGACAGGGCCAGGGCAAAATGTCAAGGACCAGGACCAGGGGCACTGGAGAGGGGGACAGGGACAGAGGCCCGGAGAGGCGGGCTGGAGACAGGGACAGAGAACAGGATTAAGGCCTTGGACAGGGCGAGGGCCAGAGCTGCTTACAGGGATGACAGGGTTCCGACGGCGGAGGCCTGGCACGGGAACAGGGGCCCGACGGCGGAGGCCTGGCACGGGGACCAGGGGCCCGACGGCGGAGGCCTGGCACGGAGATCTTCCTCGGATGCTGCAGACGGGCAGCGCAGAACACCGGGGTCCCAGGGGACCGGGGCGAAGAGACGCATCCTCCCGTGGAACTAGGAAGCGATGCGCGCCGGCTTGACGTCTGGAGTGGGAGCGCGCCGGCTTGACGTCTGGAGTGGGAGCGCGCCGGCTTGACGTCTGGAGTGGGAACACCACTCCAGGCCTGGCACGGAGATCCCCCTCGGATGCTGCAGACGGGCAGCGCAGAACACAGGGGTCCCAGGGGACCGGGGCGAAGAGACGCATCCTCCCGTGGAATTAGGAAGCGATGCGCGCCGGCTTGACGTCTGGAGTGGGAACACCACTCCAGGCCTGGCACGGAGATCCCCCTCGGATGCTGCGCGCCGGCTTGACGTCTGGAGTGGGAACACTGGAAAACCTCCCTTAGAGAATTAGAGAGCGTAGACGGCGTCCCACTCCAGGCAAACGGCGACAGGTGGTGAAGTACAGGGGTGGCACGACGTCTCACGCCGGAGACGCGGCAGTAGATTGTAGTAACAAGAACGACCCGACCAGGACTGGAGGGAGGTCCAGGTATTTAAAGCCCTCTGGGGCGCTAATCATAAACTATGACAGCTGTGAAAGGTAGTCCAAGGGTGGGGGCTGGTGAAGAGTAGAGGAGAGTAAATCATCGCAAGGGTGGGGGCTGGTGAAGGAGAGTAGACAGGGAAAGTCCAAAGGTGGGGGCTGGTGAGGTGAGGAGACAGGGAATAAAGGTCCAGGGAACAGGCGAATCCTCACAAAAACTATATTAAATATTATAGCTATGGATCTAATAACACTGTCGATTGTCAGTGAGTTTCTTCCGGTCAACATGCAAAAAACTGATACTTTTTTCATCCATACATTTCTGTTTTATACCGTGGTGAATATGAGTATAGTTGTAGATTGATCCTGTGTAATCCCAGGGAACTTCGTCAAACAGCGCTTTAGTGCAATTAAACACATTGCCATTTCTCGCCTGATTATTGGCCGCAAGGCGTTAGGCGGCGGTATCGCACCATTGCGGTCTCAGACAGAGTGCAACACAGTCCTACAGCATAGCAGGATGAATTATGAATGGAAATAGCGAATAAAAGAAATAACGATCATAATAACGAGTATACTTGTTGTTGGCGGCCAACGATTGGCGGGCTATAATGAGTTAACTCGTTTTTGGCGCAGAAACGGTTAAGTAAGTGGTTACCAATGGTTACAGGCAGTCATACTGGTAGAAAGAAACTACACAAACATTATCTGTGAGGCCTCTATTGTGTGGCTTGTTTTACCAGTGCCATTTATGGAGGAATGATAAGGTTACAAATAATAAATAAATAAACAAATTAATTATTACAAAAGAAAAACGAAAGTAACACCTAATCTGCCAATAATTTGTGCACAAGTACAAGTGCTAACATTGCAAGTTAGAATATGGTGAAAAACATTGCTGTATTCTGTGTGCATGCATGTCTTGTTATATGTTTGTGTTTGTGGGCATGTGTGTATGTTGTCTCCAGTTCTCCTCTAGTGCTTATACTGCAGATGGCAAGTTCAACAGGTCTCAATTCTCTCTCCAGAGTGTCTCCAGGCCATCTCACCAGGACAACACCATGCATTCCCTCTTTCCCAAGCCTATATACTCTTACAGGTAACACCAAGCCTATATACTCTTACAGGTAACACCAAGCCTATATATATACTCTTACAGGTAACACCAAGCCTATATACTCTTACAGGTAACACCAAGCCTATATATATACTCTTACAGGTAACACCAAGCCTATATACTCTTACAGGTAACACCAAACATATATACTCTTACAGGTAACACAAAACATATATACTCTTACAGGTAACACCAAGCCTATACTCTTACAGGAAACACCAAGCCTATATACTCTTACAGGTAACACCAAACCTATATACTCTTACAGGTAACACCAAACCTATATACTCATACAGATAACACCAAGCCTATATAATCTTACAGATAACACCAAGCCTATATACTCTTACAGGTAACACCAAGCCTATAGTATATACTCTTACAGGTAACACCAAGCCTATATACTCTTACAGGTAACACCAAGCCTATATACTCGTACAGGTAACACCAAGCCTATATACTCTTACAGGTAACACCAAGCCTATATACTCTTACAGGTAACACCAAGCCTATATATATACTCTTACAGGTAACACCAAGCCTATATACTCTTACAGGTAACACCAAACATATATACTCTTACAGGTAACACAAAACATATATACTCTTACAGGTAACACCAAGCCTATACTCTTACAGGAAACACCAAGCATATATACTCTTACAGGTAACACCAAACCTATATACTCATACAGATAACACCAAGCCTATATAATCTTACAGAGAACACCAAGCCTATATACTCTTACAGGTAACACCAAGCCTATAGTATATACTCGTACAGGTAACACCAAGCCTATATACTCTTACAGGTAACACCAAGCCTATATACTCTTACAGGTAAGACCAAGCCTATATACTCTTACAGGTAACACCAAGCCTATATACTCTGTGGTGGAAATATGTTTATGTCATTATACAGGCTGTATTACAATAAGTATTCTATCATAGAGGCCATATGCTGTGGGTCACATGATGTGTGTTTCTTCAGAGCCATAACATATGGTTGTGGGAACTGTTCTGTTTTCCTTCCAGGATGCCTATATTCGAATACCAACAGTTTTGTGCGTTTTGCGAATCTGATTGGCCACTGACGTTTCTGGTCATGTGACATGTGCACCAATCGTGTGACGGCAAGTTATTTCGACGGTTAAGCTTAGGCACTCTTTCGAAGTTGGTTAAGGTTAGAGTTTGTCTTAGAGCATGGCGATAGAACGCCAGCCCTGATTCCAAACTCTAACCTTAACCAACTTCGAAAGCTTAACCAGTAATAAACTAGGCGTTAGGTAGTTTGCAGGCTGTTCGACGCGGAAATGGGCAAAGACACAGCTCGTCATGCGATTGGGCGCACATGTCACATGACCAGAAACGTCAGTGGCCAATCAGATTCGCAAAACGCACAAAACAGTTGGTATTAGAATAGACGCTTCCAGGATAGCCATAACATAGTTGTATTATTGATTATTCTAACCACCATCTTGTTCTTTTCTTGTTATATTCCCTTCTCCTACGTCATTTTCATGTATTAATTGTATGTTCAACCAGACCTTGTTCTCACTTCCTAGTCAGACATTTGTGTGAATGACTTTCTGGTTGGGAACTGAGCAATTGCTTGTGTGGCCATACAGGAATAAATCTATCTAATTTTTATTCAACTTTGGACTCAGAAATTGTTACTTGCGGCTCAAATAATCTATTATTATTATATTTTTCCACAACAACTCTTACAGGTAACACCAAGCCTATATACTCCTACATGTAACACAGAACATAATACTCCTAGAGGTAACACCAGACCAGGCTGCAGAAACAAATTAGTGGGGGGGCATAAAATGTTCTCGGGGGGGCACAATGGTTTTTCAACACAAGTTCCCTTTTATACGTTTCAGCTGGGACAACGGCACTGTGGCTTGCTTGGCGCTGCCCACGGTGCTGAACTAAACAGCAGAGAGGCAATTGAAAAATCTAATTTATCTCTATCTTAAGAACATTCACTTACAGTATACAAAAACAGACTGAACGGATATATATAACAGACCTGCTGGGGTAGCGGACTGAGAGCAGGGGACACAAACAGGCTGGATAAGATGGTCAGGAAGGCCAGTAGCGTGGTTGGGGTGGAGCTGGACTCTAGCGAGGGTGGCGGAGAGGAGGAACCTTGCTAAGCTCCAGGCCATCAGGGAAAACCCCTCCCACCCACTATACACAGACTTGGCTGACAGGAGGAGCATGTTATAGGCTCACACTACCTAAATGCAGCACTGAACGGCACAGGAAGTCCTTCATTCTGACAGCCATCAGACTATACAATGCATCACTGTGCCTCACTGCATCACTGAGCACAGAGTGACAGTTACCATCTTCCTGGACTCTTACTTTTTAAACAGCACTGTGCAATATTACACCTACTGTAGACTTCAGTATATTTTTACTGTATTTATTTACTGTATCTTTTATTCTATTTTTATTCTATTTCATTTTATTCTATTCTTAGGCCATTTGTTTTGTTATTCTTATTCGTGACTTGTTCTGTCTAAATGTTTAATGTTGAGTGATTTGCAGTGTAAAATTTCCCTCAGGATAATACTTTTCTATTCTATTCTATTCTATATCTTTGAAAAGTCTCCATTTATTCAACACTTCTGAATTCACTGACAAACTGAACTGACAAAAATAAGGTGCATAAAAAAGCAAACAAAATTCCTCCACAGACTACTCACCATCATTAGTAGAGCGGCAAGCGGCGTTTGGGGACAGAGTGAAATCTTCTTAAAACACTGCCCCTCTCCACTCATTCCTGAACTTTTTTGTTAAGTCCTTCTCAAATGCCAACTGAATTAAATTGGCCTTGCGTCGATGAAGCATACTAAGGCGATGTTCTGTAAAGACGTTCTTGAGGGTAGAAAACAAATTCTCACAGAGTGCCGTGCTAGCTTCAGTAGTGTTGTTGTTGACATCAGTGCCCACTAGGGCTGTCCCCAACTAAGGATTTGGATAGTCGACTTTGATTGAAAAAAAAAATAAAAAAAAAAATTTACCAGGGTGGGCACAGCTGACTCAGTGGGCGGGCCCGGCCCTCTAATGCCCGCCCATGGCGCCGGGTCTGGGTAACACCAAGCCTATTTAGGCATGATAGAAATGTGAAATCTAGAAAATAAATGTGTCTTGTGTAGCCAAATGTAGATTTCGTGTTTATACCTCTTAACAGAAAATAATTCTGTTTGGCTTTTCCTTAACCCTTTCACTACCACACTACAGAAGGTTAACCTTTCACTACCACACTACAGATGGTTAACCTAGGATGGCTTAGAGTAGACGACAGAGTACAGCAACTTGCAATGTGCCTGGTCTACAAGATGCACTACACCACTCAGGTACCCATGTACATGTCGAAATACTTCCCAAAGGTCAGTGAATACCACGACCACAACACCAGAGGGAGTTTCACAAATCATGTTCAACCCAGATTCGGCTCAAACAAGGGACAAAACACGTTTCACAATTATGCCACAACAATGTGGAACGCCCTACTAGTAGGGTCATCTGTGGCACTTCCGTGACCGTGGAGAGCGAAGATCCGTTTCTCAATGGATTTGTCATCTAGGAGGGTTAATAAACAAATTTAGCCGGGGTGTATTTTTTTAAAAGGCGGGGAAAATTCGTGAGAGACCAAAATCCAAAATGGCTGCCGTGGAAATTAACTTTTTAATGGTTTGACCTACACTACAATGATGCACAATACATGGTTTCAGAGCTTATTTTGATCAAGGAATACATATTTGGTGTTTATATAATGATTTGACCTATTGTTGACCTTCAAATGCAAGATGGCTGCCAATTTTGAGCTCCAAAATGGATTTCTTTCAAAATCGTCACAGAGCCTTCATATTAGGCTCTAATGAAAGCTCTGCTCATGATGAGTTGAGTTATGGACAGAGGGGATAGGTGGCTATCTTCCACCATACTCCATCCATCTGTGAAAGTTGGAGACATGATGATAAGAGCTACAGGTGTCTCTATCTATCTCAATCACCTACTCGAGATAGAACCCTGTGGTCGCCCGATATCCCCCAGCGAGGTGCTAAACTCGCTAAGCTCTCGGGTCAATTACTAATCCTAATCACGCTTATTTCATAGTCACTAGTTAGTTATATCCAGTTCATATGAAATATAAGCGTAGAAGAGTTGTTAACCTCTTCTTTGTTTGTAATAAACCGAATGTATGTCTGGGAAAACTCCTTTCCTATAATAATAATTATATATCATCATTATCATTATCATCATCATCATCATCATTATAGGAAAAGCCTATAATGCTAATCATTTGCAAGCCTGATGATATTACTACTCTTTTAATAAGTAGTACTACTAATAATAGTGTAATATTAGCGTAATAATATTAATAATCATTTGCAAGCCCCAGAAGCTCCGATCAGTTTGACAGTCCATAAATCCGTAGCCCGATCGTCCGGCCCTGCAGTGGCCAGACTCTCAAATTCCCACAAATCCAATATGCCCGTCGCATCTAGAGATACTGGCGCTTGCAAGCAACAAATAGTGATATATATATATATATTATATCATTTATATAACTTTAGCTAAAAGCAGTAACCAGCAATTGATTTAATCTGTATTTCAGGCTACCAGAACATAGTCACCTCAAATGAAAGCAGGGCGCGGCCAGCGTCTTGAAACATTGTGATAGAGCAGCACAATGAAAGCAGTCCATGAATTCGATAAAAGTATTTTAACAAAGTTGGTTTAATTAGAAAATTAGACCACAACCTTGTGAGGCTTGTATCCACATACACGCCTCTCATTAAGAGACAGCCGCCGACCACCATGTCTGTCCCACAGTGGCCTGACGACGTCGAGGAGGAGCTACAGGAGTGTTTCAGGTCGACAGACTGGGACATGTTTGAGAGGGCCCATGGTGATGACATTGATGGACTATCCCATTGCATCACAGACTACATCAGGTTCTGTGAGGAGAGCATCGTACCCACAAAGAAGGTACGCTGCTTTTCAAACAATAAACCCTGGATTAGCAAGGACATTAAACACCTGCTAAACAGGAAAAAGAGGGCCTTCATGGCAGGGGACACTGAGCAGGCCAGGGCTGTCCAAAGGGAGCTAAAAAAAGAGCTAAGGGCAGCCAAGGTCAGCTACAAGGACAGGCTGGAGGGCAGACTACAGGCCAACAACACCAGGGAGGTGTGGGCGGGGGTCAGGAAGATCACTGGTTTCAAACAGCAGGGCACAGCTGTTGAGGGCCCGCCAGAGCGTGCAAACGAGTTCAACTCGTTTTTCAACCGCTTTGACCAGAGTGGCCTCCCCACACCCCTCCCCCCACCCATCGACACCAGCACCAGATCACACCTACAAAGCAGCCCCCCCACCCCCCACCCACCCACACCCATCAGCAACGGCACCCCACCGCCAACACCAGCAGACTGCCCACCACCCCCAACCCTGACGATCACAATCAGTCAGGTCAGTAGGCAGCTCTCCAGGATTAATGTAAACAAGGCCAGAGGACCGGACAACACCAATCCCAGGGTGCTCAAGGTATGTGCGGAGCAGCTGGCAGCACCGCTCCAGCATCTTTTCAACCTCTCCCTGAGGCTGGAGAGGGTGCCCCAGCTCTGGAAGACCTCCTGCATTGTCCCGGTGCCCAAGAAGGGACGTCCCAGCACCCTCAACGACTACAGGCCAGTCGCTCTGACGTCACACGTCATGAAGACGTTTGAGAGACTGGTCCTGCAACACCTCAAGCCCCTGGTGCGTGACTCCCTCGACCCCCTGCAGTTTGCATACCAGGCAAACATCGGGGTGGAGGATGCCATCATCTACATGCTCCACAGAGCATACACGCACCTGGAGAAGCCGCGCAGCTCAGTGAGGATTATGTTCTTTGATTTCTCCAGCGCCTTCAACACCATCCAGCCGTCACTGCTAGCGGAGAAGCTCTCCGCGATGCAGCTGGAGCACGGCTTGGTGGCCTGGATCAAGGACTATCTCACTGAGAGGCCACAGTACGTCAGACTAAAGGACAGTCAGTCTGACGTACTGGTGAGCAACACCGGCGCCCCCCAAGGAACTGTGCTGTCACCCTTCCTCTTCACCCTCTACACCTCAGACTTCTGCCGCAACTCAAGCGGGTGCCACCTGCAGAAGTTCTCAGACGACTCCTCCATCGTAAGCTACATCACCGACGATGATGAGGAGGAGTACAGAGCCCTGGTGGAAAGCTTCGTGGGGTGGAGCGACAGCAACCACCTCCAACTCAACACCAGTAAGACCAAGGAGCTGGTGGTGGACTTCCGGAGGGGCAAAAAGAGGCCCCCCCCGATTCCCATCTCCATCCGAGGGGTGGATGTGGAGATGGTGGACTCATACAAGTTCCTTGGGGTACACCTGAACAATAAACTGGACTGGTCGGACAACACAGAGGCCCTCTACAGGAAGGGACAGAGCAGGCTGTTCTTCCTGAGGAGACTCAGGTCCTTCAATGTGTGCAACAGACTGCTGCAGTCTTTTTACCAGTCTGTTGTGGCCAGCATCCTCTTCTATGCTGTGGCATGCTGGGGAGGCTACATCAACTCAAGGGACACCAACAAGCTCAACAAGCTGGTGAGGAAGGCTAGCTCCGTGGTGGGAGTCGAGCTACCTAGACTTGAGGTGATGGCAGAGAGGGGGATGATAAGGAAGCTGGCTGCCATCATGGAGAACCCCTACCACCCCCTCTACGACGAGCTAGTCAAGATGAGAAGCTCGTTCAGCCACAGACTCATTCCCCCCCGACACTCAACTAACCGCCTCGGACAGTCCTTCATACCAGCGGCCATCAGGCTCCACAACAGTGGGCAGCGACTAGCAGCCTCCAGGCTCCACAACAGGGGGCAGCGACAGCGACTGCTACCAGACATTGACCTGGGACTTATAGGAACCCAAGGAGGACAACCTACACTACCTTAGGCTTACTGCACCCTATGTGGATACTGTGATACTGTGATACTGTGAATAATGTATATTTCAGTGGATACCGTGATACTGTGAATAATGTATACTCAGTATATAGTAAATTATAACACTACGTCATGCATACTGCACCTTATGTGACACTGTGAATAATGTGAATATTCCCCAGCTAGTCAGATAGTAAATTATAGTGACCATATTGATCAAATGGTTTACACTGCATGTGTTGTTTTTTACTACCTGTATACTGTGTTGTTTTACTACCTGTACCCCCCCCTCCCCCCCATGCTGCTATGATGCCTGAATTTCCCCAAGGGGATCAATAAAGGAATATCTTATCTTATCTTAACTCCAATCCAGGAATAATAAGTATAAAACAAAACATCTTTCTCAAGCAGACAAAGAAAAAACTCTCTTGGTTGCTATAAAAATCTCCAACCCCCTCTGAGCGAGCGAGCAGAGCCTTATATACTTAGATCTGCATCATATCAAAACGTCCTACTATTTGTTTGGAAACATTGATGTCATTCTTACCAACCAATCAACACACAATCAGTAAGGATGAACGTTAGGTTATGACTATAACCAAGTTCTGTTAGTATAGCGACGCTCGGCATCGCTCTCTGCACTATCTCGCATATGTGCACGCGCACTGAATAAAGACCACAAATGTACCTTTAATCCCAATATTCGTCTGACCACACCCCTATCAGCTTACCCATATAAGCAGGGGTGGGGCCACCCACTCGCCTCCTTCCCAAGCTTTCGCCACAAGGCGAGGTCAAAGGCTGCAGCAGCGTCGGATGTCGAGCGTCGCTATACTAACAGAACTTGGTTATAGTCATAACCTAACGTTCTGTTTCGTATTCGCTCTCGCTCGGCATCGCTCTCTGCACAAGGGAGGCCGAGCGAGAGCCAACGGCCGACAAATACACCCCGCTGACAGCCCCCCACAACCATCAGAACAGGGAGGGCCGAGCCCCCCCGACCCACCCTAATGGAGGGCACCCCCCCTATTAGGGGCTTCACGGGAGGGCGACGGACCCGACCGTGCGAAGAGGCACTCAAGCAACTCAACGCACAGGGTGAGCAGACCGTGGCTTGACCCCACGACTACACACACGCACAACCCGCATGCCACCCGGGAACGAACGGAGGAACAACCTCATTACTGCCCCCAGAATCACGGGGTCAAGGGCAAACCCAACCCCGTGGCAAGGCCGTAGCAGCGGAGCGCAAAGGAAGACCCAGACCCACCAAAAGGACTGGACTCCCTGGAATGGGGGCCTGGAGAAGTCCATGATGCCAGCATCAAGACCCCACCAGGTGGGCACGTAGTGCCCCGCCCCCCACATCGCCAGCGTATTCGGACAAAGGCCCCTCAGCCGAGCGGGCCCCGTCCCCCCAATAGTACACCGCCTGGCACACTGACCCTGCAACAGGCAGTCAGCATGGCCGTAAGCACACAAAAAAGGTTAACCAACGGAAGCAGGCAGCGCACCGGGGAAAAACCAGGCAACAGGCTATTAACCCTAGCCTGGAGACTGCGGACGAGACAGGCGCCAGAGGGGACAGCTGAACACAGCCGCCCCGGCGGAAGGAGCGTAAGCTGGCGGTGTTGCATGACCAAGCCTCCATTTAAAAACCCCCACCCAGAGGGGTCGAGGCAGAGAAGGCTGACACGATTGGCAGACGTCATGAACGTGCAGGGGCACCCTCAAACGGTGAACCCGGGAGTTGACACTGCTCCAACACACCAGGGAATCAACCACCTTGGTGTTACCCAATGCGGTGGTTGTTCCTATAACCCCTCAAGAAAAAACTCCAAAACACACCTGCGGGTATACACCGGCTATACCGCAGTACAAGTGTTTCAGTTTCCAAAAAAGGGTTAACCCAGGCCTACGGGTCGACGAAACATTACTTCGGACCGGGCCTGGCGGTACGGGAAGCACAGGGTCACCAGAGGAGGTCAAAAACCACCCCCACAGGCCCCTCTTCGCCATGCGTGAGAGAGGAGCGAAAAAGAATGTTGAACCAGCCCCTAAGCACACCGTACTTGGTATTCCCAGGCGGTCTCCCAACCAAGTACTAACCAGGACCAACCTGTGTAGCGGCCGAGATCCGACGAGATCGAGCGTGTACAGAATGGCATGGCCGTAAGCCATTACGACAGTGCTGAGTAAAAACGTACCCAACCAGGGTCTCCATAGCGCTTAACCCTGTGACACCCGGACCGACCTGGCATTTTTCCCCCTGAAAAAAGCCCAAGTCCCTCAGGGTACCAGAACAGCAGATCTGCATCCCCGGCGGACAACGGGTTCAACTGATCCGGACCAGCGTGACCAGAACCAGTCCCGTGCCCTAACCACGCCGACATGCCTACTCCAGGAGAAAGGACAGATATGTGTGTCGATCTTAACATGAAAAGAAGGCGCCACCCAGACGTTCGGGCGAACCGCGCCTGGTGGCCCACCCCAAGGGCGTGAGACCCCTCTACATATGTTCAGATCCATTCCGTCATCATCCCCCAGACATGAACGAGAATCCGTCGAAAACCAACCCAGGTCGTGGGATTTGGTCGTCGGAAGAGGAAAAACCCCCATCTCAGTTGCTTTATAAAAACGCCGTTTTAACCACAAGCAACCAAGGCGTGCCAGTCAGTCGCCTGATTACAGCGAGCTAGCACTATACGTGCGTCGGGACACACCCCCATCAATGAACAGGCTATTTAGACCTGTCATTGAATCCCCAAGGCGCCCAGGGAACGACAAGAGGGGTGTGACACTTCCTAACTCCAACACTTTTTGAATAGAAAAGAAGGAAGCATCAACAGTATGTATCCCAGTCTACACAGCCGGGGGTAAACATTTTTCACATTTTTACATCCCACCACCCTCCCATAGGAAGGAGACGAGGATCCCCAGAGAGACTTCCCACGCGAGCTGTACAGATTGAAAAGAATATATTGCACCTTGAGCCATGTAAAAAATTGGTTTTAGGGCTCTCCGGGGAAGAGGCACTGAACCCATACACACTCAATAATCGAATTGAATCGAATACATATACAATAGAATAGGACACCTTCTAGAGGGTCCACTCACTTTGACAATCTGAGGAGGAAGGCTCTGTACTCTGATGGAGGCTCCCTCACAGGAGTCCGAACTCACAGAAGGCCCGAATAGGCGCTTGGTGAGGAGGAGCCCTGACCACCCCCCTGAAACAGATCCATCACATGGACCTGAACAGCACACGGAAGTCCTACCAACAGAGACGCGCGCGGTGACGTACTCTATGGCGGGGGAATTCCTGCGGTGCACACGCCCAATATACCAGGCCGTGGGACCAGGAAACTCCCCCCCCCCCGTAACGTGCCGAACCGCCACGTGACGGGAACCTTGAAGGACAGGGGGTGTACCCCTGACCGACAGAAACAAGGAGGAGAGGAAAGGTTACCAGTTCACCCCTTTACGACCCCACACCCATGATACGATGCAATGACAAAAAGAGAATATGACACAGTCATAGTCAGCTCTATGAAGCGTTTGACAGCTCCACACAGCGCATGAGCTAACCTGCTATCTGATTTTTACTAAGGAAAAAACACAGAATAGAGAGGGCTCTAAGAGCCCCGGTCCAACATACACATGTGCTTCTGTGGCCAGTGCAACCCAGTTGTAGGTCACATGACACACACAACCCATCATCACCTACAAAAAATGGCAAAAACACTCTACAGAGGAACGCCGTTTTTCATAATGAGAGAATACATAATTCTCGATTAGTATCGGCCACAGGCCTTGCTAAGCACACACGACAGCGACCAAACAATCTTTTCTTTCAGGAAAATAAAGTTTCTCCAGCAGTTTTAGCACAACCTCAGCAATCAAGCTAAGGGTTACATCGCATCCCTACCACACAAAAGACACAATGTAGTGCAACATGTCTGATAGGAGGATGAAAAAGTCCCCAGGGAACCGGGGGGAAACACAATCCTCCTATTTTACCCTTAATACGGCCAGTTAAAACAGGAAAACCTGTTAATATGTGAACACTGTTCATTGTCATCACAGGCTGAGAAAAGAACATTCTTTTACTCACTTGTCACTAAGCATAGCTTCATAGGTTAGTTACCTTAGTTGTGAGTACACGGTACATATAAACACACATGATGTTTCTCACACAACAACCAGATCATTTTCTGTAACAACCCGATTTGCACGGAGAAGCTAACTGCCAGTGACAAAGACAGTTCACACATAACTCGCGTCGTATCCTAAATGCATTGCAGCAACACACGTTTTGGGAAAACATCGTTATTCACAAAACATTTAGAAAGGTAAAACCAGAAGACGTGTTATAAGGTCTGGTAAAACCTTGTCCTACCCGGAACGTAGATCAGCGAAGTGCAGTCACAGACACCGTAGGAACACAGCCGCTCCTGTGTTGTTCGAACTGGGCAGCGTCGCCGCTCCAACCCGCCCTACAGTCCTCTTTGTTGACGCAACCTTGCCGTCCTGGCTCAGGGCAGGGTCGACGAACATCTCCTGTCAAAGACGACGTCGTAGTCCAGAGTGTTTAAAAACATGTTATAATCAAAGCACGTTCAACAGAGTAGCATTAAGCTAACGGCCGCTCCAACCGTTCGGGCGCTACTGCCCCTGCTCGCGAGACGCCGAGCTAACGGCGCACGCGACCAGAAGCGAGCTCGCGGCGGCGCGCGAGGAGCTGAAGCTACCCCGCGCCAGGCCTTGGCCTATAGCAGCAAGCTAACGTTACCTAGTGATCACGACATGCTAGCGCCGCAGCTAACAGCTGACTGGCTAACAGTAGGCCCAACCTAAGTAGGCCATGCAGCGATCCCAGCAGGCTAACGCAGCAGCTAACAGCTGACTGGCTAACCGTAAGCTAAGCAGCTATCACCTGAACTTGTATACAATGACATAACACTCACCCAGACAGGCCGCCGTTCTGAACCCCTCCTCACTTTTTAAGAGAAAAGAGAAACAAGATGTCAACACTGCTTTACAACGGTGATTTTACCAACACCCGACGGAATCAGCACAATACCAAACTGGCCTGTGTAGCTGACTTGAACATGGATCTGCCGCTATCGCACATCCATGCACATATCTCCTCGTGAAGGAATACTCTCATTTGGATATGAAAGAAGGAGCTTAACACGGGACAGAGAGATACCCACTCGTCCAGAACACACAGGGATCACCAGTGTTAATGGTCGCGGCCCACTAGTTAAACAAAAATGGCTTCAGACCAAGGTCTTCTGTCATCTAGGAGACTGAACAAAGGACCCTAGCCTGGGGCCGGTTTTCATAAACATCGTCAAGTAGCCCCCATAGCACTAACAGACAAGTGAAGCCTGCCAGCAAACATAACTCACCAGAACCAGGAACCCACCGCGTCTCACAACCGCGGCGCGTCCTACAGCCCAGCTGTGCCTTTACTGCAACCAGCACACAGCAAGGACTGCAGTTGGAAAAGCATGTAGCGGCACAAACTCCCAATACGAAAACCGGTGGAGGATTTTTAGAATGATCATCATCTTCCAGACACTCCAGTACGAAGACAATATCGCCGTATTTTCTCGAAAATAGTGAGAGAGAAAATAAAGATATGATGTCAACGTATCCTTGTTTCCCAAAGCTGCTCCTAATCCTTTCTTCCAGCATGGTGTCAAGTGTGGGGATCTACCGAGGCACTTCTTCCTTGTGGTGAAAGCGAGAAGGAGGCGAGTGGGTGGCCCCACCCCTGCTTATATGGGTAAGCTGATAGGGGTGTGGTCAGACGAATATTGGGATTAAAGGTACATTTGTGGTCTTTATTCAGTGCGCGTGCACATATGCGAGATAGTGCAGAGAGCGATGCCGAGCGAGAGCGAATACGAAACAGAACCCTCCTCTCTCTTCTAGTTGTTACTGTAACTAGAAAAGTAACTAAATATGGATATTGTTACTGGAAAGTCCCTCTTCGAGGGAGATTGTTTTTTTCCCTTTGGAGCATACAATAGCCTACAGAATGAACAACTTGTACTGTCATGATTGGAAGGCCCTGGATAACAATATACAAGATATATATCCAGGTACTTTAGTATATACAATAAACATATACTAATTATATATATATTTTTACACATCACTCATGTAGTTAAATCATCACCCGTTTGTATGATGGCCCTTCTATCGGTAGTGTGATAGTAAAGGGTTAACCGTGGCAGGAGTGGATCGATTTTCCTCGCTGACCGCCAAGGTCGTATACAGAGGGAGTGAAAGCATACTGGGATCACACATTCCTCAAACACCCATCATTATCAAAAGGTTGTTTCTCTCCACTTTTTGGTGTACATTCCATTAAATGTAGTATAGTTATAGTTTATATAGTTATACAGGTTACATAAGTAGGAGGAAGAATACACAAAGACATTCTTCATAATCACTGATGCTTAAGTCAGGGCCATACTTATTCTCTTAACATATGCTTAGATTTAAAACAGATATATACAATAAACATATGCTTAATCCTTTACATCAGGGGTGTCAAACTCATTTTCACAGAGGGCCACATCAGCATTATGGTTGCCCTCAAAGGGCCAAAGACCGTATAAATGTTAATGTAATGTAAAATAAATGTAGCTACTCATTTACATATTGTTAAACATGTTGTTTCTGTATTTATTACTTATTCAAGTTATACATATTGCATATGCATTTGCATAGATGTAAAAATATATGTTAGCGTATGTTATTTTAACAAATTATTTTAGTTTATCAGAACCCCATATTACTCCATTAATCAATGATCAAACCATTCAAGTAAATAACAAAGAAGAAGATCATCAAATACAAGCTATGACATTAAGTTTGTTCAAAAACCTTTTGTCACAGTCAAGAGGGGCAGAACTAACAACTGAGCTGCAAAGAACACGTGGGACAGATGTAGCAGATGTTACAAAAACAAATGGCTGCACACAACCTTGCAGAGGCCATACATCCAACTAATGGAAGATAGTTTAATTAACTTTAATTAACAGATTGCAGAATGGGTACAGTACAGTACAGCTCAATACACACAATTGTTAAGGGGATGCAGACCAGAGAAAGACTTTCGACAGGGTCCACCATTTTCAATTCGTAATGAAATTGCTATTATGTGTCTGCATGAACACACAACTGTAACTGTACTAAAAAATAACAAAATAAGGGTTGTCTCAGTTCACAACTATATTGGTCAAGTTTTGGGTGGGACTTGTTTGCGTCCCTACAGCTTCTTATTCTTTGAATTGAGCGAGATGCTCGGTTATGTCACACAGCCAGTTTGCATCCGACAGTTCAGACAATATTTCTTCAACCCTTTGTTACCTATTCCGCCTGGATCTTTTTTGTATTTTGGGTAAGTGCTTTTGGCTTTTTTCCTTTGTTACTTCATCAATACCTCAGATGTTCAACATACATGTATGTGTAAGAATGTGTAATAACTAAGGCTGTCAAGGTTAAAGCTTTATTAACGCATTAACCCACAATTATTTTAACACCGCTATTTTTTAACCCAAGATTAATGTTAAAAAAAAAAAAAAAAAATTGCGCTCTTGGGGGGGGGGGGGGGGGGGGCACATCAAATGACGTGGCGGGCCACATTTGGCCCGCGGGCCATGAGTTTGACACCTATGCTTTACATCATACAAGTGACAGAGAGAACAGGATTTCAAAATAAAAAGGGTCACTTCGTGGCTCTTCAACACCCACTCTGTCATCCTGGTCGGTCACTATCCTAATAACATCTGTGATGGGGGGACGGGATGGCAATTGCGGGATCACGATGGCTGTGACTCTCAACACCCCCTCTGTCATCCTGGGCCCTCATTCATCAACGTGGCGTAGAATATGTTCTATTTCCACACGTAAGCACAGAATTTAGAATCAGTGCACGCACAGAAATATTGGGATTCATCAACCGTGCGTACACAGGTCCTATGCTCCTCCGTGTTGATAAATACCACTTTGTTCTACCGTCAATGCTCGTGCATGATTATCCATATATGGTCATGAAAGTGATGAAACACCCCCCATGGGATGTGAAATAATGGACTGACCCGAGCGGAACTCTGAGAAACTTCACGGAGATTGTTCACTGCTGTCGAACCAAGAAGACACAACGCGTGTTATGGGATAAATAAAAGGCGGACTTGTAAACGGTGATGTCAGATATCAACGGCTCCCTAAGACCATTGCTGCAATTCTGCCTGGACAGCTCAAAATACTAATAAAGACCGTTCGTTGACCACTGTTTGGCGTTGGTTGTGTGTCATTATAACCGTGCTGTAATATGAATGCCTTTATTAGTTGTGTTCGATTGGCTATATGATTTTTAGAGGCATCTATTTTGTTGTCGGTATTACCGACAACAAAATAGATGCCTCTAAGAATCATATACTATTAGGTAGCCTATATGAATTACATATAATAGCAGCCATAGCCTACATTATGCAACAGTAACTTGCGCATACCAGTGTATGCGACGGACCAGTGTATACCTTATATCATATCATATTCATATAATAGTTTACTCTATCAGCATACCAGCATGTAATATGTTCTTTGTTAGAACTCAACTCGTTATTATTTTGCACATAGATTGCAGAAATACGGGAACGTTTTGATTTACATTAAAAGGCTTTGACATTGTAAAACTAAATACGTGGAATTCTGTAAGCATAATACAAGTCATATCACCCACACGATATGCTCTGTGTCCAGAGCATGTATGCTTTTCATTCATTTAAGACACATTATTGCAAGGGTTTTGTAATACACATACACCCTGGTGTCATTGCAATGCGTTTTTTATTCTTTCTTATACAGTAAAAAGGGGGAAGAACACTATATCGTGGGTGTTCATATGACTTGTATTCTGCTTACAGCTTCGAAATTCCACTTGTTTCGTTTAACGTAAAGCATTTTAAATATAATCAAAACGTTCCCGTGTTTCTGCGGTCTGTGCGAAAAATAATAACGAGTTGAGCTACGCGGAGCGCAGTCAGTCAGTACACCCTGTATATTCCGATAACGCTATATAAACCATGCTGCATTCATTCTGAGAGAAAGATCTATTATTCCAAATGCTATTTATAGGGTTTTGACCATAATTACACTACTGTTGCTATTTTACAATGAACTATAATGAATTACGGTTCATACAGAACATGCCAGTGTTGAAACTAATGCACAGAAGCTCATTTCCTTGTTGTAATAATATATTCTACCACTGGGCGTCAGCTAAGTGTGCTCCGACCTGTGCGTACACATAAGCACAGAGTCAAGTTCAAGTTGAAATTGATGAATCCGACTCTTTGCTTAGAAATGGTCGTACGCACAGGTTAAGCACAAATCTGTGCGTAAGACACGTTGATGAATGAGGGCCCTGGTTCCCTGGTTCCCTGGCTGGATGGCCCGACAGGATAGGGGCCACGTCGTTGCTTGGTAGCTGGCGGGAAGACTTTCATCTGTTGTTCCCGGCCAATGCACCCAGTTGTTGCCGTCTGAAGAACACAATGTCATAGTTCTATGGTCACCCCCTCTGACCTCTTGGATCTCTGTCGTAGTTTGAGGTAGGTCGAATTGTCACTTATCGGGCGACCCCACGGCAGCAGTCCTCTATTAAAGCGTGGTTGGCCTGGTCGTGTGACCCTGTCCGTAGGCCACGCAGGACATCACAGATACAGTCCACAGAGGACTCATCTCTTTTCTATCTTCCAGGCCCATTCTGGGCTCTCGTCGCCTTGTAACTTGGATCCAGGCCGATGTCTCTCTGTCTCCATGTCACAGGATATGCGGGCATAATATCCCCTGTTTCATCGCCTGCCAATTCTCCTTCACCTTTGTCGGAGACGTCCTCCAATCCTGAGCTCCAGGTCGAGCCCGAGAGTGACTGAAAGGTGGTGCCTTTCAGAGGAGGCCCCTTGCTGATAGGTCTCAGTTTGGCCGGTTTAGCTCTCTTGTTCCGAGGTCTAGGAGGTTCGCCCCTTGGGTACTGAACTCTCTCCCTAGATCTTGACCGAGATGAGGACCTTTGAGGATGCTCTGGAGCTTGACCTATCCCGGTCTTCCTCCATTTCTGAGTCCTGATCTGGATCAGTATACTCCTGTTTGCTACTTGCTGCGTCGTCCAACGACTCCGGGGGACAGCCCACCCGTCTAAGAATGCTCCTGGCCTGAGATAGGGCAGGTTCTGATCCTTCAGGTTCGAACTGTACTGTCGGTCTCCTTGTGTTCTGACGTGAGCACTACAACAGTGAGGTCTCTTCTCTTGTACCGACGTGCTACAACACAGAGGTCTCTCCTTGTGTTCTGACGTGAGCACTACAACAGTGAGGTCTCTTCTCTTGTATCGACGTGCTACAACACGGAGGTCTCTCCTTGTGTTCTGACGTGAGCACTACAACAGTGAGGTCTCTTCTTTTGTATCGACATGCTACAACACGGAGGTCTCTCCTTGTGTTCAATAGGCCTGTTAGTCGCAAGTAGAGTTTTCTACTTAGGTTTTGACTTTAAGTAAACATTACGTTACCCTTTAGTCGTGAGTAAACGCTACTTAAAGTTGTTACTTATCAACCCTCTCTTGTTCCTAGTAGATTTTTTTACCAATTAACTTTTAGGCTGTCTGCTGCGCTCTGCAGACCATCTACGTCACCACTGTTCCAGATCTCGAGCATTAGGAGGAGTCTTGGTTGGAGAGGTTCTGCTGATCTGCTGAATCTTGAGTAAGGTTTTGACTCAAATCTGTAATTCATTTTACTCCAGAGGCACCTGACAGCAGTAATTTCAGTTCATATTCTTTCGGCTGTTAATACCTATTCAATTAGTATAAAGTCCAACTCACGGATGTTCTAAGCCCCAGAACCTCCGATCTGTTTTGACAGACCTATAAACCAGTGACTTGGCCGCCTAAGCACCACAGCGTCCTGTATGCTGAAACTTCCAAGTCCCCATAAATCTGATAGGCCCGTCGAATACAGAGATACTGATGCTCGCTCTGTCCCCCCGCGTCAAGGTGCTAAGCTTGACAAGAGTTTGCAGAGTCTTAATTTTATTTAGCAAGCAAATAGTGATAATTATCAGATAATCATTTCCTCGCAAATCCATAGGCACTGGTGAGTGTACATCTCATGCAGCTGATATGGTTGGTACGAGTGTAATCTACCCAATGGTTGCTGTCAGGAAACCCCCTTTGCCTTGAATTACAAAAAAAATCGTCCTCTTTACTCTGGTTTTTTAGAGAAAAGACAGACATTTTCACATAGTATTGTGGGATTAGTTTCTCCACCATGTTTTCCCCTGGATCTGGACCGGGGGTCCTTAGTTCTATTTCCATCATTTGGGCCATTGAGGCCCTTTCGGGGATCTCCAGTCCTTTGAGATGTCTCAATATGCAAGCTAGCGTCTCCTGAGCTAGCATCTCCTGAGCTAGCGTCTCATGAGCTAGCGTCTCATGAGCTAGCGTCTGTTGCGCTAGCATCTGCTGTGCTAGCATCTCCTGAGCTAGCATCTGTTGCGCTAGCATCTTCTGTGCTAGCATCTTCTGTGCCAGCTTCTCATGAGCTAGCGTCTGTTGCGCTAGCATCTTCTGTGCTAGCATCTTCTGCGCCAGCTTCTCATGAGCTAGCGTCTGTTGCGCTAGCATCTTCTGTGTTAGCATCTTCTGCGCCAGCTTCTCATGAGCTAGCGTCTGTTGCGCTAGCATCTTCTGTGCTAGCATCTTCTGCGCCAGCTTCTCTTTTTTTTTATCAAATTTATTTATTTATTATTACTTACATGAAAACAAGACAACACAATAACCACAATAACAATACACAGAACTTCACAGGGAGATAACAGAAACAATAATAATACAGAAATAACAAATTATAATAAAAAAAAAAAAACAGAGTACAACATTTAAAATTTAAAGGGGTACTATCTCATAAATGGCCTTTCCCAGTATTCAACACCGTTTCCTGGCTGTGTGGCCCTATATTAATAAAAACGTATGTCTCTAATTCTCAAAAAGGCGTATTCTTCCAATTCACCTCACAACATTCACCCTCACCGAACTGAGTCATCTCAAAATGTGCATATCAGTGATGTCAGAGATTTCCCAGCTGCATAACAATGTGGCAGTTGCCACCAGGCCACACAGTGGTTGGAGCCCAGCCTCAAAACGGCCTAAGGTCCTGAGGTAGAAAAACGCTGCTTTTGAGTACCCGAATAGAAATACAAAACAATGAACCTTCTTGAAAAACAAAAACCTACAGAGGTGTTCCATAGACTCACAGGAACCGTGTAAAAGTGCCCAAATAGTGAAGAAATAGCAAAATAGCTCCCCCCCAATAAAATCCCCCCAGTTAAAGTCAAGAGGACAACACAAAAGACAAGACAGACAAGACATTTCCTCCTCCCCCTCCCACGAGACCGCCGGACTCCCCCGGACAAGCACCCCAACCCCGCTCAGCCGCACACGACGGTTCTGACCTTTTCAGCTGCTGCGACCCACAGTTCAATCCCAGCCTGCCCCACCCCAATTACCCGCGCCGTGGATATCTCAAGATAAATCACATCCAACAGTGTTAGGGACCAGTTAATCACTGTGAGCTTCTCAGGCTCCTTCCATCTCAATGCTATAAGCTTCTTCGCTGCTGTGACGCCCGCTAGGATAACCCTTTTTTGTTGTACGGATGCGGGTAGTGTTGTTATATCGTTCAGGAGTAGCGTAACAGCTGTGAATGGGATTGTAAAGCCACATAGATCTGAAAGTTTGTCCGTTATTGACCTCCAGAAGCGGGCTACTGGTGGGCAATCCCAATACATATGCATATAAGTGCCAGTGGCCCTTTGAGAGCACAAAGTACACCGAGAGTCGGTTACCAGTCCCATAGCAAATAGCTTCCTAGGTGTAAGATAGGTCCTATGAATATAATTAAAATTAATTTGCTGGTGATTGGGGTTGCGGGAGGACAATGCCACATTTGTCCAAACCTCATCCCAGTCAAACTCTGGGTCCAACTCCGGGATATCCCCACGCCAGATTGTATCCAATGATACATTTTTATACATGGATTGAATTAAGAGCGTATAAAAGTCTGAGACAAACCCTCTGGAGGTTGTCCTGTCCACTATGAGCCTGAGGAAGGAGTGTGGGGGCAAAGCTTGAGCCCACGGCACGCCATGCGCCCTCAGCGCTGACCTTAGTTGAAGGTAAAGAAAGAAGGACTCGCCGGGAAGATCATAAAATTCTTTTAAGTCCTGAAATGCTCGAAGGCCGTTCTTATCATAAATATCCCCCAGAGTATGAACTCCCCTCCTTTGCCATTGAGGAATACTAACCGCTTTGTGCCCAACAAGTAGTTGCTGGTTATTAACATTTTTTAAATAGGGATAGTGGAGTATACTACATCCTATAATCTTAGCGGTGAGACCGCCGCCACTTCTAAGGAGCGCCAAGATACAGCATCTACAGGGTCTAGCCAGCACATCAGAGGTCTCAGTGAAAAGGACCAGAAATAAAGCTTAAAATCAGGGATTGCGAGGCCCCCATCTTGTTTCCTATGTTGAGTGGTAGCTCTTTTGATTCTCTGGCGTTTGTTATTCCAGACAAACTTAGATATCATCGATTGTACCTTGCGCCAGTGGTCTATTGGAGGGGGCAGGGGGAGCATTGAGCTAACAAAATGTATCCTAGGCAGGACGTTCATTTTGATTATGGAAGCCCGGACTTGTAAGGAGTTAGGAAGGGACGACCATCTATCTAGATCCTGGTGTATTTTATCATAAGTACCCGTGAAGTTGTATTTAGTAGTTTGACTTAGTGTGGGGAATATCTCTATGCCTAAGTATTTAAAATGTTCCACTATGGGGATATCAGCTGGTAGTCGCACCGCCTTGGCCAGCTCATTAAGAGGTAGGCAGGCTGATTTGTTCCAGTTAATCTTAAAGCCTGACAATTTACCAAAGTCGTCGATTATTTCCAGTAATTTTGTGGCCGACTGGGAGGGGTCATTCATAAAAATCAGTAGGTCATCTGCATAGAGAGGAATTTTGTGTGGTGTATTATTGATCATTATGGGGACGATGTCCTCCGATTGCCTAATAAATTGGACCAATGGTTCGAGGGAAAGCGCGAATAGTCCTGGGCTCAGAGGACAACCCTGTCTAGAAGATCTGGAGACTGGAAAAAGTGTGGAACAGTTTTTGCCTGTCAGTATCATCGCCGACGGCGAGGCATACAGGACTTTAATCATATGAATAAAACTCTTTCCAAGTCCCATAACCTCAAGTACCTTCCACAGGTATGACCATTATAGTCTGTCAAATGCCTTCATGGCATCCAAGGACAGAACTGTGGCCGGAGCTGTATTGTCTTTACTGTTATCGATTACATGTAACAGCCTCCTAAGATTATCTGCAGCCAGGCGCCCCGGGATAAAACCAGTTTGATCACAGTGTACCAGTACCGTGATAAACTTCTGCAGGCGGCGGGCCAGTACCTTGGCAAACACTTTAAGATCGGCCCCGAGAAGACTCAAGGGCCTATAGCTACCACAGTCATTGGGATCTCTATCCTTCTTGAGAAGTAAAGAAATCAATGCCATGTTGACATCTCTTGAGAACTCCCCTTGTTCGATAGCGCAATTGATCATATCGAGCATCAATGGACCCAATTGGTCCCAGAAAGCTAAATATACCTCGGGTGGAATCCCATCCCAGCCTGGTGCCTTACCCCTTTGCATTTCAGCAATCGTCTCCCTAAGTTCCATAAGAGTGATCGGTTTCCCCAGTTCCTTAGCCTCTTCCTCAGAAATGTGGGATATCTCAAGCCCGCCAATGAACGATTCAAATTTAGAATTATCGAAATTAACCTCTGAGCTATATAACTGTGAGTAAAACTCTTTAAAAGTGTTGTTGATCTTTTTCGAATCAGTAGTGACTGTTCCCTGTCGCGTCTTGATCGAAGGAATATCCGAGAAATGATCATTCGAGCGTATTTTCATTGCCAGTAGATGGCTAGGCCTGGAACCGTGAAAGTAGTAATTTTGCCTTGTCCTATGTATCAAGAACTCAGACTGTTGTTTAAGTATGGAGTTTATTTCTTTCTTGACTAACTTGCGTTGTGTGTTTAGTCGTTCACTATAGTTAGCTTGCAAAGATGTGTAAAGGTCCGCGTATAATGTTTCCAGTCCTTCTAGTTTTTTTGACCGGGATTTATGCAAATTGGAGGCGAAAAGTGTGACATGACCCCTGATAAATCCCTTCAATGCGTTCCACAGGACCCTAGGGTCTTCGACTGTGCCGACGTTGATCTGCAAGAATTCAACTAGTTTACTCCTGAACTCAGTACAGAAATCATCGCTTTTTAATAAGGTTGAGTTAAAACGCCATCTGGGAGCTCTCGTGGAGAGCTTGCCAAAGGTTGCTATAAGGGAAATCCCATTGTGGTCCGAGAGAGCTAGGGGAACCAATGAGACGTCGAAACTATCAAAAATATTAGGGGACGCGAACGCATAGTCTATTCGAGAGAAGGTTTTGTGTCTGGCTGACAGGTGAGAGTAATCCTTGAGGGTGGGATTGGATATGCGCCAGAGGTCTGCGAGCCCCGTGTCCTGGGCCCACATCCTGAGGGCCTTAGAGGACTGTTTTTGGTCACGTGTTTCAGAGGACCCGGACCTATCCATCTCCGCATCCCAGCACGCATTAAAATCGCCACCCACAATGAGAGCGTATCCAGTAAGTTCCAACATATTCCTTGTGATTGTTTTATAGAACGCTGAATCAAATGTGTTAGGGGCATACAATGCGATTATTGCTATCTTCCTATGAGAAAACTCAACTTTTGCTATAGTAATCCTTCCCTCCCTGTCCGACCACACATCCAGGACTTTGATATCAAGGTTACGTCTTGTAACTATAACGACTCCTTTTGTCTTATTGTCGGCTGAGGATGAGGAGATAACATGATATTGTCGATTTGCTAGCCTTGATACATCACTCACCAATAAGTGCGTCTCACTAAGAAGAGCAATGTCAATACTTCTTCTCTTCAATAACCAAAGGACACTGGTACGCTTGTGTGGGGTGTTAAGACCTCCTGCGTTCCAAATTAAAATATTCAATTTAGCCATGGTCGAATTTGTCTAAATGCGTAGAGAACATACCAGTGCAGAGGCGCTGATCCAGGCGGGCCCAGACGGTCAATCCCAAGAGTTCAGAGGAGGAACAATTACACACATATAGGACAACAGTACAGAAAACACAGAAAAATACCACCCCAGTTACAACCCCCCCTACTTCTACTCTATACACCACCCATCCTAATATTAACCTTCCCTTAATATACCCACTCTCCAATCCCCTCCCTATGCTCCATCCACTAAGGATGGTCATCTTCCTATCGTTTCCCACTGGAATCATGGATCCAATAAAACGCTCTTCACTCCGACCCCCTCTCTAGATAAAACCCTGATTAAACCCCCCACTAGTCCAAGAAACAAAAATAAAAATAAAAATAAAGTTATTGGTCAAGGTGCAAGCATTTCACCATCCCTCTGGTCAGGCACATAGGCTGGAATGACAAAATCCTATATAAGAATAGGAGTAAACACCTTCATTAACTCGGAGGTAGTAATAAGCTATACCTGAGACAACCTGTTATTATATATTATATATATATACCGACATTCAATGACCGGAGCCTAAGGCTCAAATCCGGCCAAACCCAGTCCAAACAACAAACAAAAAAACTAGAAACACAACAAAACAGATCAACCGAAGGTATTACTAGTGAAAACAAATGTGAGCATTGGCCCTAATATGAGCCAACTATAAGGGAAAAATGAGCTATTATTATATAATAACTCAACGCCATCCCTGTAACCAACTACTTCTGAATCTGCGTATCAACGTTGCAATGCTTCAGCACAAATAGATAAAAAAATTAAAAAAAATTAAAGCATACCAGAAGACAGTTAAGGCAGGCCCCGATCACAGTTAAATTGTGCAAACAGATGTCATTTAAACAGCAACAATAAAAAAAATATATAAGCCTCCGGTTACCATAGTACGTTGCTCCTGTATGATCAGCTTTTAGCGTCCCACTACGGACACTCAAATACAAATGGATATAAAAAATTAAAGCATACAAGAAGTTAGTTAACACTTTGGCTGCCATGGGTTAAATTAATGATATACCATAGATTGCCAGCGCTATTTGTCTATGGAGAAAGTCCCCTTCTTTGCAGGGCTATAACTTTTTAAATTCTATTGCTACATTGCCATTATTAGGGCCCATTCAAAGTCCTATATGTATTGTTCATTGTGTAGCAACGTTAAACTTTTTCATTCACATATTCATAGTAAAGTATGGTCTAATGTATAAGTATGTTTTCATCTCTTTCTGCAGCTTTCTCCAGAACGTGATATATAGCCCCAAATGCATTATATTGATGATGAAATACAGTTTGATGGCAATCCGCGCGATATAAAAAATTCCAACTAGACGTACTTCTAGAAGTTACTACACGTCATCTGATGTTGACCGGATGGGCGAGGGGGCGTTTATAATTCCGTGGGCAGCGTTATACCAATCATCTAATGTGGGTCAAATGTTGATAATATCAGTTATTATCGAAGACGGTAACGTTACACGCTGAAACTCACCCCAGTGTCCGCGCGCCGTTGGGCGATCATCGTCGAGTAGAAATTTTATCATTATGGGATATATTATTACCCGGTCCATCTCCAGCTTGTATAATGGTATATACGTCCAAATCATGTTGTTTATCGAGTTATTGGCAATCGATCGCTATGCAGTGTGACGAGCTAGAGTGCCGGAACCTATCCCGAGTGGCCGGAAGCAATACGGACAACTAGCACAACCTCCACTGTGCTTCCTGTTAAGCGGTTGCGCGATCGGCCACCAGATGGCGCTCCTGAACCGCCAGAGAGCTCAGTGGGTCCTGCTGGTGGTTCTCAGGCCAGCGGAGGGACATTATGGATCAGATCGCAGATTTTTGAAATATTGATATAAAGACGACGTACAGCGTCCCCCGGCAACTTTAGCATCGCCAGCAAAGACGTTGTAAATCGTTTTTAGGCAGTCAAAGTGTTAAGGCAGGACCCGATCACAGTTAAATTGTGCAAAACGATGTCACTTAAACAGCAACAACCAAAATATGTAAACATTAACGGATCTCGAATGTCCCGGTACGGGCGATAGACATAGCATGCTAGTTAGCCCGAGGCTAGCGCGTCCGCAAGTGATGAATCCAGCTAGCACGCTAGCATCTGTTATGTACATTGTCCAGCTAGCTCGCTAGCATTCATAGAGGTCAGCATGCACTAGGTCAGCATTAGCAAGTAACAGAAGTCATTGAGATGCCCCGCTAGTTTGGATGGGCAAGGACCAGTTAGCCTGTTTGGGCATGACATTATACATTTGTGATTAGTCCGCCATATCAATGTATTTAGGCCCACATCGCCACGTCACTCACCCGACACAGTTATCAAGCTACGGTCTCGGCTATCCCCCCGAGATATTCCTCCGCTTTAGCCATAGACCGAAAAGATCGACGTTCATCGCCCTTGCACAGCACAGATAATCTTGCGGGGAAGAATAGCGTAGGCCTCAGGCCCAATTTCCATAGCATGGCCATGACCACTTTGTACCCGCCTCTCTGTGCTTGAACCTCCGGTGTAAAGTCTTCGAAAATGGCCACTTTGTGATTGCCGAGACTGAGTTCACCTCTCCTGGCACTTGTTCCCTCCAGGACTGGTCTTGCCCGCTCTGTAAGCCGACTCGCACATGGGTGGGCTGGGGAGGACATCCTCCCCCAGTATCTTTTGCAACAACTCCGGCATGGTCTCCGAGGGACGACCTCCCTCACTGCCCTCCGGGACACCAACGATCCTGATGTTGTAACGCCTCTCCCGGGACTGCATTTCAACAATTACCGTCTGGAGTTTGGCAACGTCAGCCTGCCTAGCCAGCAGGGAGCTTTCCAGACACGCCATCCTCTCGCCCTGTTGTGAGGCCTCTGTCGTTAGCGAAGCTAGTTCGTTAGCATTAGCCGTGGAGGCAGCGTGTAGCGACTCCATCTTCTCTCTCAATGGGTCGACCGCCAACCTAATTTCCTCCGTCACTGCCCGATGAAGGGTATCAAAAAATTCCACCTGTGCTTTTCTTTGCGCTTCAGCGAAGCGTACTTCAAAGTCTGCATGGAGTTTGGTCATGACCGAGAGAACAGCTTCACTTATTTCACTGATTCCGGGCGAAGGCGAGGATGGATTCGGTGACAGTCTGCCGGCTGGCGTACTCATGGCCCGGGTCTCCATTAACACCGCAAAAAGTTAAAAAAAAGTCGCCGAAAGTAGTTGACACTCGACAACCCAACAAGAAAACCAATAACAAATAAAAATAAAATAAAGACTAATGGGGTGAAAAGTGTATTTTAGCACGTCAGTAGGGAGCTCTCGTGAAACACGTCCTACTCCATGAATGCCTGGCTCCGCCCCCTTCTGCACCAGCTTCTCATGAGCTAGCGTCTGTTGCGCTAGCATCTTCTGTGCTAGCATCTTCTGTGCTAGCATCTTCTGCGCCAGCTTTTCATGAGCTAGCGTCTGTTGCGCTAGCATCTTCTGTGCTAGCATCTTCTGCGCCAGCTTCTCATGAGCTAGCGTCTGTTGCACTAGCATCTGCTGCGCCAGCTTCTCCTGAGCTAGCATCTGTTGCGCCAGCATCTTCTGTGCTAGCATATTCTGCGCCAGCTTCTCATGAGCTAGCGTCTGTTGCGCTAGCATCTTCTGTGCTAGCATCTTCTGCGCCAGCTTCTCATGAGCTAGCGTCTGTTGCGCTAGCATCTTCTGTGCTAGCATCTTCTGCGCCAGCTTTTCATGAGCTAGCGTCTGTTGCGCTAGCATCTTCTGTGCTAGCATCTTCTGCGCCAGCTTCTCATGAGCTAGCGTCTGTTGCGCTAGCATCTGCTGCGCCAGCTTCTCCTGAGCTAGCATCTGTTGCGCCAGCATCTTCTGTGCTAGCATATTCTGCGCCAGCTTCTCATGAGCTAGCGTCTGTTGCGCTAGCATCTTCTGTGCTAGCATCTTCTGCGCCAGCTTCTCATGAGCTAGCGTCTGTTGCGCTAGCATCTTCTGTGCTAGCATCTTCTGCGCCAGCTTCTCATGAGCTAGCGTCTGTTGCGCTAGCATCTTCTGTGCTAGCATCTTCTGCGCCAGCTTCTCATGAGCTAGCGTCTGTTGCGCTAGCATCTTCTGTGATAGCATATTCTGCGCCAGCTCATTCATGACCTGTGTGAGGTCTCCGACCATAGTGGGCTCGGGTTCCTCGAACAGGTTTCCCCAGCCATTACGATAGTGTGGTGGCCATGCTTCCATTTGAGCTCTGCGCACCGTGTTTGCTTGGTATTTATCCGGGATCAGCAAGACCACCGCCATTGATGCGGCTGGTATTTCTTGGTAGGCTTCCAGGAAGCACCATATGTTTGTATTGGCATCATAATGCCAAATCCCTATTCCAAACAAGGTCATAACTAGGCTTGTTATGCCTGCGTCCTGGGCTTGTCTGAAAATGTTCCTGTAGTATGCCAGGAGTACTCAGGTTTGGGTTTCAATGTCTGCTCCTGGCAGCACGTCCTGCATGGCAATTGTCAGTATCCCTGCATAACCCTTATTTTTAAGGAGGTAGGGGACTCCCACCAGCACCGTGCCGTCCTTAAGGAGGTTATGAGGTTGTCCGGCCACCTCTCTTGCACACCAGTCGGCGTAGCCTGGTCCTGCCATATCCTGTATGGTTTTTGCCATTCCTCCTCCATTACGTAGGCCTCGGTTGGCCAGGTTAACCACAAACGTGTGGTTCCCTTTTGGTACAAAGTTTTGTAACCATATGGAACAGACCCATAGGTGCTGTATGTGCTTCGGGTTTCCCGGTTGAGTTCTTGGTTTAATAGCACAAGAGATTTCATTTACTCTTGACATGCCAGGTGGCATGGTCTGCTCCCCTCGTGGGGAGTTTGGTGTAGGGATTTGGGGCAGTGGGTTCCACTGTGCCTAAAGTCCCAGACCGTCGGGCCAGTATGCGGGGGCCGTAGCTGTCGTGGCCTTCCGTGTTCCAATTACCGCCTGCTGTACAGCCGGCAGCTCTGGGTATAGTGATTCGCTTGGTTCTGTGAATTCCTCACTTCCCGCAAATGTTTCAGGGGACCCCGGGTGTTCTCCCCGATCTCCTAGGTAGTCTAACCCCCTGCCGGGTGTAAAAACTCCCAATCCATCATCCGAGGGTGAATCCTCATCCTCGGTGACGTGGGAATGATTGTGAGACATCCTTAGGCTGCTGTTAGCACTGGCTAGTTAGCCTGCTGTAGACTCTGGCTATGTAGCCTCTTGTAGACTCGGCTCCTGCCGACAACGCCAGCCTGTATGATTGCGCTGGTGACTCTTTAAATTGCCCGACACAGTTGCTGGTTCCACTTCCGTCACAGTAGCAGGACTTTGCTCCTGCTAGCTTCTGGCTAGTTAGCCTGCTGTTAGCTTCCATTAGCACTGGCTAGTTAGCCTGCTGTTAGCATCTGTTAGCACTGGCTCGTTAGCCTGCTGTGAGCTCTTATTAGCTCTGGCTATTTAGCCTGTTGTGAGCTCTTGTTAGCTCTTGGCTATTTAGCCTGCTGTGAGCTCTTATTAGCTCTGGCTCGTTAGCCTGATGTTAGCTCTGGCTAGTTAGCCTTCAATTAGCTCTGGCTAGTTAGCCCGATGTTAGCTCGGGCTAGTTAGCCTTCAATTAGCTCTGGCTTGTTAGCCCGATGTTAGCTCGGGCTAGTTAGCCTTCAATTAGCTCTGGCTAGTTAGCCCGATGTTAGCTCAGGCTAGTCAGCTCCCAGTTGGCTAGGGCCAGTTAGCTCCCAATTGGCTAGGGCCAGTTAGCTTCCAGTTAGCACTGGCTCGTTAGCCGACAACGCCAGCCTGTATGATTGCGCTGGTGTCTCTTTAAGCCGTCTCCAGTCATTAGAGAGAGGGTCTTCTTGTCTGTCTTTAGCCCAACTTTGCGGCCTTAACCGCTCCACCAGCAATGCCCACAAAAACGCTGACGCCTTTTAATTTGCCTCTGCTTTCCTCTGAGGGCCATACAGATCAATATCCCTTGTCTGGCGCATTCTAAAGCGGAAGGTTATGACTTCCTAGGTGCTGATAAGAGCACATTCAAGTAATGTTTAAACTCACTTCTATAATCTGTTCATTCCAGAGTTCTCCGTTATCAATATTCTAGTTTATTTTATTCTGCTGTTATCTTATACCGATTCCAGCCCAAACGCAGGGATGCCATGATAAGAGCTACAGGTGTCTCTATCTATCTCAATCACCTACTCGAGATAGAACCCTGTGGCCGCCCGATATCCCCCAGCGAGGTGCTAAACTCGCTAAGTTCTCGGGTCAATTACTAATCCTAATCACGCTTATTTCATAGTCACTAGTTAGTTATATCCAGTTCATATGAAATATAAGCGTAGAAGAGTTGTTAACCTCTTCTTTGTTTGTAATAAAACGAATGTATGTCTGGGAAAACTCCTTTCCTATAATAATAATTATATATCATCATTATCATTATCATCATCATCATCATTATAGGAAAAGCCTATAATGCTAATCATTTGCAAGCCTAATGATATTACTACTCTTTTAATAAGTAGTACTACTAATAATAGTGTAATATTAGCGTAATAATATTAATAATCATTTGCAAGCCCCAGAACCTCCGATCAGTTTGACAGGTCCATAAATCCGTGGCCCGATCGTCCGGCCCTGCAGTGGCCAGACTCTCAAATTCCCACAAATCCAATAGGCCCGTCGCATCTAGAGATACTGGCGCTTGCAAGCAACAAATAGTGATATATATATATATATTATATCATTTATATAACTTTAGCTAAAAGCAGTAACCAGCAATTGATTTAATCTGTATTTCAGGCTACCAGAACATAGTCACCTCAAATGAAAGCAGGGCGCGGCCAGCGTCTTGAAACATTGTGATAGAGCAGCACAATGAAAGCAGTCCACGAATTCGATAAAAGTATTTTAACAAAGTTGGTTTAATTAGAAAAAGTAAGTTACAAAGAGACTGTATTGGAGAAGTCCAATCCAGGAATAATAAGTATAAAACAAAACATCTTTCTCAAGCAGACAAAGAAAAAACTCTCTTGGTTGCTATAAAAATCTCCAACCCCCTCTGAGCGAGCGAGCAGAGCCTTATATACTTAGATCTGCATCATATCAAAACGTCCTACTATTGGTTTGGAAACATTGATGTCATTCTTACCAACCAATCAACACACAATCAGTAAGGATGAACCCTCCTCTCTCTTCTAGTCGTTACTGTAACTAGAAAAGTAACTAAATATGGATATTGTTACTGGAAAGTCCCTCTTCGAGGGAGATTGTTTTTTTTCCTTTGGAGCATACAATAGCCTACAGAATGAACAACTTGTACTGTCATGATTGGAAGGCCCTGGATAACAATATACAAGATATATATCCAGGTACTTTAGTATATACAATAAACATACTAATTATATATATATTTTTACACATCACTCATGTAGTTAAATCATCACCCGTTTGTATGATGGCCCTTCTATCGGTAGTGTGATAGTAAAGGGTTAACCGTGGCAGGAGTGGATCGCTTTTCCTCGCTGACCGTCAAGGTCGTATACAGAGGGAGTGAAAGCATACTGGGATCACACATTCCTCAAACACCCATCATTATCAAAAGGTTGTTTCTTCTCCACTTTTTGGTGTACATTCCATTAAATGTAGTATAGTTATAGTTTATATAGTTATACAGGTTACATAAGTAGGAGGAAGAATACACAAAGACATTCTTCATAATCAATGACGCTTAAGTCAGGGCCATACTTATTCTCTTAACATATGCTTAGATTTAAAACAGATATATACAATAAACATATGCTTAATCCTTTACATCATACAAGTGACAGAGAGAACAGGATGTCAAAATAAAAAGGGTCACTTCGTGGCTCTTCAACACCCACTCTGTCATCCTGGTCGGTCACTGTCCTAATAACATCTGTGATGGGGGGACGGGATGGCAATTGCGGGGTCACGATGGCTGTGACTCTCAACACATGATCACCCCTGTTTGCTTCAGCAGGGTGGGTTATTGGCCCCAGATGCTGTTTCCACAAGGTTGTCTGACAGCTTTGTCTGACCTCTCACCCTAGACCTGTCCGGTTTGGTAAAACCTGCTAGGAGTTTCCTCCTACTGGCATAGCTCTCAGGGTTCACTGAGGTACTAAGCTCCCTTACCACGACAAGGTGAACAGTCAAAAGGGAGTTTTTTTCTTTTTTTTTTTTTAATATGTTTTGTAACTTTTGTATAACTATGGTGCTTCAACAAATAGCACCCCAAAATAATAATTGATCAACTAGTAGCCTAATGGCCTTAAGGGCAGATTTGGAGGCAACAGCATCTCCCTCTGGCTGACACAGCAACTGAACCATGTAATGTCAAACTGAAAATATAATTGTTAGAATAAAAACACACTAATGTTCACATCACAATATTAAAAAATAAAGGAAGTAAGGGTGGAGAGAAAAGGCTGGTAGAAAACACAAAATACAGAGTATAGGGATGGATATAAAGTAAGCTAAGCAGATGATATAACGTAACAACTTGTTGTTGATGGATGATGAGAACGGGAGACAGAATCACTATTCTTCATCAGAATCTGTTGATTCTCCACACTGACTCCATTCATCATCACTGCTACTCTCATCTGAGCAGTCATGAGATGTTAGCTGCTGGGGCAAGGGGGGAAGGGTATGACACACTGGCCGGCACTTCCCATTCACTAGTTTCTTATACCCACAGCCGTAAAAGTAATGTGAATCCCTTCCCATGAGCACCTACGGGAGGCCGCAATTAAAAAATTGGCCCCGGTAAACGTCCAAAGTAATGAAAGTCCCTAATGTAATCCCTCACATTTAGCACTCACTCATAAGGATATATTTTTTTTTATATTTGATATTTGTTTTTTTAGACATTACAGTAGACAATACGAACGTGACATACATACACTTATCGACAAAACGAACAAAATACAAAAAGAATAAAAAAATACTTAAAAAAATTATAATAAAAAAACAGACCAACACCAACAAATATGTAGAAAGAAATATATATATATATAATAATAATAATAATAATAATAATAATAATAATAATAATAATAATAATAATAATAATAATAATAATAATAATATTTATAATATATAATAATAATATATATATATATATTATATAATAATAATAATAATAATAATAATAATAATAATAATAATAATAATAATAATAATAATAATAATAATAATAATAATAATTTTTAAAAGATAGGTATATATATATATGAATAAAAAAAAATATCAGAGTATTTTGTGTTACAGAGTTATCCCTATACAGTGTCCTTGTTTCAGGAGGTGAGAGACGTAGTCAACCGTTCCACATACGAGATAAATGGTTGCCACACCACATAAAATTTCCCACTTGATCCCTGTAAAGTATATTTAATCTTTTCAACTTTTAAATGGTACATTACATCGCAAATCCACCTGCCAAATGAGGGAGGATGTTCATCTTTCCAGTTCATAAGAATGAGACGTCTTGCTAGAAGGGAGGAGTATAAGCGATGCAGTTCAGTTGTGCTTTTGGTAGATGTAAGTCGTCGGAAAGGACACCAAAAAAACCCAGGAAGTGACACGGTTCCAGTACCCGACCTGCCCGGTCTGAGTAGAGCTTAAATATGGACGACCAGAAGTCTGCTAGGCTAGGACATGACCAAAATGTGTGATACAGACCGGCCGGGGCTTGTTTGCATCTGTTACAAGTAGGACTAATCTCAGGGAACATTTTTGACAGTTTGAGTTTGGATATATGTAGCCGATGTACAATCTTAAATTGAATAAGCCTGTGTCTCGCACAGATAGATGAAGCGTGATTTTTTTTTAGTATTCTTGACCACACCTCTTCTGATATGTCTGTTTCAAAGTCCCTTTCCCAGTGCCCCTTTATTATTGAGAGTGACGAGTCCTCCATCTCGAATATGTTCATATAAAGCTTAGACATAGTTCCCTTGAGCTCAGGTTTTATCTCCAGGATTGAGTCCAGTGAAGTATCTGGAGGCAGGGATGGAAATGTAGTGGATTGACTACGTATAAAGTTTCTAACTTGTAGGTAACGAAAGAAGTGTTGTGATGGCAAATCATACTTGTTCTTAATTTGTTCAAATGACATAAATATGTTGCTTTCATAGAGCAGTCTTGTGTTCAAAACTCCCTTTTTGAACCACTGAACAAATACGTTATCTAGGAGGGAGGCCGGAAACAGATGATTCGCTGCAATTGGAGCATAAGTAGACATAGAGATTAAACCATAACTTTTTCTAAATTGGGACCAAATTTTCAGGGAGTGTAACACTACAGGATTTAGACAGGACTGGGGAGATTGCAGGGGAATTGAAGAGCACAAAAGAGCGGAGAGTGAAATGCGGGCAGTAGAACTAGCTTCGATGTGTAACCAGGCAGGAGCGTCCGGGGCAGATGTATCATGTAGCCAGAACAGTAAACTTCTAATATTCGCGGCCCAATAATATATTTGGAAGTTTGGTAGGGCCAAACCCCCAACAATTTTCAGTCTTTCAGTCAAAATATTTTCCGGATTCTGGGTGGTTTGTTGTTCCAAATAAATATTGTAAGGATATTTATAATAATAGATTGCTCATAATGCCCCACAGTGTAACTGGATATAGTTACAATGATGAGGCCGCTTCCAAATTGCTTCATGCAGAGACATTGCTTGGCTTTAATGAATAATCCACTATTATAGCACATTATAATCCATTATGGGTGTATATTCTGTGTTACCCGTTATTGCTATTAGCATAGATCTCTCTTCCGTAATGACCAAACGTAGTAGTACAATATGATGACCAGGATCATGTTTCCCAAAGCATCCTGTGCTGTATTTGTGTAACTATACTGCAATAGATAGAGGTGCACCTTGTGCTAGATATGCTGCTGGTACAGTAGGAGGAATGTGGATGTTCCATTCTGGAGGGATTTCCTTCCACTTTTCAGACATCAGGTCGGAAACTTGAGTAACTTATTAGTTCCTACTTCCTACTGTGACGTAAATGTTATCTATGTCCATCTGTGTTAAATCTCTGTACAGCTTTGACTAGTTAATATGATCAACTAGCTACAGCTCAAAGACACTAGGCGACAGTCTTAACAGTGTCTCTTAAACAACAGCCAAGAGGGCCAGGAGATATGAGAGGTCCAAGGTTATTTTTGACTACAGTTCTAGTGTGGAAGTTCAAGTCATAACAAAGCCATAGACCCATTCTTTGTTTTCATTTTCTCACTAGGGCATTGGTTTTGTTTACCTTTTCTTGTCATCTGGTATCTTATGTATGTCATGTAAATTATGTATTCAATGTACGTCTGACCAAAGTTCTTTCTCACTTTCTGGTTAGACGTTTAGTATATCCGATTGTAAACTGAGCTCTTGGCCGCAGAAATAAACTATGTTCTATATATTTTAATATACAAATTGACTCAGTCTTAATTTCTACAGTTCACTGTCATGGCTCATTTGAATATTCCACAACACTACATAATGGTCATTATTATGCCCCCTGAATGGTTGTATGTCTTTTCTGTCTGCAGCATCCTGATCTCCATGGTTGTATGTCCTTTCTGTCTGCAGCATCCTGATCTTCATGGTTGTATGTCCTTTCTGTCTGCAGCATCCTGATCTCCATGGTTGTATGTCCTTTCTGTCTGCAGCATCCTGATCTTCATGGCTCTGAAGAACAGCAGAACAGGAAGCCTGCCAGTCAGTGAGATCTACAGCTTCATGACTGAACAATTCCCATATTTCAAGGTATCACTGCTCATGATGCGACTTCGAGATATTTCCTTTTCTTTGTCCTATTATCATATTTTAAAGATCCCAGGAAATGGTTTTACTAACGGAAATACTTGTTTTCTTACCAAAACTCCTCCGTAATCATCATAGGCATTTTCTTGTCTCATCTGTAATCATCTTTATTTCCTTGTGCAACACTATATCCGCTCCATCTGTGTGTCACAAGCTTGGATTTGTCTAAGGTGTTCTACCATGGTGGGATATTTTGGAGGGATTTCTGACCATGTTTATCTATTCTAGTTTGGTCAAAATGTTTACATTTAGCACCAAATCTGCATAACAAATGGTATTATGGTGGAAATAATTTGCTTGGTAGTTACAAATCTATTAGATCAATAGGAGAATTGGCTTCAGAAGACCAGCCACCCCGGAAGTGGCTCAGAAAATCATGTTGTACATAGTAATTTATACATTATAAAAGGGGTTGGGTTAACCAGGTGAGAGGGGGGGGGGTAGGAGGATGGGGCTGGAAGGTCAAAGGGAGGGGCTGGAGAAGGGTAAAGGAGGGAGGTGGGGTGACAGGATGTCAAGGTGAAAGATTGGAGGGAGGGCTGGGGAAAGGGGATCGTGGAGGGAGGAGGGGTGAGATAGAAAGAAATGGTTATGGGGCGGCTAGGTGGTGCAGTGGGCAAGGCACTCACCACCAATGCTGGAGACGCTGGGTTCGAGCCCAGCTCTCCACATTGTTTTCAGTTTGGCTGGTCGTCCGTACTAATACAATTGGCAGTATTAGGGGGAGGGAAAACTGAGGGGTGGGGATTGGACGTTGTGGACAGCAACTCCTACAGGTCGGTTGGTGCGCCTGCACAATAGAAGCAAGAAGCGATGGGGGTGGTGCCCCTCCAAAGCACAGACCCCTGACGCTGAAAGATCGCGCCGCGCAGGTGAAAAGATGCGACGGCTGCTACCTCGAGTATCGGAGGGGACTCGTGCTATGTATGGCTTCATCCACATTGCAGCCGGCTTGTGGGAGGCAAGAAACAGCGTTCGAGACAGGGGAGGGTTGAATTGGACGATACGAAATTGGGATGGGAGAAAAATAGAAAATGGGAGAAAAAGTGGATAAAAATAATGAAGAAAGACATGGTTATAAGGTGCCTAGGAAATGGTAGGTGTTAGGTAGATAGTGTATTGGAGGGAGAGGGCCAGACGGCTGTCTACCATGAATGAATGAATTAATGAAAACTTTATTTAACAGATTGCAGAATGGGTACAATACAGTACGGCTCAATACACACAATTGTTAGGGGGATGCAGACCAGAGAAAGACGTTTGTCTTGTTTACATCAGGGTCCCCCATTTTCAATTCATATTGACATTTATGACATACTCAATATACATGACATTTATGGTATAGGGACATACAGGTATTTAGTACTGATACATTTGTGACATATACAGTATTCAAATATACAGTACTGTTACCCATAGATTCTGACAGAGTATATACATATGATGGGGAGGGGACTGTACATTAGGAGGGGGTGGGTGGGTGGGAGAGAAATATTACATACGATGGGGAGGAGACTGACTATTTGGAGGGGGTGGGGGTGGGGGGTTTGGACATTTACGGTGGCCAGTTTTGAATTGCAGCCTCCCGTAGGTGCTCTTTAAGAGCGGTTTTGAATGTGGGTAGGGATTCACATTGCTTTACAGCTTTGGGTAGGGCGTTCCACATTGATCATAATTGCGAAACGTGTTTAGTCCCTTGTTTAAGCCGAATCTGGGTTTAACATCATTTGTTGAGCTTCCTCTGGTGTTGTGGTCGTGGTATTCACTGACCTTTGGGAAGTATTTTGTACATGGGTACCTTAGTCGTATAGTGTATCTTGTAGACCAGGCCCATTGCAAGTTGCTGTAGTCTGTCGTCTACTCTAAGCCATCCTAGGTTGTCAAAGTGGGCAGGGTGAGGTGGGTTCTAGGGGTAAGGTCAAGTAGTAGTCTGACCAGTTTGTTTTGTGATGTTTGTAATCTTGTTTTTAGCGCCTTTGAGGTGCTTTGGTACCATGAGGTGCAAGCATAGTCGTAGTACCCTTGAATGAGTGTTCCTGCCAGAGTCTTCAGGGTATTCTTGTTTACCAGAGAGGAGATCCGGTACAAGAATCTAGTTCGTTGGTTGACTTTTTTTATTACATTGGATGCCATTTTGTCACAGGAATGATTTGCCTCTAGGATGGAACCCAGGTAGGTAATTTCATCTTTCCTTGTGACAATATTGTCACCCACTGTAACTGAGAAGCCGTCGGTCTTGCTGAGTTTGTTATTTGAACCGAAGAGAATGGACTCTGTTTTGCCCATGTGTAATGATAGTTTATCAGCGAGCCATATGCAGATTTTGCCTAGTTCCGAGCTGAGGGTTTTTTCAACCTGCAACTTGTTCTTGTCAGAGACCAGCAGGGCTGAGTCGTCCGCAAACAGGAACAAGTTGCAGTCACAAGCTGACGACATGTCATTTGCATAAATTAGGAACAATTGCGGTCCTAGTATGCTTCCTTGTGGAACACCACAGCTCACTGTGAGGGGGGGATAGAGTACCGTTTACCTCCACCATCTGTTCTCTCCCCTCTAGGTAGGATTGCATCCAGCTCACTGATAAACTATCAAAACCAATTGCTTTTAGCTTGTCAATCAGAATGGAGTGATTGACAGTGTCGAATGCCTTTTGTAGGTCCAGCATGACCACAGTATCAACCCAGAAATCGCTGCAAAAACATTTAAGACATTGTTTACCAGACACCCCTAAAGGGGTTGAGCCCCTCAGCTAGTTAGCAATCTCTAGTTGTTTTTTTCTGTTCCTCCTAAACTGTACACATACAGACTTGTACCTCTACAGCAGGCATTCTCTGACCTGCGGATCAATGGCAGCCCTCGTTTCTGGTGCCCCGCAAATACGCCGTGGTCTTCGCAGGTGGTCTTCGCCGTGGTCTGCGCTGGATCCTATTCCAGGGGTCGTCGCCGTCGCACCTCCGTGCCGAACCTCCCGATCCAGTTCCTAGTCCGGCGACGGGAGTGTCCCTCGTCCGGGATCCTGCTCCGGGGTCCTTGCCCCTTGGCTCCAGGTCCCCTGACCGGCTCCCTGTTTCTCTCCCCACCTCCCCTCTCCGGTCCTCTGTCTCTGTTCCCACCCCCCCTCGTCGGGCCTCTGTTCCTAGGTCCAGCCCTCCTCTCCGGGCCTTTGCACCCGTCCCCACCCCCCCTCTCTGGGCCTCTGCACCCATCCCCATCCCCCCTCATCGGGCCTCTGTTCCCAGGTCCAGCCCCCCTCTCCGGGCCTCTGCTCCCGTTTTCAGCCCCCCTGGCTGCTATGCCCCTCCTGGGTTGTTTTCTCGGGGCTCCCGGCCCCAGTTTTCCGGTCCCCCCCCCTCAGCCTTTTTCAGGGTCTCGGGCGTCTGGTAGCCGCCCGTTCGGGGGGACGTACTGTAACAGTTCCAGGGAGGACAATGGAAACAGTGGGAACAGTGGTCTCCTACCTGGTCTCCTACCTCCCTCTAGTGGCCAGATGGCCAGAGATGTTATTTCATGGTGTGTGTTATTGAATGTCCCTTCCCTTGTGTGATGTGTTTCCCCTGTCTACTTGTGGTTTTGTAATTGGCTGTTGTGTTTAGTTTGTTGTTGTGGTATTTTAGTCTGGTCTGGCCAGGTGTGGCCAATTGTAATTAGTCTGTGTATATATGTGTGTTCGGTCTTCTTCTCTGTGTGGTGACATTCCTCCGTTAACCCTGTTCCTGTCGACGTCGTCGTTGCCCTGTAGTGTTGTACTGTCTAAGTAAGTGTATATTAGTGTTCTGTTTTGTTGCTTGTTTATTTTCGAGTTCTCAGTTCGCCTTTTATGTTCTTTTGTAACTTACCTTTGCCCGTCTTTATGTTTGTTTATTTATCAGCTTCTTTACTTGTGTTTTGGTCTTGTGACCTAGTATCGCTCTCACGGTTCTTATAATAAAAGGAACACAGTGTTTGAGAAGAGCAAACTGCCGTCTCCATTTCCTCCTTCCACTCCATTCTACATATTGGGTTCTCCTCTCCTTCCCTCGCCACCCCATCGTAACAGGTGAGGACGCCGTTTCTTGGCCTGGGACGCGTGTTGCTTTTTAACAGCGGAGCAGTGCAAGAATGTGACAATTTGACCATGTGACCGCGGCAACGCGGGAGAGCGGCAGTGCGGAAATAGGCTGTCTCTAAGACAAACTCTAACCTTAACCAGCTCCTTAACAGCGCCTAAACTTAACCGTTCTAACCTTAACCAACTCCGAAACAATGCCTAACCTTAACCTTAACCTTAACCATGCCTAACCTTAACCTTAACCATAGAAAGAATATTGCCATTCTCTAAGACAAACTCTAACCTTAACCAGCTCCTTAACAGCGCCTAAACTTAACCGTTCTAACCTTAAAGGGGAACTCCACCTTTTTGGGAAATTAGCTTATTTAACATCTTCCCTGGAGTTAGACAAGAAGATACATACCTTTTTTGTCTCTGTGCGTGCATTTTAGCTTTGGGAATAGACGCTCCGTTAGCATAGCTTAGCTTCATCACTGGAAGTGAGGCAGGACAGTAGCCTTACAGTGCCTTACAGTGTATTGCAAGGTCTGACATTGACCAAACTTGATATGCATGACCTTGGTGGGCTCTAGGTCAACTCCTGAAAAGGGGGTCAATGTCAGACTTTGCAATAAAAAGTTAGGGGGCTAATAACCCTTGCCATAATTTCAGTGCGCCCCCTAACTTTTGATTGCAAAGTCTGACATTGACCCCCTTTTCAGGAGTTGACCTAGAGCCCACCAAGGTCATGCATATCAAATTTGGTCAATGTCAGACCTTGCAATACACTGTAAGGCACTGTAAGGCTACTGTCCTGCCTCACTTCCAGTGATTAAGCTAAGCTATGCTAACAGAGCGTCTATTCCCAAAGCTAAAATGCACGCACAGAGACAAAAAATGTATGTATCTTCTTGTCTAACTCCAGGGAAGATGTTAAATAAGCTAATTTCCCAAAAAGGTGGAGATCCCCTTTAACCAACTCCGAAACAATGCCTAACCTTAACCTTAACCTTAACCATGCCTAACCTTAACCGGCGAAAGAATACATGTTAAAAAAAAAATCACGTTAAAAAAAAAAAAATTGATGGGATTCGAACTCATCAACAACGGACCGCAGGACCGCAGGACCGCTGCTCTGCCAGGTGAGCTGAGCGCAGAATGAAAAGCATGGCGGATTAGGGCGATTACATAATTCCGCAAGCTCTGCCGCTCTGCGGTTGCCGCGCCTGCCGCGGGGCGTGTCGCAGCCAATCAGGGAAAACGCGGAAGCAAAGGCAGCACTGCTCCGCTGTTATTAAGCAATAGGCGCCTGGGACATCAATTGTTGCTCTCTGTCCAATGCGATTCCTTCCACGCCTTCTACCTTTTGCCAGATTGAAACCAGCCTCATCAACGTATATGAATGTGTGCAGCGATTCCCTGGCATCCAGCTCCAGTACACGTATCGTCTCTTAAAATGGATAAAAATGTACTCTGTGTTGTTTCCTGATGTCCCAAAAAGTGATGAGGTGCTGTAGAATGATTTGGAGACCAAACGTTCGCTCCAATTCTTAAAATCAACAGTTTTATTAACTACACATGGTCGTAATTAATAACTGTTTTACAAAAGGCACACTCTGGAAAAAGGGGTATTCCCTTGGTAGCACTGGGAGTCACTGAAACGAACACGATTTCACAGATTCTCAAAGCAGTTTTACAAAACATTTCCAGACCAGCGTGATGCTTCGTCTTCTAACTATTGCCGATTTGATAGCAAAATTGTCCTTCACCATCAAGCTTTCTCTGGAGGCTGAAACGTCTTCTTACGTAGATTTCTCAGTCTTCTTCTCTTCTCTTGGTTCCCCGAACATGGCTTTTATAAATGAAACCAAGAGGTCGGCCTGGTGATGTCACTTCCGGGTGACGTCACCACGCACATCCAATCGCAGTTTACTGGGGTCAGATTAAAAATGGCGACCGGTTCTAAACCCGCCTCTCGACTCAAAAGTGAGACTTTAATCAAAATTTGGTTTTAGGTCCAAATTAGATTGAATTAATCTTTTGTTTAATAAAGTATACATTTATTGTTCTATGTCTTGTCTTGGCGCACGTTCTAATGTGACTTACAACACTTTTCAACTTTGTACAACACAATTGGCAAATATATTCATTCAAAAGATATTTTTTAATCACTATTTTAAATTGGGTTTTTCCTGAAAGCATGTTGTTTTACACTTTGACGTACTCCAATTATTGGCAAACTGTACAATACCTTCCAAATATACTTGCTGTATCCTCGACCGGTTTTCTAGTCATAAACATTTCTCATATCAACATGTCCGTCTGATTAAGCATATCATGACAGTAATAATGGTAATTCAATTCGGGTCATATTTCATATTGCAAATTACATTTGAATGTTTTACCAATGTCTTTAAGACTAATTTAAAGCCGGGGCGGCTAGGTGGCGCAGTGGGCAAGGCGCTCGCCACTAACGCAGGATATGCTGGGTTCGAGCCCAGCTCTCAGCGTTGCTTCCGGCTTGGCTGGTCGTTCATGGCAGTATTAGGGGGTGGGAAAGCCAGTGGGTGGGGATCGGACGTTGTGGACAGCAACTCCCACAGGTCGGTTGGTGCGCCTGTACAGCAGAATCAGCAAGTATCGGGGGCAGCGTGAGCCTCCCTCGCGTTACTCCTCGCCACTGAGAGATCGTGTTGTACAGGTGAAAAGATGCGACGGCTGCCTCCTCGTGTACCGCGGGGGACACGTGATGCAAGGCTTCGTCCACATTGCAGCCGACCAGTAGGAGCAGGGCCGCCTCAGGGGGTGTGCGAGCAGTGCGGTCGCACAGGGCCTCGCGGGAAGGGGGGCCTCGCAAAAAAAAAAAAATAAAAAAAAAAACGTATTTATTATTATTATTATTTTTTTTTTATTATTTTTTGCGAGGCCCCCCTTCCCGCGAGGCCCTTTTTCATCACAGACCTAAAATCTAGTTTTGCTTATATGCTTATATATTTCACATTAGACACGTTTGTAGAATGTGTCTGACTTGTTCCTGGGTCTGCAGACATACTCACTATTGGAGCTCAGCCTCTGGGGCTCTGCAGCAGACATACTATTGGTTTCAACGAAGGGAGTGGTTACTTACATCATGTGTAGTACGCCGGCGTGAGTCAGCTGCGTTTGACTATTTCGCGCGTGCAGCTTTTGACTATTATGCTTAGTTATGCCAGCCAAGACGAAGAGGTCGGTCATTATCAGTCGGTCGGTCACCAAGGAACGTTGACGAAAGGCCTCTCGCTGGCGGGACAAATGGCCGGAGCCTTGTCATGGTATAGCCATGATGATGTCGGCTAGTAGCTAGCTTAGCTAAAGGCTAACTAGCGTTAGCTAACCTAGAGACAGCGCATGTAGCCAAGATGAAGAGGATGGTTGTTTGGCAGATGAACTTCGTCAACTCCACGCGGTTGTCTCCATCCTCTTGGACGTTTGGTGAGTTTTTAACCTATTCTATTAACTCTATTCTATTCCCGCCGTGGACATCTCTCTCTCTCTCTCTCTCTCTCTCTCTGGAGCTAAACTGGCCGACTAGCTGTTGTAGTACTACTAGTAGCTAACGGTGTGTGGCCTGGTGTCAGCACCTGTATGTAGCCGCATAGCTTGCTTCTGCGTTAGCTAATGGTTAGCGATAGCCTGGTTGAGCTAACTGTTAGCCAGTTAGCTGTTTAGCTACGATGTTAGCTGCCGGCTGCGCTCGGCTGGGAACGTTCGTTTGATGCTATCAGTTAGCCTTGAGTTAGCTGTTAGCTTGTGCTATGACCATTGACATTAGCCGTGAGAATAGCAGGGGGTTATTTTTGTCCCGCCAGCGAGAGGCCTTTCGTCAACGTGGAGACCTGTGTTGCGGCCTTTCGCCCTGCGTTCCTTGGTGCAGGTAAGATTAATGAAAATCATGACATTACCCCACTCTTCCTTCCTTCCCCTCCCGAATGTTTTGTTAATAACGATGTTTTTTTCCAGGCAAAACATATGTTACTTCACAACATTTGGAGATACGACATGTGCTGTGTGTGAATTCATTGTCTTGGTCGTTTGTGTAGCTTGGGTAGCGTTGGGCCGTTGGCCAAAGCTGTGTGTGGCCTGGTGTCAGTAGCCTACCTGGCTAGCCTTTAGCTGTCGGCCATTGGCTCCTTGCTGCTTTGTTTTCTCTGGTATAGACCCTCTTCTCTTTGGTTTTAAGTGTTGATCTTTGTCCTTTTGGATCTATGTATATTCATGTTGCCTTTGTGAAGTTATCTTTTCCTTCTGTTTTGTTCTTTCATTAAAAGTTGAATATCCTTTAGGGGGTCATCTTTGCTTATCTCTCTCATACATGCTCTCTCTCTAACACACATGCTCTCTCTCTCTCTTTCTAACACACACAGTCTGCCTATGGCGGCCTTTCTCGATGGCTAGGCTGTGCTCGCTGAGTCTGTACCTAGTCAAGGATCTTCAGTCACAGTGCTCAGGTATTCTGCCACTGTGTACTCTCTGTTTAGGGCCAAATAGCATTTCAATTTCTTTCCAATGTGTCTCTCTCTCTGTACACTGTATTGACTGTAGAACGGGAGCTCTCTCTCGCTCTCTCTCTTGCTATATGTTGACTGTATCATGCCCAGCCTCGGGCAGCGCTATTATTTACGAATATGTTGACTGTATGAAAAAAAAAATTATATAATTTATTTTTTATTTTTTATTTTTTTACCTTTTGGGGGGGGGGGGGGGGGGGGGGGGGGGGCTCGCGTTTAAATCTCGCACAGGGCCTCGCATTTCTCCCAGGCGGCCCTGAGTGGGAGGCATGGTCTAGCAACGTTAACTAGAACATAAACAACCCCAGACAGGGGAGGACATTAGACTAGGCAGGGCAAGATCACAGACAGCATGAACATAGGCAGTACATTAATCATAGCCGGCCATCCTAGGCACAAATGTATGAGATAGTTCAGTATCTGCAGTTGCCCGCTAGATGGCAGCAGAAGACCACTGTTCACAATGTTCAGGAAGGGACCCCGGCTGGGATTGTGACAATTCGTTTTATAGGGAATGACTTCAGCAGTCATAAGTATAGTTAATTTTGACTGACATGACATAAGCAAATGATAATGTTATAAAACAGCAGAGAATTGTATGAATTTTATGAAAGCAATTGATGCATGATACATAGCCTCCCACTGTAAGTGAGTGAGTGAGTGAGTGAGTGAGTGAGTGAGTGAGTGAGTGAGTGAGTGAGTGAGTGAGTGAGTGAGTGAGTGAGTGAGTGAGTGAGTGAGTGAGTGAGTGAATGAGTGAGTGAAACACCTGAATATGCAACTGGTAGAAACTTAGCATTCTATACCATACCTGGCCAGCTGCCATCCTAGGCCCCTTGACTGCCGTTGTTCACATCTATGTTTTCTATGTCAGGTTGGGAAGTAACTAATTATAACTCCAATAGAAGAATCTCAACATGAAAGCTTGAATGGATATTTGGATTCAAACAGAGAATTGGTTTAATTGCAACAAAGCACTTCCCCTCCAGGTCTTCACATACCAACAAACAATCTGACAGGTTACGATGGACTAAAAGGTTCACAGGTTTGCTTTATCCAGATTTGGCTGACTTTGGAACACTGTAATTACAACCGATTTCAATCATCCATAAATCACTTTGAAATAGCTGAGGGCCTCTCGCAAAGTCCTGGCCTATGTCATCTTGTAGGGATATGATCAACCCAAATCACCTTTTGCCTACAAGTGACTGCTGTAATTACTCTAGCAATCTCCCTAGGATGATTAATGAAACATTCCACAGAGTAGTCCAACGGTGTGGCAAAGCAGTAGCAGTACCAGTGAGGCTGCAGCGCTGGGAGAGATGCATGTCGGGACTTGATCCCCACCTGTGCATCAAAGTTCATTCCTAATAATCCTATGACATATCCTGGCATAAGGCACAAAAACAAGCCTGTATTTAGTTTCTATTTATACTGTCTGGTTTGCATTAATAAGCACTAAGGTTTCTGACCTGCACGGTTTCAGCCAGCTAATCACACAACCCACAAGGGTATGCGATTCGACACAAACCACCATTGACCTCATTTTGACCTCTGACAAGTCCATGATCTCCAGTAAAGGGGTGATAGCATGCGGGTTAAGTGATCATTATATGATTTTCTGTACCCGCAAAAAGCTAAAACAGAAGGCCGGCTGTCACAAAACAGTCACATCTAGAGACCTCAAAACTTACTCTAGAGAGGCCTTTAACCTAGAACTGGGGAGCTTGGACTGGTCAGATGAGCTCAGTGGTACACAGGTTGAAGAAACATGGCTTGGATTCAAAACCAAATTCACAGCAATACTCAACAACATGGCACCGATAAGAACCACCAGGGTTAAAAATCGCGCTGAGGCATGGATGCACACTGAAATACTGGCCGCTATGAAAACCAGAGACAAAAAATGCTCTGAACTTCATAAAAGTCAGACAAAGCTTTCCAAAAGCTCAAACAGTGAACTCCAAGCCCACGTGGTTGAACTAAAAATCCAAAGAAACAGACTAAGAAATGACGTAAACACCATGATCAGAACCGCAAAAAGAAATTTCATCAACGACAAAACTGAGGAAAACAAAAACAAACCCCGCGAACTTTGGAAATTACTCAATAATCAACTAGGCTGCAGTAAAAAACTTAAAACCAGATTCTCAAACATAAACATAAAGACGGACAACACGCTCATCACAGACAAGCTGGATGTAGCCAATTACTTAAACATCTTCTTCACAAACATAGCCACAACACTGGTAAACAAACTACCCTCCCACTCAGGGCATTATGGGGTAGAACACATAGTAGCATACTACAAAAACCTAGGGGTCCACAAAGACGACTTCAAACTTGAAATGGTAACAACCGATGAGGTACTCAAAAAATTGAGCGCCCTCCAACCTAACAAGGCCACTGGCCATGACAACATCCCCTCCAAATTCCTCAGAGACGCAGCAGCCGCCATCACCCCAGTCATCACACACATAATAAACCTCTCGATAAAACAGGGGCACGTCCCCAAGGACTTCAAAATTGCGAGAGTGACCCCTCTACACAAAAAGGGCAGCAAATTAGACCCAGGCAACTACCGCCCTGTTTCTATTCTTACCTCCATCTCGAAAGTCATGGAGAAAATAGTCTACGAACAGGTCGAAAAGTACCTGGCGGAAAAAAACCTAATCTACGAATTCCAATCTGGCTTCAGAACGTCCCACTCCACTGACACATGCCTCCTCTATTTGAACGACCACATCAAACAAGAGGTGGACGCTGGCAAATACTGCGGCATGGTCATGCTGGACCTACAAAAGGCCTTCGACACTGTCAATCACTCCATTCTAATGGACAAGCTAAAAGCAATTGGTTTTGATAGCCTATCAGTGAGCTGGATGCAATCCTACCTGGAGGGGAGAGAACAGATGGTAGAGGTAAACGGTACTCTATCCCCCCCCTCACAGTGAGCTGTGGTGTTCCACAAGGAAGCATACTAGGACCGCTACTCTTCCTAATTTATGCAAATGACATGTCGTCAGCCTGTGACTGCAACTTGTTCCTGTTTGCGGACGACTCAGCCCTGCTGGTCTCTGACAAGAACAAATTGCAGGTTGAAAAAACCCTCAGCACGGAACTAGGCAAAATCTGCATATGGCTCGCTGATAACAAACTATCATTCCACATGGGCAAAACAGAGTCCATTCTCTTCGGTTCAAATAACAAACTCAGCAAGACCGACGGCTTCTCAGTTACAGTGGGTGACAATATTGTCACAAGGAAAGACGAAATTACCTACCTGGGTTCCATCCTAGAGGCAAATCTTTCCTGTGACAAAATGGCATCCAATGTAATAAAAAAAGTCAACCAACGAACTAGATTCTTGTACCGGATCTCCTCTCTGGTAAACAAGAATACCCTGAGGACTCTGGCAGGAGCACTCATTCAAGGGTACTATGACTATGCGTGCACCTCATGGTACCAAAGCACCTCAAAGGCGCTTAAAACAAAATTACAAACATCACAAAACAAACTGGTCAGACTACTACTTGACCTGAACCCCAGAACCCACCTCACCCCTGCCCACTTTGCCAACCTAGGATGGCTTAGAGTAGACGACAGAGTACAGCAACTTGCAATGGGCCTGGTCTACAAGATACACTATACGACCGGGGTGCCCATGTACATGTCAAAATACTTCCCAAAGGTCAGTGAATACCACAACCACTACACCAGAGGAAGCTCAACAAATCATGTTAAACCCAGATTCGGCTCAAACAAGGGACTAAACACGTTTCGCAATTATGCCACAACAATGTGGAACGCCCTACCCAAAGCTGTAAAGGAATGTGAATCCCTGCCCACATTCAAAACCGCCCTTAAAGAGCACCTACGGGAGGCTGCAATTCGAAACTGGCCACCGTAAATGCCCAAAACCCCCGCCACCTCCTAATAGACAGTCTCCTCCCCACCGCATGTATATATTCCCTCCCCGCCGTATGTATATTCCCCTCCCACCCACCCACCCCCTCCTAATGTACAGTCCCCTCCCCATCATATGTATATACTCTGTCAGGATCTAGGGGTAACAGTACTGTATATTTGAATACCGCCTATGTCACAAATGTATCAGTACTAAATACCTATATGTCCCTATGCCATAAATGTCATGTATGTTATGTATGTCATAAATGTCTATATGAATTGAAAATGGGGGACCCTGATGGAAACAAGACAAACGTCTTTCTCAGGTCTGCATCCCCTTAACAATTGTATGTATTGAGCCGTACTGTATTGTACCCATTCTGCAATCTGTTAAATAAAGTTTTCATTCATTCATTCATTCATTCATTCATTCATTCATTCATTCATTCATTCATTCATTCATTCATTCATTCATTCATGTATGTGTCAAGTGAAATTAAGTAGGTTGCATAAAACCCCTTTGTGACTGTATACAAACACCCTTCACCACAACATTTAAGTGAGTGTCAAGGTAGTAACGTCAGTGGGTATAGATGTTGATTGATGTACTGATGTTGTGGACATGATGCAGGGAGGTGTGTATGTCAGACACGTGGGGACGTATGGGGACGCAAGGGGACATATGGGGACGCGTGGGGACGTACTGTATGGGGACGTGGGTGTGTTGTGGTGTATATATTTGAACTAGCATACAAATAAATGTAAGCTAATTCATTAGCACATTTTCAGGTATCATCAATACAACCATTCAATAGAGTCAGAATTTTAAAGGCCAAGATATGCTAATTAAATACAGTAAGATGTCTTGAGAAGTGTGGTGTTTATCTGATGATATTCAATAATGAAAGGTAGAAAACAATAATGAAAGTTAGAAAACATTGTTCAGAGGTTTATTCAAAAGTGAATCAAGCAATAGTTACAAACAGGAAAATAAATACGTTGCAAGGAAAAAGTTACATTGCAATGGGCAGAATAAACTGTAGTGTGGAGACGCCAAGACATCTGCCAAGAACAGAAAGAAACAAGTGACTTATACAATTATAGATGGATGGATAGATAGATAGACCCCTACGCTCTGCATCTTCTGGCCGCCTCTGACCTACTCCTATCCGAGCTCCGGGAGGGTCATCAAAGAGAAGTCTCTCCTTGCCCCACAATGGTGGAATGAACTACCCACCCCAGTTAGGACAGCCGAAACCCGTCCAATCTTTCGCTGTCGACCAGTAGCGGCTGCTGGTTCTCTCTCCACTAGGGGCGCTATACCAAAACATTTTGCAAACATGTACAGTACCACGCAACCGACTCATGGCAAGACGTGAGCGATTCGACTCACGCTCACGGCAATGAATCGGCTCTTATGAACGAGTCGCTCAGCTGTTACTACAACAACACACAACCAGTCAAATAAAGTATAGTCTAATTCACAACTTGAAACACAATATATAAATAGAAAAGTTAGAAACAAAACTCGCTCCGTCTCCAAACACACGCAGATCTCTCCCTCTCTCCTTCTCTCTCTCACACACAGCGCGACGTGGAATCGATTCGTTACACAATCAGACCTATTATATACCAAGAATAACTTCAGTATGAGTACAGGGCTGTACACATATTTTGCATATTGTTAAACGAGCCAAGGCTAGCTATTAAACTATCGATATGAATCGAAAATCTGGGACCCTGATGTAAACAAGACAAACGTCTTTCTCTGGTCTGCATCCCCTTAACAATTGTGTGTATTGAGCCATACTGTATTGTACCCATTCTGCAATCTGTTAATAAAGTTTTCATTCATTCATTCATTCAAACATAGACGATATTGAACAAGCCATAATCCACGTATTTTCAATCCAAAAGAAAGAGAGAGAGAGAGAGAGAGAGAGAGAGAGAGAGAGAGAGAGAGAGAGAGAGAGAGAGAGAGAGAGAGAGAGGGAGAGAGAGAGAGAGAGACTCACTGTTTAGTTGACACGTCCAGGGCAGGAGGGCTTGCCTTGATAAAGTGTATAATCCACTGTTGATGTATTCCAGACCACTGTCCACTGTGTCCAGACTGCATCCGCCATATAGCTTGTTAGCCAAGTGTTAGCTTGTTAGCAGTTAGCACCACACAACACAAGTACTTCATTCCTTTGTCCATTTCCGCGTCGAACAGACTGCAAACTACCTGGCGTTCTATCGCCATGCTCTAAGACAAACTCTAACCTTAACCAACTTTGAAAGAGTGCCTAAGCTTAACAGTCTAAAGAACTTGCAGTCACGGCACGCTCTAAGACAAACAGCTGCATCTCACAACAACACAACTATCTCTACCACCAACGGACCAACCTAGGAATAAGCTAGAATTGGAACATTAGAAATTGGATTTGGCCAATCAGAGATCGTCTCTGTGAAATTCTGCTACGGAAAAAAATACTGGCGTCGGCCAATCAGAGAGCGTCTCCGCGAAATGCGGCTACAGAAATTCTTGACGCTACTGGCTAGACCGCTTCAAATCGCGCCCGGATTCCAACATAATAGTCATATTTCAACGCACAACGCGTTACGCACTGATTGGCTGCGACGGATACAGCGATCAAACCGTGACACGCACTCAGAGCGCTATCGCGTCTAGCCCGGGCCGAGAAATACAAAAAAATAATTAAAAAAAAGAAAAGTGAGTCACTTCCTGTTCAAGAAAACGATTTTTTTTTTTTTATATATAATAACTAGTGCTGTCAAACGATTAAAATATTTAACTCGATTAATCGCATGATTGTCCATAGTTAACTCGCGATTAATCGCAAAAAAAATCGCATTTTAATTTTTTATTTCTTTTTTACCTTAAACAGATCTTTTTCAAGTTCCAAGTTTTAATACTCTTATCAACATGCGAGTCAACAAATGCTTGCTTTGTGCAGCCATTTAACACAAAAGGATGACCCTCATGCATTGCAAATTTGCATCAAATTCAAAACAGAGTGATGCACAAAATAACTTAAGAAAATAATAATTTAAAACAATGAATAAAGTGTGCATGAAATAATAGGGGAAAGAAAACGTTAGGAACTTGTTACATTCACACACACAAGGGCTGATTAATCACACACCCCCCTCTCTCCCTCACACACACTCCCAGATCTTTTTCTCTTTTGCCCCTTCCTCATCTCTCTCACCCCCCTCTCTCTCTATATCTCACACACACACACACACACACTTCAGAAACAAACATAGTATCAATGAGAGCATCAATAATAGAGTGAAGTCTAGTAAATTTTTTTTTTTTTTTGGTTAATCTTGAGTTAAAAAAATTAGTGGCATTAATAGAATCGGGAGTTAACGCGATATTAACGCGATATATTTGACAGCCTTAATAATAACGTTATATTGTGCATTGGAAACACAAACATACTTAAAATGAGTAAATATTATTAATTTTAAACATGTTTATATTATTTATAGGGCTATAAAACTAAAAACTAAAAACGTATTTTTCTTGTTCTCACATATAACCAGGGTAGGGCCTGAGGGGGGGCGGCGCCCGAGCGCCCCTAGTGGCGAGCCGCCACTGCTGTCGACTAAAGACACACTTACAGATGATGGGCTTCAAATAATTCTTTGCAACATTCTGATCCTCCAAAAAAGCAGAGTAAATACCCTAAAATCTCAGCTGATTATCCTGGAGTGCCACAAACAGAGTTTCTTAATCCAGCTCTCCATTTGAGCTGTGAGTCCAAACAGGTCTGTGTCCCGACCTTGTAGTCCCAGATTCAACGCATTGAGTCGGTCAAAGATGTCAGGTAGATAATAATAATAATAATAATAATAATAATAATAATAATAATAATAATAATAATAATAATAATAATAATAATAATAATAATAATAATAATAATAATAATAATAATAATAATAATAATAATAATAATAATAATAATAATAAACAAAGCATGTAGTCCTTTTTCGTTGACTGTTGCAGTTGTTTTCAGCACAGTTTTCTCTCTTTTTTTCTTTCTGAAAGATAGCGGTTCCGTTTTAAATTCAGCATGTCTAGTTTCCAAGTGCTGCTGTAATTTACTTGTCTTTTACGTTATGTTTCATCTGTCTGAGCGTTCCGCTCTAGCCTTATTGGGATATATTCGTTGTCCGTGCGCCTAGAATGTGTGCGCTGAAAAACGTCTACTTTGCACCTTTACATCTACCAAGGCCACGCCCACCCGTTTTCCATAAAACCTAGGGCGGGGCCGTCACTTCCTCCTTCCTTAGTTTTTTCACGCGTGAAGGCTTGCTCATATGCACCAACTAACCGTGGATGCTACAAACGTTATTAGGAGAAAGGAGAAAATAAAGAACATTGTGCTTCCCCACCGCGTCCAGATGGAATATCGCTGGGTGCCCGACGCTGACTTTTCTTCAGATCGCCGGTTTGGTAGAGGACTGGAGAGCGGCATCACGCGGCGCGCGGTAGAGGACAGGAGAGCGGCATCATGCGGCAGGCGGTAGAGGACTGGAGAGCAGCATCACGCGTCGGGCGGTAGCCGAACCGAGCTGCGCTCAGGTAGGGCCGTTAACGGCAACACACGGCGTTGACATTGTCACTGTTGCCCATTGCCTCGGGAACGCAGACAACAAGCGATGTTATTACATGATTTCCCCAGTATTATGGTGTTCGTGGCCACAGCAAATGGGGTACCACTCCTGTGCTTCGGGGGGGACCCGAGCAGCAGGCAGGGTCTGCTGTGTCCGGGGTTTCCCCCGATTAACCCTTATGTCACTGAAGGACAGGTGGTGTCTAGCGTTAAGGGCCTGACTGAGGCTTATCTACCTTTTACACAGGTAGACAGCCTGGTCAGGGGGCTTAAGACAAGCCACTTACCTTGGTCCTTTGCCCAGAAATGGTACAGTGGCACCCCAGTAAAGAAATAGGGGCTCTGTTCCTCCTCAGGCGTTGGGCCACGTTACTATTCCTGCTGGGAAGAGTAAGCGGCCCGACAAATCACTTCTCATGGCAGAGGCTGGCTAGGCCTGGGTCTGTCTATGAGAATGTTGTAATTTCGGAAGGCTCCGCTACCACTCTTGACGAGCCTGACGCTACATATGATGACGGAGCGGGTTTCCCTGTCTCCGCTCGTCAGAGAGAAAGGGAACCCCTGGCCGTGTCACAGCGACGTAGTGTCACAGCGCGGGTTCCCCCAGCCCCACTCTTGCCAGGCTGGGTATTACACTTGTGCTTCCCCCGTCCAGACCACCGGTCCTAACAGCGGCAGCGGTGTGTCGAGCATGTGTAATTTGAATGATAGTAATATCATTACAGGGTCGCAGTGTGAGAATGGTTCTTTATACTCACAGAATAGTAAAGACCACACTGTGTATATATGTTGTCACTAAGACGGGACACAGCTCAGCGGGGGAACGGCGTCATCCGCCCCCTGGCATAAGCGTAAGCGAGTTGACGTTGGAGGTTCCCCTGGTTTCAAACCGCCCCTTTCTGTCGGGGTCCCCCCATGGGTGCAATTGCAATGCACAGCGGGAGGGACCGGGCCTCCTATCTACAATTCGTAGCAGGTCAGCGCCAGTTGGCCGCGAGACCGCTTTGCGTTTTCTACCATGTGTGGCTACAGAAGTGCCACATGTCGGTATGGATAGAGGAAACGTTGAGATTGGGGCTTGTGTTTTCACGCCCCCACCCTCCGTTTATGGGTTTGAACCATACTCTGTTATCAGAGGCTGCAGCAGTGACAGCCCTGGCCAAACAAAGGCCGATTTGGAATCGAGTTCTTTTCGTTTTGGGAAAGCAGGCCATTTACAGCCCCAATGAATGGGCCGAAATGTAAAGGGTCTATCCCCTGTTTTGTGATAAAGAAAACTGGGGGGGGGGGGGGGGGGGGGGGGGGACAGGCCCATACTGAACATATCTCCCAATCAGCTGATTGTAAAAGGAAAACCGTTCAGAATACCATCCTCGCAGGGGCCTGTTAAACAACAGCCACCGGCTAAAGAGAATGACGTCAGCCTGTTCAGTGGCCCCGTCCCCCGCCTTTATGTATTTTTTCCCCCAACAGGAAAATATACCCTGCGGAGGGCGAGAACCCATATGAGTGATATGAGGCCTCAGCCACTGGACCCGGGGGCGGGGCCACATCCAGGGCCGCCTGGGAGAAATGCGAGGCCCTGTGCGAAATTTAAACGCTAGCTACGACAGCTAGCCAGCCCGCTTGGCTCAATATAACGTTAACTACGTTAGCTAGCCGGCCCGCTTGGCTCATTATAACGTTAGCTACGTTAGCTAGCCGGCCCGCTTGGCTCAACATAACGTCTACGACAGCTAGCCGGCTCGCTAGCTCAACATAACGTTGGCTACGATAGTTAGCCGGCCCGCTAGCTCAACATAACATTAGCTACGATAGCTAGCCGGCCCGCTAGCTCAACATAAGGTTAGCTACGATAGCTAGCCGGCCCGCTGGTCCAACAGTACGTCAGCTACGATAGCTAGCCGGCCCGCTGGCTCCACATAACGTTAGCCAACATACCGTTAGCCACGATAGCTAGCCGGCCCGAGAGAGAGAGAGAGAGAGAGAGATCTCCACGGCGGGAATAGAATAGAGTGCATTAAAAACTCACCAAACGTCCAAGAGGATGGAGACAACCGCGTGGAGTTGACAAAGTTCTGCCGAACGACCGTCCTCTTCATCTTGGCATAACAATGCTGCATGCGCTCTCTCTAGGTTAGCTAACGCTAGTTAGCCTTTAGCTAAGCTACTAGCCGACATGGCTATCCCGACTAAACCACACGTTAGCACTCGATATTATAACGTAGCTAAAGCTAACTAGCTGTCCCTGCCTTTAGCTAAGCCGACATGGCTAGCCTGACTGAACTTTCTAACAGGCAACAACTTTCATCTTCAGTCCATCTGCCGAATGACCGTCCTCTTCGTCTTGGCTGGCATAACCTCCAATGCTGCACGCGCGAAATAGTCAGACAATAGTCTCGCAAAAAAAAAAAAAAAAAAAAAAAAAAAAAAAAAAATAATAATAATAATAATAATAATAATAATAATAATAATAATAATAATAATAATAATAATAATAATAATAATAATAATAATAATAATAATAATAATAATAATAATAATAATAAATAAAACATAAAAAAAAAAAATCTTATTTTTTTTGTGCAAGGCCCCCCTTCCCGCGAGGCTCTGTGTGACCGCACTGCTCGCACACCCCCTAAGGCGGCCCTGGCCACGTCCCACAGGACAGCTTTTGCTGACACACGGGAGGTAGACCAGGGGCGTATCTAGAAAAATTTGGCCGGTTTTGGCCAGTTTGTGGGCGAAAATGGGTGGATTTTGTAACTATTTTTTTTAAACTTTATTTCGGTTTTAGGGTTAGGTTAGGGTTATGTTATTTAATTATTTGGGGGAGCCAGCCCCCCAAACTCCTGAAATGCATAGAAATCTATGAAATAAATAAAACAATCTGACATTTATATTAAAAAGAGCTAGCCCCCCAAACCCCTAAAATACATAGAAATCTATGCATTTTGGAACAGTTAATATATATAGTCAAGAAAGCATTTAGTCATACTTAAAGTTTAAAGTGCTTTACTTGCATTGAACATTGCATTGAACATTGAGGAGACATCATTAGAAAGCACAATGTATGTTTCCATAGTTACGCAGATTACACACAATTGTACATCTCCGCTGAACCAAATTATCACACAGCTATAAACTCCATTTCCGCCTGTCTCTTAGCAATAAACAAATGGATGACGAACAACTTCCTAAAATTAAATGAGGGCAAAACTGAAATCCTACTAGTCGGTCCTATAACAAAAAGAGAAATGTTACAGAGCAATATGGGGCAACTTACTCCTTGGATCAAACCCAAAGTTACAAGTAAATAACCTACACTGGCTTCCGGTAACATTTAGAATTGATTTCAAGGTCCTCCTCCTTATATACAAAGTATAAACATTGCGATCATCTACTATTGAAGGTTCCAAGCCACAGTCTAAAGAAAATCGGGGATGCAGCCTTTGGTAACTATGCACCAAAGTTATGGAACACACTACCTATGGACATTAGGGAAGCTAGATCTCTTAATATTTTCAGAAATAAGCTAAAAACGTACCTCTTCACCATAGCCTTCTAATACACCCCGCTGTTGATTGTACTGTAGCACTATTTTACTCTGGCCATTCTATTGCGTAATTTTACTATCTATTCTACTATTCTATTATTGCACTGTATTATTGGTGTGCAAACCAGTCAACTTACAAAAAAGAGCCTGTTGGAGGATTTCAACAAGATAAATGCGACAACATTGCAAAATATTTCACTATAATATTTCAAAGTGAAGTAAAAAATATTATAATAATTATTTGATCATGTTAAATGATCATTTGATCATGTTAAAAAAGGGGAAATAAAAAACATTTGTAAAATTGTAAAAAAAAGAAAAGAAAAAAAAAAGATTTAATCAGTGGGGCACAGATGATCATCAGTAGGGCACGTGCCCTACTGATAGTGGTCTAAATACGCCAATGAGGTAGACGTATGTTTTGAGAGTGGTGTGAGGCTGAGGGTCTGGACCCGGTGTCATGTCCCCTGAACTCGGTTCTGTCCTTCCTCCAGTCTATCCTTGAGAGTCTCTCGGCCTCGACAGTGAAAGTATATGCCGCGGCTATATCTTCATGTCATGTAGGCTTTGAGGGCAAACCATTATTCAGCCACCCTATCGTGAGACGTTTCCTGCTGGGCGCACAGCGTCTTAACCTCTTCCGCCCGTGTGGTCCGGGGGCGGACCACAAATTACATCACGTCATAAATCAAGCTCTCCACACTGTAACCATGTCACAACAGCAGTTATAATGTATATTTTCATCAATACGTTTGTTTACCAATAGGTTAAAGTGTTATTAGTGAGATTTTTTTTCGTTTTTGTGTTGTTGTGTCGCAGGGGTCGGCCATTCTTTTTATTATCAGCCGTTTGGGAAATGTAGTCATTTTGAGGCCATTTTGAGGACATCCAGAGCTTTCAATGAGCGTTGGAATAAAAAAGAAAATACACTTCCCAAAGGCCTCTAGGTCCCGGCAAGCAAATAACTTGTTATGAATATTTTATTACTATATTTTAATATCTTATTACTCTGTATAATATCCCACAAAACTGAACATTATTGGCATATATTGGAGCACAGTTAGTTTGTCTCCCCTATTTTGAGCATTTAGCAACAATTCGCATTGCAAACGGATTCAAAATGGCGGACTTGTCGCAAACATTTTAAACCTACTGTACATACAGTAGATTTCATTCTCTGTTCCTTATGCACGCCTGGTGATACTAAATCCAAATTGAACTCGGCCATTTGAAAGACAAGAGTTGGTGGGCGCTCAAGTAGCATATCACGTACTGCGCTGCGTCGCAACACGGCCGTCCCGGGTTCGACTCCCGGACCCGGCGACCTTTGCAGAATGTCTTCCCCCCGTCTATCTCCCATTCTTCCTCTCTCTCTCTATCGGACTGCCCGGTAGTATAAAGCCAATAAAAATCTACCAAAAACAGAAGAAAAAAAAGAAAATTTAAGAAAGATAAGATTTGGCACAATCCATAAATGTGCAAATTGGCTATAATAAGGTAATTTATAAGCATGCTATTCTTTTTTTTGTCTATTTGTTCTCCCCCCTTTTTTCCGTATTTTTCTCCCATCCCAATTTAGTCGTTATGCCAATTCCCTTCCTGGTCGTTGCGCGCATTTCCCCCCCACTTGCCGGACTAGGGAGGGTTAAAGACTATCACATGCCTCCTCCGATACATGTGGAGTCAGCCAGCCGCTTCTTTTCACCTGACAGTGAGGACTCTCACTGAGGGAGTGTAACGCGTGGGAGGATCACACTACCTCCCCCAGATCCCTTCCCTGCTGAGCAGGCGCCCCGACCGACCAGTAGGAGTCGCTGTTTACAACGACCAGGATACATACCCCACCGGCTTCCCACCCGCTAACACTGCCAATTGTGTTAGTAGGGACGACTGACCAAGCCGGAGGTACCGCTGACAGCTGGATTCAAACCCAGTGTATCTGCGGTGGTAGGCGAGTGCTTAGTCCGCTGCGCTACCCAGCCGCTCTCATAAGCCTGCTATTCTATATTCTATAATAATATTTCAAATTGCATTGGTCCGGATGGGAGAATTCAGTACTGTATATACAAAACCTTCTGTTTAATCATATTCCCTTCATTTCCTTAGATGTTTTGTATACACTTGATCTCAAGAAGGTACTGAATGAGCTCAGTGGCAGTTTTTCATGTCTGGTAATTTTTAGCATGGTGTTATTCACTGTCAAAGATACAATGAAAAATCATAATTCATATTCTCCTTTGTTTTATCACAATTTAAGCAAGCCTAGTTGTAACTGAGGGGTACAATTCCCTGACTGTATTAAATAAGTATGGTATCATTAAACCACTACTGTCTTATGTACATTACTACTGGCCATACAGTACACCAGTATATCAGATGAACACTTCCACAATGACACGGTTCCACACAAATCTGGGTTATAATAATATTTATTAGCAGCAATGATAGTATATTACAATACTTTACGTAGAGTCGCGCTTATAAGGCGAAGAATGTGCGTGAGTAAATCAATAACGTAAGTCCATTATCATATTACGCAGGAGATAATGAATACCACCTGTATCTTAGGAATTATATCTATGGTACACTAGTAGGGCAGCGGGAGATACTGGTAGGGTCCCTCCGGTTGTAAGCCAGCAAGGGGAGAGGATTTGTCGGTAGCAGAGTCTGGGTCAACGAAGAATAGGGAGACTCCAAGTACAGGAGACGGTGCAATAATCTCTTGATCCGCAGACGAATAACAGCTATTCTCCGGCATGCAGCTCCGCATGGAAGAAAGCTAGCCAGCCTCAGGCTTCTTAGAGGCGGGCTCGACGTTGCTCCTCACAGGGTAAATCCCACAAAATTGTGGGTGTAGACGATTCTCCGCTCCATCAGCTACAGGACCAAAGCAAATATAATCCAGCCGAAAAGGGCTATGTAGTCGTCGGGTAGGTTATCCAGTGTACATGTCCACACGGTCCTCGTCTAGGGCTCCTCGGGTGAAGGCGCCAGGGTAAGCTGCCCAGCCTGGATAAACACACTAGCTGGTACGAGGAAACGTTGGTGATGCTGGTCACTGTAGAACGGTAGCCGCACGATACACTATACATAAATAGACTATTACTGAATTAATAGAATAGGTCGAACTCGACGGTACAGCGTTAAACTCTGATACTTCAGCTATTAATTCACACGCGGTCTCAATGCTCTATTTGGGGCCAAACAGGCCTTACTTCACCGCACGTTGTATCGTGGGTGAGGCTTCAACTTATTGGGTAACTAACTTCTGTATTCACCTGCGCCGTATTTATATACGTTAGGTGAACAAACTAGTACCAGCCTTATTCCTGTCTCGTATTCTTGCGCAGAGCCGTTCATGTCCAGGCATGTCTTTGGCGGTGACTTTGAACTAGACCTTGGGGGTATGGCAGTGGCGCCTAAGGGACCGCTGTCCAATAGGAGAACGAAATATTATGGTCTGTACTAGGTAAAGGGATATTCCGTGTATATGTACAAGGAATACACAAAGGATATCAGACGATATACAAATATTATGCAATATATATCAATTAGTAAATATATATATTCGGTTTAATCTGATCCTTCGTAACACTAGTAATAGACACAATGTGTCTGACACTGGGAGTACATTCACTGAGGTCCATAGATGTCCCTAGAACATGCAAATGGACCTTGTAGAAGTGGAGCAATATTCCATTTACTTAGGTATGTATTTTAGGATTTTCAGAAAATAGGGCTCCGGGTTTAAGAGGTTAAGCCTGTTAAATGTACTTTGTCCCCAAGCTGGGACCCCCAACTATTCCTTCGAACCTCTTGAGCAGGCCCCGTTGGAACGGCTGTCTTTCAAGATGGCGTTTCTTCTGGCCAGTCAGGTTTTACCTCATGGACATGACTGGGGGCTCTGTCTCCCATCCAGTCCTGAGTACCGGGACCTCTCCTGCATCCCGCCACCAGGTGGGCTAGCAGGAGTGTGTGGGTGTGGACCACAGGGTGTTTTGCACACGTTCCCACTCACGTTGTGCGTCCAGGGGCGTAGTTTTGGTATGGCAAGGTATGGCACTTGGCAAATTAAAATGTAAAAAAAAAAAAAAAAAAATGTTTATGTTGATTTAGAATTCGAATGTCAACATTATCAAGTTCAAGTTTCAAGTTTCTTTATTAGTTGACATGCAAAGATACAGAATACCTTCACATGGAATGCTTTTTTCTGTTATGCTCCTATGAGGATCATAGGACGCTTGGATCATACACATACAGCTCATTACAGTAATATTCCACAATTATTACATTTTAGATAGTAATAATGGTACAGAGCCTTGAGACAAACATATGCATATTCACCACCGCAAACAGACTGGCAGCCGTCATAGGCAGCGCCATTTACGGAAGGAGGGGGGAGTGGGTTGGGGTTGTTACAGGGCTGTAGGGGGGGGGGGGGAGTGGGAGGGGGGGGGAAGGTGGGGGGGAGTGCACAAGCCAAGTCCTGGGTGGGGGAGGTCTCCCTCACACGAGGCAGCCGACAGTGCAGCGCCAATGCAGAGGAAGGGGGGGGGGGGGGGGGGACTAGGGATTGGGGTTGTGGGACGCCGCTCGCCACTCTTATCTCCCAGAGAGCCTTCGACTCCAGAGCTCTCGGTTCGACCTTGGTCCAAGAATTTGTTTTGGCTGACTGACTGGCACAATTTATCCCAGCCACGTCCCTTTAAATTTGATTTGAATAGAGTGGAATATAACTCTATTGATTTGAGTGGAGTGAGTTTTAACAACTCCGTCCAAATGACTGAATGCATTATTAGTCCAAGTGTCCAAGTGTCTTATCAGTTCATTTTGGTAGATCCTGTGCGCGGTAAACAGATCCAAATTATGAAGGAAGCTTCGAACTATTCGGTACAGCCCTAGCATGTTTTGATATTGTCAATTATCTCACTTTTATTAGGTGACTTTTACTGTGACTAACTGAAATATGCCAAAAAAAAAGGGAAAATGGACATACAGATGTTTTTTTATCAAAGGGCAGCAGAGACAAGTGATACAGGGACACAGGTAAGGTCTTACAATGGCTTAGTGATTATAACAGTGCAGTTCAGCATTCAGTAACCCATACTTTTTGTGAATGTGTTTTTGATACTACATTCTGTTGAACACACCTCAAAACCGTACCTAAGGAAAATTGGCTCAATTGCAAGAACAATAATAGACAGTTATGATATTACATTCTGCATAATTCATATGCAAAATATTGTGGTTCCCTGCTTTAGTCTGTTGACACATTTCTATACTAAAAATGCTTGTGTAGTCCTGTGTCATACCTAAATGTCATATAACTGAATTGTATAGAAACAACTCACCAAAAGTGACTATTGCACAACTGATTTGACAAAAAAATCACCAAGGGGGGGAAACCCCCCCTACCGCCCCCCCCCCCCCCCCCCCCCCTCCCTCCTCGCCATACCATGGCTTTTACTGAAACGACGCCACTGTGTGCGTCCTAGGGTGGCTGTTCCCTATCACGCATAATGGATCGGAGTTCTATCTTTCCGCTCCTCGTTAGGACGAGCGGAGGGTGAGACCCTCCTCTCCGCTTTTTGATGGTCGTAAGGGCCCTCAGGGGGTACATCTACACAGTAAATTTCACTGAGTAAATTTTACTCAAACTGAGTACATTTTACTCAAACTGAGTAACATTTTTCTCACTTGGGCTCAAATGGACTCAGTTTGAGTAAAATTTACTCTTCGAAATGTACTGTGTATCAGTGGCTGCGCGTCCGCTCCCCTTTTTTGTTCCCAATAAGGCTAGAGCGGAACGCTTAGACAGATGAAACATAACGAAGGTTATCCTATAACCCTAGTTATGTGAATACTGGCTGAGCATTTCGCTTTTCACGCCCTGAGGACCCTTGGCTGTTTTTTCTCGCATGGAATTCAGACTCGGAAGGAGGAAGTGACTGCCACGCCCTAGGTTTTATGGAACACGGGGCAGGTGAGTCCTTGGTAGATGTAAAGGTGCAAAGTAGACGTTTTTCAGCGCACAAGCTCTAGGCGCACGGACAACGAATATATCCCAATAAGGCTAGAGCGGAATGCTCAGCCAGTATTCACATAACTAGGGTTATAGGATCAGGGGCGCGAGAAGTCCGCGGGGAGTGGGGGTGCTGAGATATCGATCGTTTTTGATAAAAAATAATTTTTTATATATAATTTTCTTTTTTATATAAAATATATATATTATATAATTATACTTGTAGTTGTATTGTCTGCGAGACATCGCCACCACGCAACACGTCAAAATGCTCGCTATCTGCAAACAGCTCCACTGTCTGTCAGTCATAACCAACACTCTCGTTCACTAGGATACTATGATGAATTGAAAATGGGGGACGGTCCCTGATGTAAACAAGACGAAAGTCTTTCTCTGGTCTGCATCCCCTTAACAATTGTATGTATTGAGCTGTACTGTACTGTACCAATTCTGAAATCTGTTAATAAACTTTTCAATCAAACTTTTCAATCAAAACAGCTGCCCAACTCCGCGCTCTGAGCGTTCTGATGCACACATCACAGCCCAGCTTACACCATCTGGCTGTTGCGCCCTCTGTGTCACTGTCGCAACAACAATAGCTGCAGGAGCGATAATAATAATAACACACATTACCTATTCCGAAGACGGTAAAACACAGAAGGTGGTCTTGCGTTCAGGAGTGGTGGAAATAAACTCCTTCATGACAACATGAATGTCCAGTGAGTCCAGAATATCCGGATGCATATGCTGCAGCAAGTCCAGGTTATTATTATTAAAGAAATCAGATGAGACATTTCTTTTCTGAGACACAAGTAAACACACTCTCCACTTCAGACAGTCCTCCCTCTCTGCAATTCGTTCCCGCATACAACATCGCAGACAGATATATTCCTTTACTGCGAATTGTCCCAAAACAAAAACTATTCCAGGCCGCTATTTATTTTACCAACGGATTTCCAGTTCCGCGTTGACGCTTCCAGGCCGTGTCTATTCGAATCCCAACCGGTTCATGAGTGGCTACACGCTGTTTTAATAACACTGCATTATCGAGACAGCGCCCCTATGGATCTGGCAATGAATTCCAAGAATAGGGTAAATCTGCAGTGCCGTTCCGCTCTATGACATTGAGTAGCGTCGGTATTCCAATGGAATAAAGGCCAAAACCACCTTGCAGTTGCAGTTACCCTCCCCGCCAGCAGGGGGTGCTGGAGCACCCGTCGCACCCCCACTTCTCGCGTCCTTGTATAGGATAACCTTTGTTTCGTTTTAGTAGTGCTGGTCTCGCTACTACTAGATTCCGCCTTTCTTTTGCCAGCATTTGGAACACTCGGCCAAATCCATTGCGAGTGTCCAGGTAACAATACCTGTCCTAAATTAATCAAATCAGCTTTATATGCTTGGCCTGGAAAGTCCCCGCCCCCCCCCCCCCCCCCCCCTGGAATTGCTTTAGTTAAGAGACAGTGCCGATCACAAATATCTGAGTATACATTGACTCACAAAAGACCAGACGGCCTCCGAGATTACATGGGCAGGATGTAGTGAGATGTGTATTGAATGAATGAATGAATGAATGAATGAATGAATGAATGAATGAATGAATGAATGAATGAATGAAACAGTTTATTTTTGAACATGTATTCTCCATATTCCTCCAAACAAATCACGGTATCTAGCTCCGTCAAACCGAACAATCATAACAACAAAAACAATTTAAAAACATTAAAAAAACATTAAAATAAAGGAATTATAAACAAAAAGTCAAGAGCAATGTATTTAGTTAGCAGCCATGTCCAAAAAAGGAGTAGAGGGAAGCTAAGATTATTGATCCCTACCCCCTTACATTTACATTTGTTCTTCCATTAATTTGACTAGTTATAACATAATTTTGTATATTACAATATAGAATATACTTTTACTTATAGTACGAAAAGAAAAAAAACTTGATTCACTTGACAGCAGTGAATACAGTACAGCACTACATAACACAATATAACATAACTTTGTTTATCCTCATTACTCATTTCTGTATTTCTCTAATGCGTATTTTTTTAGCTGCTTTTTAAATTGGAATACTGTGTGTCGGCCTCCGTTGATGAAGGGGCTCGTTTAAAAAAAAATAAAAAATGTATGCGCTGTCACCTACCGGCGACACCACTTTGGGTCGCGACCTGTAGTTTGAGAACCACTGCTTTAGACAGTTACATCTCATATAAAGAGGAGGAGCTTGTTCAAATGTATAAATATCATCACCAAATTTAATCAGATCCAAACAGAGTAAACAAAGCCAATAGGTGGGATAAGGAGCAACATTTGTATAAGCGCTCCTTTGAGGTCCATGTTCAACATTCATGCCCAGTAGAATAAACAATGCTCTTCTGAAGCAGCTGCAGGTGTGAACCTACACTCTATTTGAACCCGGGTCAAGTCACAAATAAGTTACCAAGGTTTCCAGGCATCTACAAATCAAATTCGAGTTCAGATCCAGCCTGGGAAGCAACTCAAAGACGGCATTTACATTCAATAAGGCACCTTAAATGTGGCTGCTGTCCAGACAGCTGTCTGTAATCTTAATCACACAGGCCTCAGGGCGAGATAATGAACGAGATACCAGGTCATGAAAAATGATACTGTGAGCAATAAGTCAGGGATTTTGCCAACGCTATAAAATCTAGGGCACAACAGATCTGAAATCTCTTGTGGTACATTTGAATGGTGAACCCAGGTTTAAAATACCATTGATATCTGATTTGTTGGATACCTCTTTAGTGGTTAGTGGTTAGTGTTTGGATATCTCACACCCAAAAGAAAAGAAAACGTAGGTAGATAAAAACTTGGGTAGATTAGGTAGGCAGTGTTCCTGGCTCCAAAAAGGACAACTAATTGATTGTTTGTTTCCATGGGTAATCAGGTAATACTTCTGATTGGCTTGGTTAATCTGAAGACTTGTTTTACCTTGAGTAGGGGAGACTGGGGTAAATTGAGCATAGGGGTAAATTGAGCCACTCCTTGTATCTATCATCAGTTCAGTGGCGGCTCTGCCACTAGGGGCGCAAGGGCGCCGACCCACCTGCTGTTTAATCAGAGAAGAAGAAAATAAAACTTTTTAGTTTTTTGTTTTATAGCCCTATAAATAATATAAACATGTTTAAAATGAATAATATTTACTCATTTTAAGTATGTTTGTATTTCCAATGCACAATATAACGTTATTATCTAAAATAAAAAACACTCGTTTTCCTGAGCAGGAAGTGACGTTTTTTTTATTTTTTTTATTTTTAGTGCGCGTCACAGTTTGATCGCTGTATCCGTCACAGCCAATCAGTGCATAACGCGTTGTGCGTTGAAATATGACTATTATGTTGGAATCCGGGCGCGATTTGAAGCGGTCTAGCCAGTAGCGTCAAGAATTTCTGTAGCCGCATTTCGCGGAGACGCTCTCTGATTGGCCGACGCCAGTATTTTTTTCCGTAGCAGAATTTCACAGAGACGATCTCTGATTGGCCGAATCCAATTTCTAATGTTCCAATTCTAGCTTCCTAGGTTGGTCCGTTGGTGAGAGATAGTTGTGTTGTTGTGTTGTTGTGAGATGCAGGCAGCAGAGCGTGCCGTGACTGCAAGTTCTTTAGACGGTTAAGCTTAGGCACTCTTTCAAAGTTGGTTAAGGTTAGAGTTTGTCTTAGAGCATGGCGATAGAACGCCAGGTAGTTTGCAGTCTGTTCGACGCGGAAAAATGGACAAAGAAATGTACTTGTGTTGTGCTAACAAGCTAACACTTGGCTAACAAGCTATATGGCGGATGCAGTCTGGAGACAGTGGACAGTGGTCTGGAATACATCAACAGTGGATTATACACGTTTATCAAGCTCTCCTGCCCTGGACGTTTCAACTAAACAGTGAGTCTCTCTCTCTCTCTCTCTCTCTCTCTCTCTCTCTCTCTCTCTCTCTCTCTCTCGCTCTCTCTCGCTATACACAGCTGTCTCCGCAAAATGCGGCTACGGAAAAAAGTATTGACTGTGCTTGCTGAGACGATAATTAATAGGCTAGCGATTCAAAACGCGCTGCTGTGTTGTGAACTATAACATTAATTTAGCTGCTGCTGATGCATAATGAATGAATGGTGAGTTGTTTAAAATGACAACATGTGTTAATTATTTGATTTGATTGATCCGAGAGACAGATTGCTCCAGAGCATCTCAGAGCATTACATTTTCAACTCGACCTATTAACGTGAACTGCGACCCACAAGGCACCAGCGCCAGCGGCCGCCGCTGCATCAGTTTCATGAGGATTGTGTTTAGACCAACATAGATCATTTCAAATGTGTGTTATACCTCAGTTGGGGTATCTATAAGCTAAAACATGAGGTAGTAAACCTAGCATGAAAGTGCACCATTTTAGCTGTTGGGGCTAATTAATTACATAATACTTACTTACTTATCTCTGGGGTAAGTTGAGCCATTTGGCTAGGGGCAAGTTGAGCCAGTGCACTTCAAGGCATTCTCAGGCCTATGTTGAAATGGTTTCAAATGCAATAATAAAACAAAGTTAGACTGAATTGTGTTTAATACATAAAAATACATACAGATTTGAAGTAGTGACTGTTATCTCATTGAGTAGACATGTATAACCGTGGAATATCTTAATCCAGGGAGGGGAGGAGGTGGGGGTATATGGGGAGGGGTGTTAGAAGAGGGGAGAAGGGAGGGTGGGGGGAGGAAGTAGGGATGGAAGGAGGGAGATGGCCCCGCTCCTATGCTCAATTTACCCCATATGTAAGTTGTGCCACAAGACCACTTTTCTTTGACATGCTATATTATCAAAACGGTTATATTCCCCCTGATTCTGATTGTCTGTACGGATTCCCAACATTCTGAAATATATGCTGATACTATATATCAGTTAGCAACAAAACTATGCCTTCATGTAGTGATCCTGAATATGAAAAGTGGCTCAACTTACCCCGGTCTCCCCTACCTACAGTATGTAATTTTCCCTCACTGCCTAAATATTTAGACCGTCAAATCCAGTTTTTAAAGGTGCTATAGATAACATTTTGATGTAGAGTAAAAAGAAAAAAAGAAAATACATCCACAGAACTGTGCGGAATAAAAGTATTGCTTTTCCCCCCAAAGAATTATTGAAAAATGTTGGCAGGGGGCGGTCAGGTGGCGTAGCGGAGATTGCGTTCGTCACCAACACCAGAGACACTGGATTCGCCTGTTCGAATCCAGCTCACAGCTCCGGCGTTGTCACCAGCTTGGCTGGCCGTTCACACTAATACAATTGGCTGTATTAGAGGGTGGGAAAGCTGGCGGGGTGGGTCCGGGTCGTTGTAAACAGCGACTCCTACAGTTCGGTCGGGGGCGCCTGCTCAGCGCGGATAGGATCTAAGGGGGGTAGTGTGATCCTTCCACACGTTACACCCTCTCAGTGAGAGTCCGCGCTGCCAGGTGAAAAGAAGCGGTTGATTGGCTAGACGTGTGTTGGAGGAAGCACGTGATAGCCTCCACTCTCCCAGACCGACTGTGGGGGGTAAGTGCGCAGCGACCAGGAAGGGGATTGGGAATTGGCATAACGACTAACATTGGGATGGGAGAAAATCGGAGGAAAAAGGAGGGGGAAAAAGATCAATAATAAAAAAATAAAAATGTTGGCAGGTCCAAAATGTATGTTGTTGTTCCCCATGTGGAATACACCTGATTGGATTAATTATATGATGGTGCTCTAGTGCAACATCTAGTGGCTGAATGTTATCTATATCTATAGCACCTTTAACTCTCATTTTCATTCTCTAACCTAACTCTCACCAATCCAGACAGCTCCTGATGGCTGGAAGAATTCCGTTCGTCACAACCTGTCGCTGAACAAGTGTTTTGAGAAGGTGGAGAACAAGAGCGGGAACTCGTCCCGCAAAGGCTGTCTGTGGGCTCTGAACCCAGCCAAGGTTGAGAAGATGCAGGAAGAGTTGCACAAGTGGCGTCGCAAAGACCCTGTTACTGTTCGCAAGAGCATGGCGAGACCAGGTAAGGGGGATCTGTGCCCTGTTTCATGGTTCATGGTTCATCTGAACCCATCAGTCAAAGAACCAAACAAGTCCGTTTTAGGATTTGAGATGATTGCTTTTTTAGCTGGACTCAGAGAGCTGGCCTATAATAGTGACTGACTCCCCGACAGTGAGTGTCATGGCCAGGTCCAGCTTAAACTAGTCTTGTTTTTAAATCTCATTATCAAAATTTTGTTTGTATTTGTTTTTATTTAGTTTTTTACATTATAACCAAACTAAGGATGTCTTGATCAAGTTCCTTTTCCCCCACGATCCAAGTAATTTAATATTGAGTATCTGCCAACACAGAGTACCGATGCAATACTTCTGCAATGCATTAAGAAAAAGATTGCCTGCATCCAAGTTGTTCCTTAACTCAATGGAGGCCAAACCCGAGATAAGTCGGGGTTAACTCGCCAGCGGTTGGGCGCCAGACCCGAGATTTCTCGGGTTTTGGTTGTTTATTCCTTTATTCAATATTTGTATTCATTATTCATCCAGGGACCTTGGTGTTACCATAGGGAATGAGTCTGAGATCGCCAAAGTGCAATACTGGCCGCATCCAGGTAGACGGCGGTATCGAGCACCCTTTGTACCCTTGTATCTTGGCCTGTGTAACGGCCAAATGTCTCCGGGCTCATTTTTCTTTGTCGGGCGATTGGAGCGGTTCTCCCGGTTCCATTGAAGCGCGTCAAATATCCCTGATCCATATGTTGTGGTGGGTTATGCCGTGGACCAAACAGACATCGGATGTACCAGATGGCGATCAAACAATTGGAATATTATTTTTGGAATACTCCCGATCACAGGTAAGGACTATCTGACGTACATTTTTGCTTGATCGTGCAATGTTTTTATACCGATCAGGCTGATAAGCGTTTTTAGTGTTCAATACGAATGCTGTTACATAATATCTATGACATACTGTAGATTTGATTTGGGAATAGTAGCGTGTACAGGCAAGAAACGGCAACGTTTATAGTAGAATTGACGTATAAGGCTATAACTCAGCATTTCGGGAATTACCCCAGACTGCTCTAAAACCATACTTAGGTCGCTTTCACACAGGGGCTGTTTGGTCCGGACTTTCGGACCAGAATTCGATAGTCCGGTTTTTCGGGTCTGTGTGAATGCGTGTCGAACTCGGTTCGCGGACCAAACAGTCGAACTCTGGTCCGCCTGAAAACGTGGGTCTCGGTTCGGCTTCATCGAACCAAACGCGAACCAAATATAGGAAGTGATTATTATTACCACTGCTCGCAGCACTCACTGCAAAACAAGCACACTGCATCTAATCTCTCTATCTATCTATCTATCTATCTATATATCTGTGCATCTTGGGAAGAAGGAAGAAAAAACGCGGCTTATTATTATTACCGAGCGCGGCTTATTATATTATTAATAAAACAGCTACTTGTGGGCACTCATAAAAACACTGTGGTCTACAAGTTGTTTAGCGAGAGGATGGTGGTAATGTGCTTCAATAGAACAATGGATCAATGCCATGTCAAAACTCGGCTCCGCTGATCTGGAGGGCTCCGCAGTCTACACACAGACACACACACACACGGGATCGCAGCCACACACACATTTCCACTGTCCAATAGACAAGCGCCCTTTTCGACCGCGTGACATTGTTCAGAAGGTCTCGGTCCGCCTGACATATTTCTATGTGAATGCAGGCGAACCAAATGAAGAATGCAACAATGTTGCAACTTCACCCCCAGAACCGCACGAGTCTACCAAAACTATATGTGAAAGCGACCTTATATTCACCACGGTATAACACGGGAACGTATGGATGGAAAAATTTATTCTTTTTCACATATTGAACGATAGATATGTGATGTCAAATGGGCCATAGTATTGTATCCATAGCTATAATATAGAATAGTTATAGCTCTACAAACAAGGTGACGCACTCCTATCTTTTAAAGCGTGGCCTTGCTATGACGGGCCCCGTCTAATAGCTGGCGCTGAATGAGTTAATATTCTTCAAAGTAAACTAAAGATATGGCTCTTAGTGCAGCATTGCTGTTGTTGTTGTTGTTGTTGTTGTTGTTGTTGAAAAACTAAATAACCAAGTAAACAAGTAACAACTTAAAATATGTCTTTATAGGAGCAGCCGGGTAGCGCAGCAGACTAAAGGCCTCTGCATGCTACAAAAACTGCAAAGCAACTGCAACACAACATCGACAAAGCAACGGTGTTGCAGACACTCTGCCTTTATGCTTCTGCAACATCGATGTGCAGCCTATGCAACATTGTACCCCGGATGTAGCTAGGTCCCTAGATAGATGAAACTTCCCTTCTCAACCAACCCATTGATAACAAGCAGAAAAAGAAGCATTATTTTTACTTCCGGTCGGGGGATTTCAAAATAAAAGAGCGACGTCTAAAAGCACCGTAAATACGTTTATTTTGTACATTATCTAACGTTAACACGAACCTAAACTAGTGTCTGTTGCTAGCAGCTTAACTTTTGTCGGCCGGTTCTGTGCTTTTTCGAGCTAACGTAACGTCATTAGTTTCCAATGGAGAGGAGAGAAAGACCTCGGCTCACATGCAGCTCAAACTACCTGTTGGAATAAATTAATTGATTGATGTTTAACTTGTCCCTGTGTGTGTCCAGTCATTTCGACTAGCAAACGTTGTATTTAACGTTACCTCAGGATACCATTGTATTTAGTTGGTTAGCTATGTAGCTAATGTGGATAGCATTTTGAATAGCACCAATGCTAGCTGGCTGGCTACAGCTTTATTTACTAAATTATGGAGGCTTTTTAATCGTCAAGGTAAGAGAGGATTTGTCATGATCAACTGAAGGCGTATGCTATGGAACAATATGTGCTTGGGTTTTCAGAAAAAGGCCAGCTATGTGACACTAATTATTTAGCATCAACGCTGGCTGGCTACAACAATGGAGGATGGTATTCCTCGCTGTGGGACCAATATTATTCTATGACAGCCCCGCCCCCATTCACTACCAACCAATCACTGCTACGCAATATCAACGCAACGGTTGTTTAGATTAGATTTTGGGGAGATGTACGCAACATCCTCGCAACACAGTCTACAAGACCCTCTGCAACAACCGTGTTGAAATCGCGCTGATGTTGTGTTGCAGTTGCTTTGAAGTTGCTGTAGCATGTAGAGGCCTTAAGCGTCTGTCTACCACCACAGAGACAGTGGGATCAAATCCAGTTGCGGTGCTTCCGGGTTGGCCGACCGCCCATACTAACACAATTGGCAGTGTTAGTATGAAAGTGCGCACATCAGCATACAACACCGGGCTGGTGACAGGCAACATGGAAGAACACAAGATGGCAAGATACAACGTCAGGAGAGCAGTAATAGAGGCAAAACGGCGTTACAGGGATAAAGTTGAACTTCAGTTTGAACAGGCTGACTCTAGAGGCATGTGGCAGGGCCTCAGAACAATGACAGACTACAAAGGCACCCCCCTCAAACTGAACAGTGACATCTCCTTAGCAAATGATCTCAATTCCTTCTATGCGAGGTTTGAGGCTGTGAATAACAACACCAGCCTACAAACCACGGCAATGGGGGGGGGGGGGGGGGGGTCTGCTGATGGAGACTCAGTGTTCAGGGTAACAGAGCATGAGGTGAGACGGATCTTTAAAAAAGTGAATATCAGGAAGGCAGCAGGACCGGACGGCATCCCCGGCCACGTCCTAAAAGTCTGTGCCGACCAACTGGCCCCGGTATTCACTGACATCTTCAACCTGTCCTTGGAACAGGCTGTCATCCCCACCTGTCTGAAGAAGTCCACCATCATCCCTGTACCCAAAAAATCTACGCCCGCTTGCCTCAACGACTACCGCCCTGTAGCCCTCACCTCCATAGCCATGAAGTGCTTTGAGAAGCTAGTGAAGGGCTACATCTGTTCCTCCCTCCCCATCAACCTGGACCCTCTGCAATTTGCATATCGCCCCAACAGGTCCACGGAGGACACCATAGCCCATGTGCTGCACACAGCAGCATCACACCTGGACAAGAGGCAGGGGAACTATGTGAGAATGCTGTTCATCGACTACAGCTCAGCATTCAATACCATAGTCCCCTCCAAACTCATAGCCAAGCTCAGGGACCTGGGCTTGAACTATGACCTCTGCCAGTGGGTCTTGGACTTCCTGACGGGCAGACCCCAGGTGGTAAGAGCCGGCAACTGCACCTCCTCATCCATCACGCTCAACATAGGGGCCCCCCAGGGCTGTGTTCTGAGCCCCCTCCTCTACTCCCTGTACACACATGACTGCGTAGCACAGCGGAACAACAACACCATCATCAAATTTGCTGATGACACAGTAGTGGTGGGCCTGATCTCTGCCAACGACGAAAGGGCCTACCTGGAAGAGGTAGAGAACCTGTCACAGTGGTGTCAGGAGAACTGCCTCTCCCTGAACGTCAGCAAAACAAAAGAGATGATTGTGGACTTCAGGAGGTCGGGGGTCAAGGACTACAGCCCCCTCAGCATCGACGGGGCACCGGTTGAGAGAGTGAACAGTTTCAAGTACCTCGGAGCCCACATATCCGAGGACTTGACATGGACCACACACATTGACAGTGTTGTGAAGAAGGCACGACAACGCCTCTACTTCCTCAGGCGCCTAAGGAAGTTCCAAGTCAGTCAGAAGATCCTTAGGAACTTCTACTCATGTACAATAGAGAGCATCCTGACCGGCAACATCACCTCCTGGTTTGGGAATAGCATTGCACAAGACCGTAGCAGACTACAAAGAGTGACACGTTCAGCCGAACGCACAATTGGAGGGGGGCTTCCCACCCTCCAGAACATTTCCAACAAGCGGTGCAAGGGGAAGGCTAAGAGAATTATTAAGGACTCGAGCCACCCGAACAACTGCCTCTTTGAACTGCTGCGGTCATGCAAGCGATACCGGAGTCTTAAGGCGAGCACAGAAAGACTCAGAAGAAGCTTCTATCCCCAGGCCATCAGGCTGCTAAACGAACAATAATCACTATGCAACAACCATCAAATGCACACAGCACACACACCCACACGCACACACTCACTCAAACAAACAACACACTGCAGCACCCACTCTCCACACTTTAGATCACACAAACACACTTACACTTTATATTTATTGATAAAGGATTTGCACTACAACTCGTACACCTACTGTGAATTGTACCTAAATTGCACCTCGTCCCATTTCTCCATTTCTGCCTTGCACTATATAGTATTGTATATTAGTACACTGCACAGTATTGTATATTGTATGGTAACTACGTCTATTCTGCATCGAACATTGTACATATGTCTAAACTGAACACTGTGACCTCATTTTTTTTACTTCTAATTTTACTATGTTATTTTATTTCATACTTATCTTGTCTTGCACAGTCTCTGGAGCGCAACAGTAAGAAGCATTTTGTATAAAAGTATTCTGTACTTCTGTATGACAACTATTAAAGAAACTTGAAACTTGTTAGCGGGTGGGAAACCCGGCGAGGGTGGGTCCTGGTCGTTGTAAACAGCGACTCCTACAGTTTGGTCGGGGCGCCTGCACAGCAAGGGAAGGATCTAGGAGAGGTAGTGTGACCTTCCACACGTTACACTCTCCCAGTGAGAGTCCGCGCTGCCAGGTGAAAAGAAGCGGTGGGCTGGGTACACATGTGTCGGAGGAAGCATGTGATAGTCTCCGCCCTCCCGGACCGACGGTAGGGGGTAGAGTGCGCAACGACCAGGAAGGGGATTGGGAATTGGCATAACGACTAACATTGGGATGGGAGAAAAACGGAAAAAGAAGGGGAAAAAAAGATAATTCTAAAAAAATTCAATATGTCTTTATACATAGCTCTCAATTCCACTTAACTCATTCAGCACCAGAGGACGCTGTGTACTGTGTGGTTGAAAGGTCAGCGTTCTAAAGTATAGGAATACGTGGCGGTGTTTGCAGGGCTATAACTATATTATATATTATAGCTATGGATACAATACTATTGCCCATTTGACATTGAGTATCTATCGTTCAATATGTGAAAAAGAAAGAATTTTTTTCATCCATACATTCCCGCTTTATACCGTGGTGAATATAAGTATGGTTTTAGGGTAATTCATGGGAGGCTGGTAATAGCCCCCAACGTGTATTATACTAAATGCATTGGCGTTCCGTCCATATGCGTTTTTTTATGCTTTGATCTTCACCAACGGAATACGTTATGGACTAGCGTTACACACATACGCTCGGATCACAATGAAGGCATGCTTTGATCAACACAAGATTGATATCATATAGCCCTTACCTTGACTAGGATTTGTCCCAAAAAGAATATTCCAATTATCTGATCGTGAGTCCCAGTATCCTATTGGTGTCGATCGTGTCGCAAACATAATCCACCATACATCATCCATCTGGAGCATTTGACGCTCCTCAAGCCCATCGGGACAACCGCTCCCCTTGCCCGACATGGAAAAGTCCGCCCGGATCAATATAATCGACGCATAGCCCAAGACACAGAGTTTCAAAGGATGTGCAATACCGGCCGCATCCTACCAGGCGGCGATATTGGACTTTTGCAATCTCAGACTAATTCCCTATGATAACACCAGGATCCCTGGATGGATAATGAATGGAAATATTGAATAAAAGAAAAAACTGCCAAAACCTGACTATACGCAGGTCTGTATATACACTGAACGTTCGGCGAGTTAACCCTACTATCATCGGGTCTGGCGCGGAATGAGTTAATGGAGAACAAAATAAATAACCAGGCAAGTAAAAATAAAAGGGTTTCTTTACTCTTTATAAATGGCTCCTATCAATTACACTTTGAAGTGGCATAATAGTTTAACTTTCACAGTTACAACAAATCAAATCACAAGTCCCACACAGTGCAGCATTATAGTAAAACTAGTACACTAAAACTAAAACTGAATATCAAAATAATACAATCGCAAGGCATTCCTTTGTTATCAAGGAAGGTCAGTTTCCTCTCTCTCATTCAGTTCTGTACTCTCCTTTTGAAGTGAAGGTTATTTTTGAGGAAATTCAGCATCTCTACCCTGTCAGCAGACAGCCGGTTCCTCTTCTCATCGATAATGTTTGAGACTCTGCACTAAAGAGTCTCTCACTGTTCACACTTGTGCAGGGGGCACAGAGAAACTTGGTTGCAATAGCAGCTAGTGAGGGACATTGTGTAGCATGTGCTCTCCAGTACTGTAGTGGATTTTCTGACCTTGGGATCGTGAAGGAGAATGGAGCTTCTTAAGGAAAGTAGACGAGGCTGGTCTTAATTATATCGACAGTAGTTTATTCAATTTAAAGCACTGAAGTTCAAGACAGAACAGAACAGAACAGAACCGGCCGGCAGAAGAAAGAGAAGCCTGGTCTTTCATATTACATTGATATTTATAGACATTCAAGAACAGCTGATCACATGACAAGATGACAAGTTTAAACAGGCGTGTCCTCCCTCAGATCATACGATCTTACATCATCGACAAAGGTCGTTGGGCTTTTGACGAGGCCCCCCTGGTCCTGATGACCTGGCTGGGTTATGGCACCTTGTCCTGCTTTTGTACACATTCTACCTTGAATATTGTTTGATGAAGATAAACACAACCCTTCCCACAGAGGTCTGTTCATGTTAATATGTTACAGAGCTTGAAGGGAAGCTGATATCACTGATTTGTAGATCAATAGTAATTATGTAATAATGATCTTATGGTATAGAAACTATACATTTTCTACTACAATGGTTTGCTCTGCGAGGTAACTCTGGACATATGATGATGAGGTGCTCACAGTCTCTCTTCTAAGATCTCTTCAGAGACACTGCCAAGGCTGCTGCTCACTGTGTTTTGACATGGTACCTTGTCCACAAGCTCTGCCTCTGACTCTTCACTGGCGCCCCTCCTTACCACTCCCCCCAAATTACTTGTGTACATTACAATGTACTTAAATATAAAATCATCTAACTATCAACAGAACTACATAAGAAATAAATAAAAGTGTCAATGCAGCAGAGCGTTAAAACCGTTATGGCAGGGATCACATCAGCTGCTGTTGCAGTATCAGCGCTCGCTACCCTCGTCAGCTCTTCAAAGGGAGCTAAAACCATGACTGTCTTCTCCATTAGTGTCCACTGGTTCACCATCAGTGTAGCTGAAAGGTTGTGGTCAGTTGCATAGACCTCTCTGCAGCATGTAGTGAGTGCTGTTCCATCTAACTTGCACATCTTGCTGTAAATGCTTGACTGGCATTTTCAGATCAATCTGGATATCTTCCAGACGTGCATAGGCCTGTGGTGAATGTTTGAAACGGCCGACAATCTTACATTATATGCTGTACGAGATCAGCAAAACTCATGAGCTTGCAATACTGCACACTTTAAACCAAAAGTGGAGTCGATCCACTGTGCAGTGAGGCTAAGCAAGGACATCGGGCAAACATCAGAAGTCCAAATGTCTGTGGTAAAGCCAATGGCAGTCACATCAGATAAAATACCTCGTAGGTGATCACAAACCTTTTTGTAAAGCTCCGGTAATGTGAAATGTAGTGTTGAGACGGTAGTGCAAACCATGGCTCCAACACCTCCAAAATACAGTGAAAATCAATTAAATAAAATGCATCTCTCAATATTCTTTTTGGCCTTCTCACCATCTCAAGGAAATGTCTCTCTCCTTTTAAACGTTTCCTCCAGTGTGTGTTGCTTCGGTGCAGTCTTTGCCTGCGTTGCCTGAGTGAACACCCTGTATTCTGTTGAGTGTTTGAGTGTTTTTCAGGTGCCGTATGAAATTGGTAGTATTGAACACAGCTCTGTTCGCAAAATGCTCATATTGCACACATTACAAGTGGCTGTTGGACGGCTTTCGTTTTCCAATAAAAAATATTTCCACACTGCAGAAATGTTTGCTAAGCTGTCGCACCATACAGCTTTCCATGAATTAGAAGATAGAATTTAAATTGTACTTGCTATGCCACAAATGTCTGACTTTGTCTAAAAATCAATGGTCTTGAAAAAACAACTACTGAGGATAAGCTTGGTCACATGCTAATCTGAACTATATACTCTGCACTAATAATGAAAACAGAAGAGTAATTCCATTTTGCACCTCAACTGATGCACTCGACTTGATTTCTACAGAGGACCTTGACCGCCTGTTGGGAGAGAGATCTGAGAAGCTCAAGTCCCTGGCAGTGTACCACAGCTCAATGCCCTCACCCAGACTGGCCCCCTCCAACAAAACCACTGCTTCGTCCTTCACACCGCCCCAGCTCCGAGAGCCCTGCCCCCCCGTGCGACATTCTCATTATCCCAATGTCCCTTCCCCGCCTCAGCTCCCCCGTTACCTTCCCATGTCCTCCCCTCATCCCCACCCATTCCCACTCTACTCACCCTGCGGACAGCAGCCCTCATGTGGGGTTCCCATTGCCGCGGGGAGCCTGGTCGTGGTCGGGAAGGTGCCGTTGGGCTACAGCACCACGCTGCGGGCGGAGTTCAGCGTCGGCCCCAGGAGCATGCAGGACTTACTGCTGGAGGGGGACGCGAGTTATGACATCGACACCCTCAACCCCAGTTTGACTGACCTGCAACTCCACGGTACGACCGGGCCAAAGACCAACCAATAGGAAGGGTCGTGTGGGCTTTCATGTGGGAGCTCTCCCAAGAAATGGATGTTGTATAATGCGAAGAAATATCCAACACAGTATTTCATAGAGGCTTATTTGATACCAGGCCATCCTAATGATTTAATACATTCATATGGCACAACAATCTTACCTCAATGAATCACCTCAATGAATCCTCAGGGTCTTTACTCGGAGCTCTCACCCAGTTTAAATGTCCAAAGCGGTCACATCAAAAAACATAATAAAGTACTAATCGACCTGCAGGAAAAAAAGGTACATAATGTACGTTATGTTATAGCCATAAGTAATGTATTTACGTATTGTATTGGCAAAAATCCAAAACAAATGCCACAACCAGGAGTTGAACCAACAATCATTGCAGTCGCAGGTGAGTGCTCTCACCATTATCTAAGAGTTAAGATTAGTTTTAACTAGGGATGTTCGATATTGGCTTTTTTACCGATATCCGATATACCGATATTGTCCAACTCTTAATTTCCAATACCAATATCAACCGATACCAATATATGCAGGGTTCCCCCCCCCCCAAAAACGGAATAATTTCAGGTAATTAACTCATTCCCTGCCAACAACGAGTAAACTCGTTATTTGGTCCGTTTTTCTTTTTTTCGATTTTAATATTCTATTCAATGTCACTGACCTGTATGTTGTCATTAAAAGGCATACTGGGACCCCAAGGGTGCAGTACGGGCCAGATCTGGCTAGGTGGCAGTATCGAGAGTGCAGTTCCAGACCGTGTGTTACATTTAAATCCCTCCGGGCGCTAAATTTAGACGGAGGGAAATCGCTTCATCCGAACACTTCGAAACGCATCTGGCACACTCTATCTATAAATTGTGCCAAATTATGTCCGGGACCAGATGGACACCAATACTGGAAATCGCGATCAGCCAATTGGAATATTATTTTTGGAATACCCCCGACCAAAGGTAAGGACTATCTGACATCAATTTCAGCTTGATCCAACAATGTTTTCATATCGATCCAGCTGATCAGCGTTTAAAGAAGTTTAAAACGATGCAAAAGCGGTAAAATCAAATAAAATCAAATGTATAGCCCGAGATCACATGGAATTGCCCCCATGGGTTTTACAAGTCAAGAAGAAACGTCACAATAGATCCAGAACAAAAACCACCATATTTGCAATATATGCAAAAGAATAATCTACAACAATCAATTGTCAAGTGTCAACATGAAACAGTGTTACTTTAAATCATTCACTGCCAACGACTTGTATACTCGTTATTAAGCGCCAATCGTTGAACGCCAGCAACGAGTATACTCGTTATTTGATCGTTATTTCTTTTATTCGATATTTCTATTCATTACAGGTATACAGACTCGGGGTTAACATGGGGAATCAGCCTGATAATGTAAAAGTGCAATACCGGCCGCATCACGCTAGACGGCGGTATCGAGCACCCTTTATACCCTTGTATCTTTCTCTGTGGGACTCATGTTTCCTTGTCGGGCAATGGCAGCTGGTTCCATCGAAGCGTGTCAAATAACCCCGATCCATATGTTGTGGTGGATTATGCCGTGGGCCAAATGGACATTGGATATACCAGATGGCGATCAAACAATTGGAATATTATTTTTGGAATACCCCCGATCACAGGTAAGAATGATCTGATGTCGATCGGGCTGATAAGCGTTTTTAGTGTTCAATGCGAATGCCGTTACTGACAATCAAATAATCAGAAACGACGCCCCCCCCCCCCCCCCCCCCCCCCCCCCCCCCCTTCATGCATTCATGATGGAACATAATACCTATGATATAGATTTGATTTCAGGATAATAGCGTATACAGGCAAGAAATGGCAACGTCTATAGTGGAATCGACATATAGTAGGGGTGTAACGATGCATCGATTAATCGAAATGCATCGATTCTAATGTGACGATTCAACTGCATCGATTTGAAAATGTTAGAATAGATTATAATAACTCTAAATGAAAATGTTATGTTTTTTTTGTGTGTGTATTGTTTTTATTGACCTATAGTCCATTCATGCTGAGTGAATCAGTTCCCCCAGCCACATTTGTGTATTCAATTTTTTTTGGGGAATTAACTGATAGAAAATGTATAGAAAATTAATCAAATGGAATCGTGGTCAAATGAAGAGATTTCATGATGCATTGAATCGTTGCCTGAATAATCGTAATTGAAATTAATCGTTGTGAGGTCGCATCATTACACCCCTAACGTATAGGGCTTTAACTCAGGATTTCATGAATTACCCTAGACCGCTCTAAAACCATACTTATATTCACCACGGTATAACACGGGAACGTATGGATGGAACATTTTATTCTTTCTCACATATTGAAAGATAGATAGGTGATGTCAAATGGGCCATAGTATTGTATCCATAGCTATAATATAGAATATAGTTATAGCTCTACAAACAAGGTGACTCAGTCCTATCTTTTAAAGTGTGGCAATGTGACCACAGGGCCATGGCTAATCCCCGGCAGTCAATGAGTTAAGTGTAGTATTTTTGTTTACGTTATGTATAAGTGTAGTATTTTTGTTTATATTACGTATACTGTAGGTGTAGTATTTTTGTTTACGTTACGTATAGTTGTAGTATTTTCGTTAACAGTTCAGTGGGTATAGGGGAGGGGTGTGTTACTGCTGTCCACATCTCAGACTCTGCCAAGAGAGGTCTGGAGATATTCACAGTATACTCTAAGTTCAACTCACACGCCAGACCAAAACAAAAAAGTAAACAAAGAGCAATACCAAGCGGTGCTCTTTTGCCTAGAAGTCGCTGTTTGACAGCATTACCGATTATACCTTTATGATATTTTTAAGCTTGGCCGATTTTTCCCATGACTTTCCAGATTAATTTTATTTCCCCTTATTTTACCAAATTTTCTACTGATCACCTGTTATGGTAAACAGTGCTCTAGTACTACTATTCACAGTGTGATACACTTCCTACCAATATGACACTTCAAAGGGGCACTTCACCAAAAAACAATGCTGATTTATTTTGCACAAAATCTCACACAGAACTCTAGTCTAAACAGTTTTACAGTTTAAGATAAGATATTCCTTTATTGATCCCCTTAGTGAAATGCAGGCATCATAGCAGCATGGGGGAGGTACAGGTAGTAAAAAGCAGTGTAAACAATATAACAAATCAATATAATTAACACAACATACATGGACATGTGTGTAATGGTCAACAAGGTGCGAGATGAGGGTATGTGTCTGTGTGTGTGTGTGTGAGATTATGTGCTAAATTAATCATTGTTTTTTGGTGAAGTGCCTTTGATGTAATTGAACATTATGAATTTTCACCCCTCCTCCTCATTTCAGGTAACTTGTGGGAGGAGCTAAGAGAAGACAGCCTGACACCTGATTCACAGACAGTTATCACCACAACCACTTCCACCGCCTCCACCATGTCCATTCCACACTTCCAGACCAGCAGTCTACAGGCCGTAGCACCTGCCAGTCAAACCTCTGTGGTGTTTGCCAGTGGTTCTGGGAGAGGAGAGGAGGAACAGGTTGAGGACGTCAGCCATGGAAGAGGCTCGGACCAGTGTATCAATGGACTATTTCCCGTGGTGTATTCTGGTGTGGAAAGCTTGGCAGGGTATCTGACTTCTGTGTGCACCACACCCATCCCCTTACTCTGAAACCCCTTGGTCGTTATGCACTACAGCAGCCAGGCTTGGGGAGAAGCCAGTGGCTTGGTCTCCCTAACTACTGTGTCAACTCTGCAACTGCATTTTGAACCGCTGACATTTATTTGGACAATGACCTGCACAATCATGGGATATCCCACTGTTTAACTGTTTAGCACCTTACTGTGAAGAGACTGTGTACTAGAAGGCTATGAGGCTAGACTGGAATATTGCGGTGTTTGTACCTAAAAGAAAGATTCAACTTCTTCATGTTTGATGATATAGTAAGCGTAATATCTCCATCTGCCTGAATCCTAGTATCTCCCTCTCCCTGAATCCTAGGTCTCCCTGTGCCTGAACCCATGAAGCCTAATATCTCCCTCTATCTGAACCCTAGAATGTGTAATATCTCCCTCTACCTGAACCCTAGGAAGTGTAATATCTCCCTCTATCTGAACCCTAGGAAGTGTAATATCTCCCTCTATCTGAACCCTAGGAAGTGTAATATCTCCCTCTACCTGAACCCTAGGAAGTGTAATATCTCCCTCTACCTGAACCCTAGGAAGTGTATTATCTCCCTCTACCTGAACCCTAGGAAGTGTAATATCTCCCTCTACCTGAACCCTAGGAAGTGTATTATCTCCCTCTACCTGAACCCTAGGAAGTGTAATATCTCCCTCTACCTGAACCCATGAAGCCTAATATCTCCCTCTACCTGAACCCTAGGAAGTGTATTATCTCCCTCTACCTGAACCCTAGGAAGTGTATTATCTCCCTCTACCTGAACTCTAGGAAGTGTATTATCTCCCTCTACCTGAACCCTAGGAAGTGTAATATCTCCCTCTATCTGAACTCTAGGAAGTGTAATATCTCCCTCTACCTGAATCCTAAGAAGCATAATATCTCCATTGTCCAGGCAGGATTTACCTTTGGCTGACTGGTAGATTTTCCATGCAGGATACTGTTCAAACATCTCTTTGTACCATGTTAACAATGTTCAGGTGTACAGGTAAACCATGAATCCTAAATATTTTGTTGTGCTGTACATGACGGATCACATCAGTGTCCACAGTGTGTTGTGATTTTGAAGTTTACAGATATTATTAAATGTTCATCATCAAGATAAAGTAGTTAAATTAATTTGTTGACACTGCTGTTTGTAATGATGGACACTTACCTTGGATACATGGAGACACTGTGAGATAGTGCAGTAGCTAATATTAGTGTAGTAAAACTGTTGCTTCACAAGATGGCAGCAAAGACCCATAATGACCTGCCTGGGCCCACAGAACTATATAAAACCTGGGTCGTGTCCAAACAGGAAGTATGTTACCATCACATCTTTCTTTGTCCATGGATCATTTTCAGCTTTACGTGTTAAAAAAAAGTGTGGTGAGATCCAACAACATTGCATGATGTTGAATGATCTTTTTGAATCCATGTTGATTAGCTTAACATGGGTTGGGAAGGAATGGATTACATGAGATGTAATTACAAAAACCTGATTACAAAAGTTGAAGCAACAACAACAGCAACTCCACAGTAATAAGATTACAGATACTTTTGAAAATGTGTGATTAATTGTTTTCAAACATAATTTCATATAATTTGAAATAATGGTTACTGGTGGTTATATGGTATTATAATGACATGTAATTCCAGTCATTTTAGAATAAATACAAATTTTAATACATTTTTATCTGACTTTTTAGCTTTAGCAAATTGGATGAGTTCAGCAAAAGTAGGACACTTTTTGTCAAATGCACCACAGCACTACTATAACAATTATTCACTTTCATCAGTGATGTTTTGCAGGGAATTGATCATTTTAATAATGATTATTGTTAAAAACTATAGCAACAAGTCACCCATTTTCCTTAATTCAACAAGTTCAGGTTTAGTGGTACAGCTTGTCTGGTAAAGTGGGGTGCCAGTTCCTGTCTTTTACAGCAAAGGCAATTTGCCTCATTCACTTTGCTGCCATATTGGTCAAGTTTGATGCAATGTGAGGTACGGATGTGGAAGCACCCATTCACTTCAATAAAAATGCCAATTCATGAACCAAAATAGTAAAAACAACAGGCAGAATAACACTGTTGGAATTACAAGCTCATGATTGCCTGACTCACACTGTTTTTCACCACCGCTAGTATTCATAGAGATCTACAAAAACAAAGAGTGCAGTGAATTGAATAAGACGAATAGCCTACATTTTCTATTTTTGACCAATTCAGTACATTTCATAGAACATAGATTTATATTGGTAATTAAATATATATATATATCACAACATTCAGAAGGACTTTTCTTTTATGGAAAATCACCTAATGACATTTAATGGAAAATCACATAATCCAATTGATGCTCATCAGATTGGACTGCATGGTAATGAAATGTGATGCAGTATCAAAATGAAACTTCTAATTTTCAATCAAATGTAATATTTCAGAAATGATTTAGTTGGGAATCTGACTTAATATTTGCTTTTACTCAACACAATATTATTATTATGTTATTATAGTACCATGTTGTCCAAAGCTAATAAATGTGTATGCATTTGGCCTGTTGAGTCCCTGAGTTAGACACATCCTCCTTGTAATAAATTAAAAATAACCCTAACCATAACCCTAAAACTGAGTTACAGAAATATTCTCCTTGTAATAATACTAACCCTTACCCTAAACCCTTACCCTAAACCCAACAATAACCATACCACAACTTACAGAAACTCTGTAATCACCATAACTTTTACCCTGAACCTAACCCTGAGTTACAGAAACATTCTCCTTGTAATTGCCTCTACCCATATAACTCTGTATGATAGCATGTACAATAATGCTGTATATACCATATATATGTAAATGGTGCATTTATATATGGCTTTTATCCAAAGCACTTTACAATTTGTTCCTCTCATTTCCCCATTCACTCACATTCACACCCTGACGACAGAGGCAACCATGCAAGGTGCCAACCTGCTCATTGGGAGCAATTAGGGATTAAGTGTCTTGCTCAAGGACACTTTGACACGCTGCCCAATAGGAGCGGGAATCTAACCGGGAACCTCCGGATTAAAACACTAACACACACTAACTATAATACTGTCCTATACTATCATGAACTCTTCTTACTATACTAATATGTCTTTACTACTATGCACTCAACACTGCAGCACCCAAGTTTCAGCACGATTTGATGAACATTGTTACGCAGCTGTAATAGTTGTACCCTTCCTGCTGACTTGTCGTACAGAACTTGTAAGTAGCTTTGGATAAAAGCGTCAGCTAAATGACAAAATGTAATTGAGCCACTGTCGCCCCCATATGTATCCACATCCGTCTGAATAAACCTGCATATAATCGTTTTTACATACCTGTATATATGATATCTATATCTGTATATTTCCCCATACCTACTCCTATCCCTACCTACTTTTATACAGTACCACTGGCCAGTATGACTTACCACCAGTGTTTGTATGCCTGTATCACTGTATATAATAATACTATAACACTGTACATACATCTGATTATCATTATTACTCAGTAGTACTCATTTATATATATTTCAGTTTAATCAATTGTACATTGTATATTGCTATTGCACTTTACTGTTACATTTGCACTCTGGTTAGATGCCAACTTATTTTCCTTGTACTGTACTTGTGCTGTATAATGACAATACATTTGAATCTAATCTAACCCTAACCCTTACCCTAACCCTGAGTTACATAAACATTATCCATGTAATAACCCTAACCATAACCCCAGGTTTATACATATAATACTACAAGAAACAAGGTGTGGCATGTGATGACATACAAGGTTGAGCGAACCTGCCAGTACATAAGGAAATTGTATGACATTGTATAACAATTTATTACTATATGATAATATATTATTATATATTATAGTATCATTATATTATTAAATGCAGTCCGTTTACCATTATCTGCGGTCCAGCAATGTAGCCCCCCCCCCCCCATCTTCATTTAGTATTCTTTCATATTAAGGAAAAAAACACAAAAAGCATTTCAACACGTCAAAAGAAAAGAATATCACATATATTTATTGCGAGAGTTTCAGCTTTCCAGCTTATTTTACATTTACAACATTTATTCTAAATAAAGTATGTACTGTATATCTTCAGAACTACATAGTATGTGCTGCATATCAAAATGAGTATCTTTTTTTTTGTTGCTATAGAATCTGTCTGACAACGTCAAAGTGACTATTTAAAAAAATACTCCTGACGTCAAACTATGAGTATGTAGATAATATATATATATTTTTTGATCCACTTTTTCTCCTCCTTTTTCAATTTTTTCTCCCATCCCAATTTCGCCTCGACAATTCTCCCTTCAATTCTCCCCTCCCCTGTCTCGAACGTTGCTAGACCATGCCTCCCACTGGTCGGCTGGAATGTGGACGAAGCCTTGCATCACGTGTCCCCTCCGGTACACGAGGAGGCAGCCGTCGCATCTTTTCACCTGTACAGCGCGATCTCTCAGTGGCGAGGAGTAACTCATGGGAGGCTCACGCTGCCCCCGTTGCTTCCTGATTCTGCTGTACAGGCGCAGCAACCGACCTGTAGGAGTCGCTGTCCACAACGTCCGATCCCCACCCACCAGCTTTCCCACCCCTAACACTGCCAATTGTGTTAGTATGAACGACCAGCCAAGCTGGTAGCAACGCAGAGAGCTGGGCTCGAACCCAGCATCTCCTGCGTTAGTGGCGAGCGCCTTGCCCACTGCGCCACTTAGCCACCCCGAGTATGTAGATATATAAACACAACACGTTCACGTGGACAGAGTCACCTACCTCTCTGTTCTGTAATCTACAATGTCAACATGCTCATAAAAAATGTAAATGAAGTACTAATGGACCACAGGAAAAAGGTACATAATGTACGTTATGTTATAGCCGTAACATACAAGTAATATATTTATGTATTGTATAAGTGATATATTTACGTTTCGTACGGGCAGCGACTGGGAGTTGAACCAACAATGATTGTGGTCGAGTGCTCACGCCACTAGACTAAGCCACCCACCCACCCTGACACAAACCTAACAATACTATGATCATGGTTTTAAGGATTAATGGTTATGGTTAAGATATAAAGTTAGGGTTAATGTCATGGTTAGTTTAAGGTAACAGTGTGGTTATGGCTAGGATTTTGGGTTTGGGCGAGGCTCAGACTCAGAAAAGTGTGTCTCTGTAGTTTTGAGGTGAAGGCACTTGCCTCCCATGTGAGCGCCCAAACAGGGGAGCTTAAACATTTTCTGAAAACATTAAATGTTTTTGAATATGTAATATATGGACTTATTTGTAATACATACACATTGTACATGTTTGTAAATACATCAATATATTACTAATGGTTATAACATGATGTACAATTTGTACCTTTTTGCTGTGGTCAATTAGTACTTTATTCACACATTTTAAGCGAGATCGGGCTGACAATGTTCACCTGATTGCAGATCTACTAGAATGATGATAGACCAAGAGCATGGGAAGTGTGATTCCCTCGAGGGCTAAGTAATTTAGATCAAAATGCTGTTATTAGAAGTTCAAGGAACTCTTTGTGTTCTTCTTGAAAAAAAAAAAAAAAATAAATGATGAGATACCTATGGTTGAGATGTATACTGCCCTGTCAAGGCAGACCGCAGTAACTCAAAAAAAGTCAGAATTGAGTTATGAGTGAAATTGAACTTGTCAATAAATGTTTTATCTTGTGACCAAGTTTCAGATGTTAATGTCACTCAGTTTTGGAGATATGGGGTTTTAAAAACTGCAGTAACTACAAAATCACACTCAAAAACCAGGCAGACCGCAGTAACTTCCAAACAGTGAAAAATGGCTTTAAAGTATTTTGACTTGCCATCCAAAATGTGTTATAGCTAGATAGATGATAGTACCCAGATTTAACATGTATTAATGAAGTAATCTTTAGGCATACAAAAATATGACATAATTATTTCAATTAACCCCCAAAAAGCAGATACTGCACTCTGCTGCACAGTTCCCTTAAATAATTATACAGGTAATGTACAGGCAAAGTGCAGTAACTTCAAATACAATGTTGTTTTCCCTCCAGCTTTTATAACTTAACCTAGCCATTTTGAAAATGAAATTTAACACCTGAATATATTGGAATGATGATGATCCAAATAAAATGGCTAGGTTAAGTTATGAAAGCTGGAGGGAAAACAACATTGTATTTGAAGTTACTGCACTTTGCCTGTACATTACCTGTATAATTATTTAAGGGAATTGTGCAGCAGAGTGCAGTATCTGCTTTTTGGGGGTTAATTAAAATAATTATGTCATATTTTTGTATGCCTAAAGATTACTTCATTAATACATGTTAAATCTGGGTACTATCATCTATCTACCTATAACACATTTTGGATGGCAAGTCAAAAAACTTTAAAGCCATTTTTCTCAGTTTCACTTTTTTTAAGTTACTGCGGTCTGCCTTGACAGGGCAGTATAAGTCTGAATGGTCTCATACTCTTGTTTGAAGCCTGTGGACGGGTTGAGAACCATATGTTTTGACAAACTTTTAACCAGCCAATGGGTCACTTCAAATCATTATGAGTGTAAATGTAGGTAGTAATAAATAAATAAATAAATAAATAAATAAATAGATAGATAAATAAATTAATAATGTTTTCTTTTCTTTTTTAAATTCTCATAGGAATGTGGCCATTGAAATGGCCACATTCTTATAATGATTTTCTATAGACAATATTATAGATCTTACGAGAGTTAAAATAGATTTTAATTAGATTTGTCAGACATTTTTAAATAGACTAGGATAGGTTCCTTGTCTAAAGAGTGAATTTGTCTCATGGCAAGTATCTGCTATGTTTCCCCCTTCACACAAGTACTGTAATGTACCATACTGGACCTACTATTTTAGTATTATAGTACAGTACTGCAGTGGGGGGAAAAAACATATGTCTTCTTGTCTCTCCTTGTTCAATGGATGTAAAGTGCGTCCGGCGCCTGGTGCTTGTGATCTGTCCCGTCAGACCATGTGTTCCTGGTCCTGTTAGAGGCATGTAGGGTTTGGAGTGGGTGGTGGTTAGGGGTGTCTAGGGCAGTAGCGGCGTCTAGGGCAGGGCAGGGGTGGGGGGCAGTTGCGGCATCTAGGGCAGGGGGGGGTTGAATAGAGTGGGGGTTAGGGGCGTCTAGGGGTGGTGTGGAGGGAAGGTTGAAGTGGGTGGGAGTTAGGAGCGTCTAGGGGAGGGTGGGGGTTGGAGTGGGTGGGGTTAGGGGTTGGGGTGGTGGTGGTGTTTCTATGGACCGCCGCTGTAGGAGTAATCTGCCTTGTTATGCATCACCAGCTTGTTGTCCACAAAGTAGAAGCTGTCAGACTGCGTCTCGTAAGGATGGAGGATCATCTCACGCACTGAGGGATAGAGAGAGATAACACATTTAGGTTTAATTTCTGTATATTAGTACCATTGTCTCTCTATATATATAATATTTTCCTGTATGTTTTATTTATATTTACTGACATTATTTAATTCGTTTTTTTTAGCTCAACTCAAATACATTTTTGTAATCTGTTTTTAGCTGTGACCAGCAGCTCTATAGATTAGATTAGATTAGATGTTAATATCATTACACAGTACAAGTACAGTACAACAAAATTAAGTATTATATACAGTAGCTCCCTCTGTCTGTCGGTCGCTTGGTCCACAAAGTTATATTTCATTTATGGTTTTGCACTCTGCTCTATTGGAACTGTCCCTTTAATCATATGCTATCATGAAAACTTTCAACCACATGTACGCTCCTCACCTGCCTGGCCACGCCCACATCCGCTCATAAGCGGGGCCATGGCCATACTACCAGCTCCTACCCTACTTTCACCATGTGAAGTCCGTGTATAGCACTGCTTCAAGTTTAGTACTTAAAGTAGTTAGTTAGTTATAGGAGCTGTGTTGGCGTTGTCTTTTGTTTCTCCCTCTCTCACTGATTTACGGGAGAAAGAAAGGATAATGTCGTCACCACCGGAGAGTCTAGAGGATTATTCTGACCACCATTCTCGTCACAAACTCAGCAAGACCGACGGCTTCTCAGTTACAGTGGGTGACAATATTGTCACAAGGAAAGATGAAATTACCTACCTGGGCTCCATCCTAGAGGCTAATCTTTCCTGTGACAAAATGGCATCCAATGTAATAAAAAAAGTCAACCAACGAACTCGATTCTTGTACCGGATCTCCTCTCTGGTAAACAAGAATACCCTGAAGACTCTGGCAGGAGCACTCATACAAGGGTGTCTATGACCCTTGTATGAGGGCCCGGATCCTCCCCGGATTCTGATGGTTGTAGGGGACCTCAGCGGGTACATCTGTCGAGCTTTCTGCTCTGCTCCACTCTTGTGTTCCAATAGAGCAGAGTGAAAAGCCATAAATGAAATATAACGAAGGTTATCCTATAACCCTAGTTATATGAATTATGGCGAGCACTCTGCTCTGACTCACTGAGGACCCCACAGTCTTCCGTTTCGGCGGTGAAAGACTGGGGAAGGAGCTGGTAGTATGGCCATGGCCCCGCTTATGTATGAGCGGATGTGGGCGTGGCCAGGCAGGTGAGGAGCATACATGTGGTTGAAAGTTTTCATGATAGCATATGATTAAAGGGACAGTTCCAATAGAGCAGAGCGCTCGCCATAATTCCTATAACTTGGGTTATAGGATAACCTTCGTTCCCCAGCCTCTGGCAGCCACAGTTTTCGCGCTAGGAGGCTGACAAGGATGAAGGTGTGTGTGTTCATGCCAATCGGCTAAAAGGAGGGTGGTTATGGGGGTGTGGCTATGGGGCTGGCATATCACCAAAAAGACATAACTTCCAAATGGATTCAAAGACTTGCACAAGATTTTGTGGAAACGTTGGTCATGACAGCTGTTAACTGTTCATGACAATTGGCCAAAAGAAAGGGGGGGGGGGTAGTGGGAGTGGCCTATAGAAGCATAACACACAGACAAACACACACATAGACACACACACACATACACTTTTACACTGTTTTCTGAAACTTGTGGGAGGTGTGTGTGTGTGTTTGTCTCTGTCTGTGTTTATTTGTGCAACTGCATGACATACACATGCTGTATGATTTTATGGACCAATATGTGCAATATACTGTATATGTTCGTGCCTATATAATGTGTCATGTTATGTTATGTTTAAGGCTGTCAAAGTTAACGCGGTATTAACACGTTATCGCCCGATTCTATTAACGCCAAAAAAAGTTTAACTCACGATCAGTGTTGTGCTAGTTACTGAAAAATAGTAACTCAGTTACTTTACTAGTTACTTCATTTCAAAGTAACTTCGTTACTGTACTAGTTACTTACACCCAAAAGTAATGAGTTACTGTGAAAAGTAACTATTTAGTTATTAAAAAAAAAAAAAAAAAAAAAATTGCTCCCGAGTCCCATGCCCCAGATACTCAAAATAGGTTGATCAACTTGACAGTTTCCATTCACATCACCGAACTCTGCTAAGCAATGTGGTCTAGATACAAACACAAATATGACACAAACAAATGTTGTCCCGAGTCGATATAATAAGAAGTGCGCCGGTTGAAGGAACAGCCTTGATGTCGCCGGAGCGTTTCATTATAACTAGGGATGTCCGATATTATCGGCCGACCGATATTATCGGCCGATATCGGCAGTAAAATGTGATATCGGAAAATATCGGTATCGGTAAAAAAAAAAAAAAAAAAAAAAAATTTTTTTTAACCTTTATTTACCCAGGCAAGCAAGTAAGAACCAATTCTTATTTTATTTATTGTCAAAAGTATGCATGTTGGTTTAATTCAACAACTTGTATGTTAATTTTAACTTTTTTAATGATCATATTTTGCACAGATAATGCTTACATTTAGAAAGCCTTTTGAATGCATCCAGTGAAATTATTAGTTACCTGAAATTATTCTGTTTTTTTGGGGGGAAACCCTGCATATATCGGTATCGGTTGATATCGGTATCGTATCGGTATCGGAAATTAAGAGTTGGACAATATCGGAATATCGGTATCGGTAAAAAAGCCAATATCGAGCATCCCTAATTATAACCATTATAATTCAAGGGTACTACGACTATGCGTGCACCTCATGGTACCAAAGCACCTCAAAGGCGCTTAAAACAAAATTACAAACATCACAAAACAAACTGGTCAGACTACTACTTGACCTGAACCCCAGAACCCACCTCACCCCTGCCCACTTTGACAACCTAGGATGGCTTAGAGTAGACGACAGAGTACAGCAACTTGCAATGGGCCTGGTCTACAAGATACACTATACGACCGGGGTACCCATGTACATGTCAAAATACTTCCCAAAGGTCAGTGAATACCACAACCACTACACCAGAGGAAGCTCAACAAATCATGTAAAACCCAGATTCGGCTCAAACAAGGGACTAAACACGTTTCGCAATTATGCCACAACAATGTGGAACGCCCTACCCAAAGCTAGGGGTAACAGTACTGTATATTTGAATACCGTTTATGTCACAAATGTATCAGTACTAAATACCTATATGTCCCTATGCCATAAATGTCATGTATGTTGTGTATGCAGTGTTGGGACTAACGCGTTACAAAGTAACACGTTACAGTAACGAAGTTACTTTTTGCCGTTCTAGTACTCTAACGCATTACTTTTTAAATTCAGTAACGCTGTTACCGTTACTAAATGGTTTGTTAGTTCGTTACTGCGTTCTTTTTATGTAGATTCATAGCGAGCGTCTTCCTAACTCCGTTTGATTTCGCCTGAGTTTGTTTTGTTTACAATAGAGAGCGTCTATTTCTTTCCGTAGCCGCATTTCTGGTTTTCGCATTTCTGATTGGCCACTGACTGACGTTCTCTGACGTCCTCTGACCAGAGAGCGTCAGTCAGTGGCCACTGGCCAATCAGAAATGCGCAAACCAGAAATGCGGCTACGGAAAGAAATAGACCCTCTCTATTGTAAACAAAACAAAACGAAACGAACTAACAAACCATTTAGCAACTACTTGGAGAGATAATTAATATACAACATGGAAACGAGATAAAGAACATGTTTGAGGCGCTGCTGGAGTCAACTGGACTAACGTTACTACATCTCGACCACCGCAGACTTTGGTGAGTGCAATGTGTTCACTGAAACTCAAGTTGATCAACGGATTTGGACTGTACGAAATCTGCCAGGGAATCTCATAATACTAATCAAACAATATAAATATAGTCCTTTCATGCACAATTGATATCCTAACTATTCTAACGTTGCAATGCTTTGATTGATATCTTAAACAACGTTGCAACTTGCAAGATGGTGAATGAATGAATGAATGAATGAATGAATGAATGAATGAATGAATGAATGAATGAATGAATGAATGAATGAAAACTTTATTTAACAGATTGCAGAATGGGTACAATACAGTACGGCTCAATACATACAATTGTTAAGGGGATGCAGACCTGAGAAAGACGTTTGTCTTGTTTCCATCAGGGTCCCCCATTTTCAATTCATATAGACATTTATGACATACACAACATACATGACATTTATGGCATAGGGACATATAGGTATTTAGTACTGATACATTTGTGACATAAACGGTATTAAAATATACAGTACTGTTACCCCTAGCTTTGGGTAGGGCGTTCCACATTGTTGTGGCATAATTGCGAAACGTGTTTAGTCCCTTGTTTGAGCCGAATCTGGGTTTTACATGATTTGTTGAGCTTCCTCTGGTGTAGTGGTTGTGGTATTCACTGACCTTTGGGAAGTATTTTGACATGTACATGGGTACCCCGGTCGTATAGTGTATCTTGTAGACCAGGCCCATTGCAAGTTGCTGTACTCTGTCGTCTACTCTAAGCCATCCTAGGTTGTCAAAGTTAGGTGGGTTCTGGGGTTCAGGTCAAGTAGTAGTCTGACCAGTTTGTTTTGTGATGTTTGTAATTTTGTTTTAAGCGCCTTTGAGGTGCTTTGGTACCATGAGGTGCACGCATAGTCGTAGTACCCTTGAATTATAATGGTTATAATGAAACGCTCCGGCGACATCAAGGCTGTTCCTTCAACCGGCGCACTTCTTATTATATCGACTCGGGACAACATTTGTTTGTGTCATATTTGTGTTTGTATCTAGACCACATTGCTTAGCAGAGTTCGGTGATGTGAATGGAAACTGTCAAGTTGATCAACCTATTTTGAGTATCTGGGGCATGGGACTCGGGAGCAATCTTTTTTTTTAATTTTTTTTTTAAATAACTAAATAGTTACTTTTCACAGTAACTCATTACTTTTGGGTGTAAGTAACTAGTACAGTAACGAAGTTACTTTGAAATGAAGTAACTAGTAAAGTAACTGAGTTACTATTTTTCAGTAACTAGCACAACACTGTGTGTATGTGTGGTAGATTTCCATTGATTGATTGATTGATTGATTGAAAACTTTATTAACAGATTGCAGAATGGGTACAATACAGTACAGCTCAATACACACAATTGTTAAGGGGATGCAGACCAGAGAAAGACCTTCGTCTTGTTTACACCAGGGTCCCCCATTTTCAATTCATCAGGACATATATGACATACATGACATACAGATAGTCAGTACTGCTACATCTATACATTTATGACATACCAGATTTGCAAATACAGTACTGTTTGTGATACAGAAGGAGTCAAGAAAAGGGAGTATATACATTTGACGTAGAAACTGTACATTGGAGGAGGTTGGGTGGGGGGGGTTGGGTACACTGGGATATTGACAACCATACTGGGTAATTTACATTGGAGGTGGTTGGGGGGGGGGGGGGGGGGCACACTGTATAAGCAAGCAAAACTGTACATTGAGGGGGGGGAGACTCTGTACAAACAAACAAAATTGTACATTGGACTATTGACAAAACCATACTAGGTAAATGACTGTACATTGGAGGGGGTTGGGTTAGGATATTTACAGGGGCCAGTGTTGAATTGCAGTCTCCCGTAGGTGTCTCTTGAGAGAGGTTTTGAAAGTGGGTAGTGATCCACATTCCTTTACAGCTTTGGGTAGGGCGTTCCACATTGATGTGGCATAATTGCGAAACGTGTTTAGTCCCTTATTTCAGTGGTTCCCAAAGTCGGGGTCGCGACCCAAAGGTGGGCCGCGAGCAGCCACGGGTGGGCCCGAGATGATTCAAAAAAAAAAAAAAAAAAAAAAAAATTTTTTTTTTTTTGTCAGGCCACTGAACTTAGAAGCAGGCCAGGACAGTGTTTCTAGTTGTATTCTAAAATTCTATTCTATTGTATTCTAAAATGTGACTATATGGTTTTATATTAACTTAATAAATAAACAAAAACGAAAAATCTACTTATTTCAACGAACATTTCAAACTAAATAACAGATTATGCACATAAAACGCTGAAAACAACCGAAGCAACAATAGTATTTTAATGAGGCTATGATTATTATGATTATTATTTTGCAACAAGTTAGCCCTCTCATAAATAGCACATATAAATGAATAACTAACTTGAACTAACTTAATAGGATTGAAGTGATATTTGGCTTAAAAAATCGGTCGACTGGCAAAAAAAAAAAAAAAAAAAGCCTGACGATGTGCATTGGGCCGCGGCTCTCTGACGCCTTATTTTCTGGGCCCTGGCCTGAAAAGTTTGGGAACCCCTGCCTTATTTGAGCCGAATCTGGGTTTAACATGATTTGTGGAGCTCCCTCTGGTGTTGTGATCGTGGTATTCACTGACCTTTGGGAAGTATTTTGCCATGTACATGGGTACCTTGGTCGTGTAGTGTATCTTGTAGACCAGGCCCATTGCAAGTTGCTGTACTCTGTCATCTACTCTAAGCCATCCTAGGTTGTTAAAGTGGGCAGGGGTGAGGTGGGTTCTAGGAGTAAGGTCAAGCAGTAGTCTGACCAGTTTGTTTTGAGATGTTTGTAATTTTGTTTTTAGCGCCTTTGAGGTGCTTTGGTACCATGAGGTGCAAGCATAGTCGTAGTACCCCTGAATGAGTGCTCCTGCCAGAGTCTTCAGGGTATTCTTGTTTACCAGAGAGGAGATCCGGTACAAGAATCGAGTTCGTTGGTTGACTTTTTTTATTACATTGGATGCCATTTTGTCACAGGAGAGATTAGCCTCTAGGATGGAACCCAGGTAGGTAATTTCATCTTTCCTTGTGACAATATTGTCACCCACTGTAACTGAGAAGCCGTCGGTCTTGCTGAGTTTGTTATTTGAACCGAAGAGAATGGACTCTGTTTTGCCCATGTGTAATGATAGTTTGTTATCAGCGAGCCATATGCAGATTCTGCCTAGTTCCGAGCTGAGGGTTTTTTCAACCTGTAACTTGTTCTTGTCAGAGACCAGCAGGGCTGAGTCGTCCGCAAACAGGAACAAGTTGCAGTCACAAGCTGACGACATGTCATTTGCATAAATTAGGAACAGTAGCGGTCCTAGTATGCTTCCTTGTGGAACACCACAGCTCACTGTGAGGGGGGGGGGGATACTGTATTTATAATCAAACTGTATTTATTGTACTGCACACCATGGATCGCAGAATGGCAAAAACACCAACAGGTAAAATACATTCACTATTTTCCCTTGCTCCTCTACCTCTATGAACAAAAGAAACGAGACGCATCGCTGATTTGAAAACGCAGCTGCTTGGCTCAAGACTCCTAAAAGGGGTGTTGAAGCAGGCAGATGCTGATTGAGTGAGAGATAGTGTCTCGTCTGATCTTCCTGGGAAAGTCAATAAACATGGGTGATTTTACAACCCAGGGCTCTAGGCAAATGGTCCAACCAAATTGAATACAAAGAAACTGCCTTGAGAGACGCCAGATTGTCTCTGCTAAAAACAAAGAAGCAGTTGATCAAAGAGAAGACCATTTGGCCACTCCGTGACCTAAATTAGTTCAAAACGTCATGGTAGTGAGTCAGCCAATGAGAGCTGAGAAGAAGTGTTCTCCAATAGAAACGCTCGAGGCGAGTTTTGGAAACGCCCGCTTGCCGTAAAATTAGAGGCGGAGCATAAATTGGATATAGCCAAAACTCCTCGCCAGGAGAGAAAACAGAACCAACCCAGAGACCCAGGAAGCAATACACACACCCTTTTTCTCCACTAGAACCCAGCGAGGAGAAGAGACCGACGCAGCAGATCGAAGCCGAGACGCGAGAATGTTTATAGACAAGCTTTTTTATTGAGAATTTAGTCTGAATTCTACGATCCTCCGGCATATTGGATGCATCTCGTAGGTTCATTGCACATATTTCTTTTGTAACATCTGATTGAAATCCATTTTCATTAAAAACGGGTTCTTTTCAAACTGCTCAGATCTCGCTTCATTTCAAACGGCCGCGCCGTATTTTCTCTCTGGGTAAGCAGTAACCAGGTTAAAACAGTGGTTATCTGCATTTGGCAAGAGTGGCAATTCCAAGAGCTTGTAAAAAGGTTTAAATCACAACGCAGAGTATTAGGGAAATTAAGCTAGGAATCCACTTCATATGTCATAAATGTCTATATGAATTGAAAATGGGGGACCCTGATGGAAACAAGACAAACGTCTTTCTCAGGTCTGCATCCCCTTAACAATTGTATGTATTGAGCCGTACTGTATTGTACCCATTCTGCAATCTGTTAAATAAAGTTTTCATTCATTCATTCATTCATTCATTCATTCATTCATTCATTCATTCATTCATTCATTCATTCATTCACCATCTTGCAAGTTGCAACGTTGTTTAAGATATCAATCAAAGCATTGCAACGTTAGAATAGTTAGGATATCAATTGTGCATGAAAGGACTATATTTATATTGTTTGATTAGTATTATGAGATTCCCTGGCAGATTTCGTACAGTCAAAATCCGTTGATCAACTTGAGTTTCAGTGAACACATTGCACTCACCAAAGTCTGCGGTGGTCGAGATGTAGTAACGTTAGTCCAGTTGACTCCAGCAGCGCCTCAAACATGTTCTTTATCTCGTTTCCATGTTGTATATTAATTATCTCTCCAAGTAGTTGCTAAATGGTTTGTTAGTTCGTTTCGTTTTGTTTTGTTTACAATAGAGAGGGTCTATTTCTTTCCGTAGCCGCATTTCTGGTTTGCGCATTTCTGATTGGCCAGTGGCCACTGACTGACGCTCTCTGGTCAGAGAACGTCAGAGAACGTCAGTCAGTGGCCAATCAGAAATGCGAAAACCAGAAATGCGGCTACGGAAAGAAATAGACGCTCTCTATTGCAAACAAAACAAACTCAGGCGAAATCAAACGGAGTTAGGAGGACGCTCGCTATGAATCTACATAAAAAGAACGCAGTAACGAACTAACAAACCATTTAGTAACAGTAACAGCGTTACTGAATTTAAAAAGTAATGCGTTAGAGTACTAGAACGGCAAAAAGTAACTTCGTTACTGTAATGCGTTACTTTGTAACGCGTTAGTCCCAACACTGCTCACGATTCACTTTTAAGAAAAATAAAATTTACTTTATTTTTTTATTTTTTACTAGACTTCACTCAGGTGTATTATTGATGCTCTCATTGATACTATGTTTGTTTCTGAAGTGTGTGTGTGTGTGTGTGTGTGTGTGTGTGTGTGTGTGTGTGTGTGTGTGTGTGTGTGTGTGTGTGTGTGTGAGATATATAGAGAGAGAGGGGGGTGAGAGAGATGAGGAACGGGCAAGAGAGAAAGAGAGCTGGGAGAGTGTGTGTGTGAGAGAGAGAGAGGGGGGGGTGATTACTCAGCCATTGTGTGGGTGAATGTAACAAGTTCCTAATGTTTTCTTTCCCCTATTATTTCATTCATGCACACTTTATTCATTGTTTTAAATTATTATTTTCTATTAAGTTATTTTGTGCATCACTCTGTTTTGAATTTGATGCAAATTTGCAATGCATAAGGGTCATCCTTTTGTGTTAAATGGCTGCATAAAGCAAGAATTTGTTGACTCGCATGTTGATAAGAGTATTAAAACTTGGAACTTGAAAAATATCCGTTTAAGGTAGAAAAAAATTTAAATAAAAAGAATGCGATTAATTTGCGATTAATCGCGAGTTATATGGACAATCATGTGATTAATCAAGTTAAATATTTTTATCTATTGACAGCACTAGTTATGTTATATTGTGTTATTATTTTATGTTATATTATGTTATGTTTAGGGATGCCCCGATCACGTTTCTTGCCACCGATACCGATCACCGATCGTCTATGAGCCATATCGGCCGGTACCGATACCGATCGTTTTTGGTTTTATAAAAAAAAAAATTAAATATATACTTTTTATTTTTATTTTTATAAAATATATATATTATATAATTATACTTGTAGTTGTATTATCTGCGAGACATTGCCACCACGCAACAAGTCAAAATGCTCGCTATCTGCAAACAGCTCCACTGTCTGTGTGTATACTCTGCTTTGGTCAAATCTCATTCAGCATGCCCTCAGCAGGGTATATCTGCGGCTCTGCAGATATACCCTACTCCCTTTCTGCGATGCAAGCCAGGAGCTCGAATACGCACCGAATCAATGTTATAAGACATTGATATCAGGAGCTATCTGTAGCTACTGCTAGCCGGCTAGATAACGTTAAGACAACTCCTCAGTGAACTATTTAGTTTACTTGGTCATTCCGTGTAAACAGGGAGCTAACATGAGCTAACGTGAGCTACCTAACTAACGGAGGTATCATGCACTACTAGACTATTGCTGGAGCATTTGTTGATATCAGGAGCTATCAGTAGCTCGCCAGCTAGATACCGTTAGACAATGCCTCATGTATTAAACTAAAAGTGAATAGTTGACTGGGTCGTTTTGTTTAAACAGTAACGATAGCTAGGTAGCTAACGTTAGCTCACAGAGGTTGCATGCACTAGAGCAGACTATTGCTGGAGCTTGTTGACACGGGTGCGGGAGGGGCAGGGGAGGAGGGGGAGGAGCAGTGCACTGCAGCTCTGTGTGTCTGAGAGAGAAGTCAGCGAGTGAGATCTCCGCTAAGAATTGGATCATGTTTTTCGAAATAAAGCATTATCGGAATTCACCGATCTCATATTTATACTGAATATCGGCCGATACCGATCGCTGGCCGATCGATCGGGGCATCCCTAGTTATGTTATGTTACGTGTTGTGTTTGTCTGTGTCTGTGACTGTGTGTATGTGTACAGGTTGCAGGTGTGTTACATGTGTTTTTTTTTTTTACACAGGTACTCACTGATGTCCTCGGTCAGAGAAGGGAACTCGTAGATGTGTTCGCAGGTGTTCTTGCTGCTGGGCATGCAGAAGCCAAACTCAAAGTCGAAGCTCTTAAGCAGTTGCTCGCGGAAGTAGTGCCTCTCAATCATGCGGAAGTTGTTGATGGGTTGGTCTCCCACGGTGAACTCCACCCTGCCAAACCATTGGAGGGGAAAGAGATCAGAAAACCTGGAACAGCTGAGATCCCTATAGCATCTTCAAATGCACACAAATACAGAATGCTGCAGTGAGATCATTTATTATTGAATTTCTTTTCAAAATATAGACACAACATAAGACAATACAACTATAACAGAACAGCAACACACACTAAGACCCCAAAACCCTCCTAAACCAAGCTGTAATGTCTATTTCGTTTTCAACATGTATTCCTGACATGAAAAGAAGGAGGAGACGCTTCGGAGGAGACACACCAATGCAGACAAGAGCAAGAGCTTGTTATGTGAAAATGTTTTAATAAAATGTACTGTCTCACTACAATATTGTACATTGTAATGACATTGTATGGGAGTCAGAAGAGATGCAGCCAACTCAATTGCCCAGAATGTTACTGAATGAATGAATGATCATTGCATTTATATAGCGTTTTTATTTTTTTATACTTTCTCTTTTTCCGTTTTTCTCCCATCCCAATGCTAGTCGTTATGCCAATTCCCAATCCCCTACCTGGTCGTTGCGTGCTCTGCCCCCTACCGTCGGTCTGGGAGGGCGGAGACTATCACATGCTTCCTCCGACACATGTGTAGCCAATCCCCACTTCTTTTCACCTGACAGCGCGGACTCTCACTGGGGGAGTGTAACATGTGGAGGACACTACCTCCCCCAGGATCCGACCTCGCTGTGCAGGTGCCCCGACCGATCTGTAGGAGTCGCTGTTTTACAACGACCAGGACCCACCCTCGCCGGGTTTTTCCCACCCTCTAACACTGCCAATTGTGTTAGTATGGACGGTCGGCCAACCTGGAAGCACCACAGCTGGATTCAATCCCACTGTCTCTGTGGTGGTGGGCAGACGCTTAGACCGCTGAGCCACCCGGCCGCCTGTATATAGCGCTTTACTAAACACTCATGGCACTTTACAATGTACTGTAGGGTGGAAATGGCCTCCTTCACCACCACTGTGTAGCAGCCAACTTTGGGCTACGCAGGCTCAATGGCTGCAATACACTGGCACCAGGCACACATCACACTACACAATGGCTGAAAGGCTCAGGAGACAGGAATTTATATCAGCCAATAAAGGGGGAGATATGATTAGGTGGCATTGATGTCAGAGACCTTATTGGGAATTTGGGACAGGAATGTCGTGGAACCACCTCCTCTTTGCAATAGACGCCCTGGGTTCTTTCAGTCAGGACCACGGTTTAACGTCTCCTCTGAAGGACGGCACTTGTAATTGTATGGTGTCTCTATCACCGTAACAGGGGCATTGTTACTGACAAGTCCAGAGGACAGAGTGCTCCCTGCCGGACAACATCACCACCAGGTCCAAAGGACAGAGTGCTCCCTACTGGACAACAATGCCACTTTCCGACAACAGCCTTGACCAGGGTTCGAACCGGTCATCTTCTGATCATGAATCACTACCCACCTTCAAAAACACTCTCAAAAAACACCTACGTGAGACTGCAATTCGAAACTGGCCCCTACAAATGTCCTAACCTAGTTGTACAGTAAATGACCAAGTAAGGCTTTGTCAACATTCCAATGTACAGTGTAAAATGTGTGTGTGTCCCCTACCCAACTCCCCCCCCCCCCCCCCCCCCACCTCCAATGTACAGCCCTCACCCAACCCACCCAACCCCACCCCACCAACCTCCTCCAATGTACAGTTTCTACGCCAAATGTATATACACTCCTTTTCTGGACACTTTTGTATCACAAACAGTACTGTATTTGCAAATCTGATATGTCATAAATGTATAGATGTAGCAGTACTGTCTATCTGTATGTCATGTATGTCATATATGTTATGATGAATTGAAAATGGGGGACCCTGGTGGAAACAAGACGAAAGTCTTTCTCTGGTCTGCATCCCCTTAACAATTGTATGTATTGAGATGTACTGTACTGTACCCATTCTGCAATCTGTTAATAAACTTTTCAATCAATCAATCAATCAATGAGTCCGGAGCTCTACCCATGTAGCCACGCTGCCAGACCAAGCTAGGCATCGGTCTCCCTGGCTACTTCTGTCATCAGCATTGAAAAAATATGCAGACCTGAGAGCTCACTCACGTAAAATTACTGATACCAGTAAACGTACAGGAGGCTTATTTGATGGGGCACAACTTTGCAATGTTTACAGTCTTAGACACATATTGACATTTTAAACTCGGAATGTCATTCAGTGGATCTTAAAAAAAAAATCTTGGTAAAAACTTCGTATTAACACATTTACAAAAATCCTCCTCCGGATTCCTGAACGTGTTAAACGGTCTCCGTAAGTGGCCAAAATCTTCACAGGTGGGTTCCCAGCCAAGAGTAAAGACCCTAACCCTATAAAAACAGCAGTCAAAGTGTATATTTTCAGCACTAAGTTTGTTTACCAATGATTTTAAGTGTTATATGAATACATATGAGTTTATAGAAACGCATTGAGTCAGAAACCGGCGGATATTGACGCGAGGAAATGGTGCAGCCAAAAGTGAGTGTAGTCTTTTGAAAAAAGAGATTCAGGGCTTTCGAATTTCATAAAACTACACTACCCAGCTCACGGCAGCCCCTGTAAAACGTGGAGCCGTCTGACGTGAAATCATTTTTCAACGTTATTTCATGATTATGTCTCACGGGTCGAACAAACCTGAACATTGTTGCCATAAAATAGAATGTAGTTTGTTTCTTTAACTTTCTGTGAACGTCTAGAAAAAAGCATTTTGCATTATAATAAAGTTACTGTACTTACAGTAGATTTCATTCACGGTCTTTGCTGCCCTGTCAGGGGTGCCTAGTGGTACTAAATAAGGTCAGTTATAGGCCTGATATTCTATATTCATATTTCAAATTGCCTGTGTCCGGATGGCCTATTGTTCTACTGTATACTACTATAATACCTAATAAAATAAGTCATTAGAATAATAAAAGCCTACTTTGCTGGAATGATTCATTCTGCACGTATTACAGTGCTTGTGTGCTGAGGCTGCCTCACTAAGCCGCTTCTCCACGCATTAATAATAATAATTCGTTCTAGCAACAGGACTACATCAAACAAACAATAAATAATATCATAGAGAAGAAGACATAAGTATATGGCATATTAATGCAGTATATTCCACTATACAGTAGCTATATCTGTGGCGATCGGTTTAGTTCTTATTTATTTAGTTTGCAGTGTGTGTGTGTAATGCTCACAATGCCTCATTGAGTCAGGACTATAAATGCTAAATGTAATTTTTAATGATACAAATATTGTCGTATTTATTATGATTATAATTATTTAATTCAATGGATGTCTGTAGTATCTGCAATCCCCAATGACTTGTCCCAGAGAAAGGTGTTGAAAACACGGGCGCACGCACACTGGTCTGTCCAACTTACGACTGCCTTTCGAGTTCGTAAATCCTACATAAATCATACAACGAATTTACAATACGAAGCCGTTCGAGAATGCCGAATAAGTACATAAAAATCGAGTTACGAAGGATTTCCTTGGTAACCTTTACATATGTCAGTTTGAGAATAAGGACCAATGAGGATAAGCAAGGCTAGCGGTTTGTTCAACATCAAAATTTGTATTGAAATTGACATTCCTGACATTTAACCTCTTCCACCCGTGCGGTCCTTTGGCGGACGGCAAATGACATCACGTCATAAATCAATCTCTCCAGACTGTTTGACAAAAGTATAGTTTTATTTTTTTCAAACGTATTCAAGTATAAACATCATAACCATGTCACAACAGCAGTTATAATGTATATTATCATCAATACGTTAGTTTACCAATAGGTTAAAGTGTTAGATAGATTTTCGTTTTCGTTTTGGTGTAGTTTAGTTCGCGAAAGTCGACCACTTTGGAAAATTTGAACGTCGGGAATTGTAGTTTTTTTGCGGCCATGAGGACACAGACAGCTTTCGATGAGCATTGGAATTTTTCCGAACGACACTTCCCAAAGGCCTCTATGGGGTTTCAAGCAAATTACTTATGTATGATTTTATTTTATATCTCTTATTACTCGGGATAATAAACCACAAAACTTAACGTTATTGGTATATTGAAGCACAGTTAGTTTCTCTTCCCTATTTTTAGCATGTAGCAACAATTAGATTAGAACTCTGGCATTTGAAATATACGATTTGGCACAATCCATAAATGTACGAATTGGCTATAATAAGGTCATTTACAGTATAAGCCTGCTATTCTATATTCTATAATAATATTTCAAATTGCATTGGTCCGGATGGGAGAATTCAGTACTGTATCTACAAAACCTTCTGTTTACTCATCTTCCCTTTATTCATTTCCTTAGATTTTTTGTACACATGATCTCAAGAAGGTACTGAACGAGATCAGTGGCAGTTTTTCATGTCTGGTCATTTTTAGCATGGTGTTATTCACTGTCAAAGATGCAAAGAAAAATCATAATTCATATTCTCCTTTGTTTCATCACAATTTAAGCAAGCCTAGTAATAGACACTATATTTCTGACACTGGGAATACATTCACCGACGTCCATAGATGTCCCTAGATACCAATAATATGCAAATGGACTTGCAGAAGTGGAGCAATATTTTTATTTTTATTTGTTAAATATGTTAACTAAATCCTCAATTTGAATAAAGTGATTCATCTGATTAAATGAGTCTTTTTCTTTTTAGTAAATCAACTTTCCAGCCCCAGACCCAACCCAGGGAGAAGCCCCAGCCCAACTAAATCAATTAAATCAACTTTATTTAATGAATATAACTCATCAGTTTCTTTGGACGGGACAATTTACTGTGTCCAAAAACACAGGTAACACAGACACTGTTCCTATTGACCGTCATTGTATTTGACCTGTATAAAAACAGTATAAAAATGTGATTGTTTTAAAAGTTTGTTTTGGTAGTGCATCAAGCAATTACTTTCCAACACTGGCCACCATTGAGCGTTCACACCATTGTGAAAAGATAGGTTTGATACGTTTTCAGGCGTGCTTATTTCCCCAGTCAGCTGCAGGATATCTCCTAATTTCCCTACCTGGACATTTAATATTACTATGAATCTCCAAGTGACCTAAAACTAAGAGGTAATGACTATTTCTGGGCAACAACGGTCTTCAGTGTGATTTATATCGGTGTGTTTTGTCCAAAAGTTGTAGTTTATGAACCTCTCTAATCCCGGTTTATTCCCCAAGTTGCTTTCCCCCAAAAGGGGTGATTGACGTATTGCTGATCTGATGTACAGGCCTGTTGGCTGAGTGACTTACGTGGCTCCAACCTGCCGCAGCTGCAGGAAGGCCGGGGTGAACTGGTATCTGACAAAACGTCCAGCGTTGGGGTCACAGTCCTTCCTGCCTCCTGCTACAGGAGAGAAAAGGAAACAGAAAAATAATTTTCAATATCCTACTCCATTCATCATCTTGAATGCGTTTAAATTGCTACCCATTTTAAGAATTAATTTATATTTATATTGAGTCATTTAGTGGAAATTTTTATCCAAAGTGACTTACAATTGTCAACATGGTCAGCAAGGGATACACTTCGAGCAGTATTGTTCGTCTAACAGTAGCTACCAAACTTCACTTGGAGTGCATAGAAAGCATGGACTTTTTATGTGAGCTATCGATTGAATAAGTGTGTTTTTTGCCTGTGATGGAAGATTGAGCAGATTTCAGCTGTCCTGACTGTGGTTGGAAGTTAATCACTGTGGAGTCAGGATAGAGAATAACTGGCTCCACGGTGGGTCTCAGAGTGTAGGGGTCTGGAGGGTGTGTAGAGACCAGACTGTACCATGTAGATCAGAGCATAGGGATCTGGAGGGTGTGTAGAGACTAGACTGTACCATCTAGATCAGAGTGTAGGGGTCTGAAGGGTGTGTAGAGACCAGACTACCATCTAGATCAGATCGTAGGGGTCTGGAGGGTGTGTAGAGACCAGACTGTACCATCTAGATCAGAACGTAGGGGTCTGGAGGGTGTGTAGAGACCAGAGTGTACCATCTAGATCAAAGCGTAGGGGTCTGGAGGGTGTGTAGAGACCAGATTGTACCATCTAGATACGAACATAGGGGTCTGGAGGGTGTGTAGTTATAGACCAGACTGTACCATCTAAATCAGACTGTAGGGGTCTGGAGGGTGTGTAGTTAGAGACACTGACTGAAGGATGGTGCCGTTTCCCTTGTTGCAAGGAATGCCAAATCTAGAGCCTTAACTCTTTCACGGCCATACCCGAGTATAGTCGGGTTATCTCGCCAATGGTTGAGCGCCAGAAACCCGAGTATACTCTGGTTTTGATCCTTTGATATTTTCGTTTGATCCCCGTTCTATACGGTCAGCCGGAGCCATCTAGATTGATTGATTGAAAATTTTTATTAACAGATTGCAGAATGGGTACAGTACAGTACAGCTCAATACACACAATTGTTAAGGGAATGCAGACCAGAGAAAGACTTTCATCTTGTTTACATCAGGGTCCCCCATTTTCAATTCATATGGACATATATGACATACACAACATACAGGTATACAGATCAAACATCTAATCCACTCATGACATTTATGACATACATGACATACAAGACATGCAAATATACAGTACTGTTAAACAGATCCTACTGTAACAGTAAATATATACATACGAGGGGGAAGGAAATTTACATTTGGGGGGTGGGGGGGGGGGGGGGGGTGGGTTGTAGGCTGTTCAGACATTTACAGATATCCTAACAGAAAATATATACATACGAGGGGGAGGAAACTGTACATTGGGAGGGGGTGAGTGGGGGGAGGTGGGTGCAAGGTGCAAGCATAGGGAGGGGGTGTTTGGACATTTACAGGGGCCAGTTTCGAATAGCAGCCTCCCGTAGGTGCTCTTTGAGAGCGGTTTTGAAGGTGGGTAGGGATTAAATTTTTTTTATAACTGTGGGTAGGGCGTTCCACATTGATGTGGCATAATTGCAAAACATGTTCAGTCCCTTGTTTGAGCCGAATCTGGGTTGAACATGATTTGTGGAGCTCCCTCTGGTGTTGTGGTCGTGGTATTCACTGACTGTTACAAAGGATCAGATTAAACCGAATATATATATTTATTGATTGATATATATTGCATAATATTTGTATATCGTTTGATATCCCTTGTATATTCCTTGTACATATACACGGAATATCCCTTTAGCCTAGTACAGACCATAATATTTCATTCTCCTATTGGACAGCGGTCCACAGGCGCCAAGGCCATGCCTCCAAAGTCAGGTTCAAAGTCACCGCCGGGGACATGCCTGGACAAGAACGGTATTGCGCAAGGATATGAGACAGGAATAAAGCTGGTACTAGTTTATTCATCTAAGCGTATAAATACGGCGCAGGTGAATACAGACGCACTTAGTCAGAAGTCTTAGTAACTAAAGTTGAAGCCTCACCCACGATACGACGTGCGGTGAAGTATGGCCTGTTTGGCCCCAAATAGAGCATTGAGACCGCGTGCGAATTAATAACTGAATTGTCACAGTTTGGCGCTGTACCGTCGAGTGCGACCTATTCTATTAAGTCAGTAATAGTCTATTTGTGTATAGTGTATCGTGCGGCTAAAGTTCTACAGTGACCAGCATCACCAACGTCTTCCTCGTATCAGCTAGAGTGCTTATCCAGGCTGGGCTGCTTATCATGGCGCTTTCACCCGAGGAGCCCTAGACGAGGACCGTGTGGACATGTACACTGGATTATCTACCCGACGACTGCATAGCCCTTTTCGGCTGGATTATATTTGCTTTTGGTCCTGTAATTAATGGAGCGGAGAATCGCCGACACCCACAAGTGTGTGGGATTTACCCTGTGAGGAGCCACGTCGAGTCTGCCCCTCAGAAGCCTGAGGCAGGCTAGCTTTCTTCCATGTGGAGCTACATACTACGGAGAACAGCTGTATTCGTCTGTGGATCAAGATCTTATTGCACCGTCTCCTGTACTCGGAGTCTCCTTATCATCGTTGACCCAGACTCTACTACCGACAGATCCTCTACGCTTGCTGGCTTACAACCGGGGGGACCCTTCCAGTATCTCCCGCTATATTACTAGTGTACCATAGATATAATTCCCTAAGATTCAGGTTGTATGATTACCTCCTGCGTAATATGAGAATGGACATTCGTTATTGATTTGCCTACGCACATTCCTTTGCCTTATAAGCGCATTCAAAGTGAAGTAAAGTAAAGTATATTATGTACCTTTTGCTGCAATAAATACTTAAATACAGCTTTGTGTGGAACCGATTCATTGTGGGGAAGTGTACTCATTAGATACCTGTGTACTGTATGGCCAGTAGGAATGTACATAAAGACGGTAGTGGTTTAATGATACCATACTTATCAATACAGTCAGGGAATTGTACCCCTCAGTTACAATTGGTCCTTCGAGCCGGAGGGTAATTAGCGTAATATTAATATAGTGGTATTAATATTGACATGGCCAATGATGAACACTCCACAAAACGGTTCTCCTAAAATAGATCGCCCGCAGCGTAGACGGCAGACACCTCAGTACTTAGAGGATTACGTTGCCGATATACTACCTAGCTTTCTACAGACGGTAAACGCGGAAAAAGTAGATAGTAAAATTATGTCCGACCCTATCGACCAAGCTACCCCGCCAATAGAGACCCTAGTGGGTTCTAACGTAACTGACCAAGCTCACGGTGGGGACCAGGAGGGACCTGACATGACTTTACCCCCCACCAAGACCGAAGAAGTAGTCCCCGGAGAGCTCCAGGATAAAGACAGCCCTCCAGGGATGGAACTCGACCCACTACAAGAAGGGGCGAGCACCCCGGAGATGGATCTCCTCGACTCGCCACAGGAGAACGGATCTCCAACGAGTACTACCAGGAGCGGATCACCTCAACCAGCGTCTTCCCCCAGCGAGGCGGACAAGATGCTGGCACAGGCCTTCCTCGCCAGCCTGGCAGCCTCAACAGAGCGCGATCGACTCCAAGCACAGACGCTTAGTGAGCGCGAACATTCTTCCATGGAAAGAGAACGCCTTCAAGCGCAGCAACGGAATGACGAAGACCGTATACGTCTAGAGATTAGACGCCTTCAGACGGAAGAGAATATGGGAAGAGACCGGGCCGAAGCCCAGCACGCCGCCGCCGAAGCCCAGCGCGCTGCTGCCGGTGCCCAAAGAGAAGCAGAGCGCGACCTCGCTCTCACCAAGCGCGAAGCCGAGCGCGACCGATTACAAGCGCAGATAATGGAGCAGCTGATTACCAGGGCAACACCCCCTCCCTCCGCACGGGGCTCCAGGGCCTCGTCAAGACAAGGGTCAAGGGCACCCTCCCCTACCCGATCAAGCGACCCTGAGCCCGACCACCAGAGAGAGCCTATACCCCTCTCCGAACCCCTTCCCCGACCGGTCCAAGCGAGACCCAGCTACAAGGAAGAAACGGTCTACACCGCGGAGAGGCTAAATAGACGACTACAGGATCTAGATGACCTGCCAGAGGAAGAAGAAGAGGGAGAGGAGGAGAGTCAAGCCCAACAGCAGCACAGTACTCCACAGGACCAGGAGGTCCAGTACAGCCCAGGCTTCACCCCCGCGGCTCTGCGCTACAGACCCCCGACTCAATTCACGGGTGAGCTTGACGCACGACCAGCCCCGAGGAACAGCACCTGGGTACGCGGGCCATGGTATCCAGCAGGTACCAGCCCACAAAGACACGTAAGAGGAGACTCGCCTAGGAGGCCTCTCTTCCAACGCTCACCGATGTGCCAGCCATCCATGGCATCGTACATTGGCACACCGACGTTCCCGGACTTCACACACGAGAACAGAGCACAGTACACAGAGCTACGAATGTGCTTAGAGACAATGATGTCCGATGTAGCTGATGAACCGTACAAATATGCTATCCTACTAAAGCACCTCAAGGTGCCCCGAGCGCACAATATAGCGCTGGCATATGCCACCTCTACTACCCCATACACCGCGGCTCTAGCAGCACTCGACCAAAGATATGGACGCATATGGGACTACGTAATACAAGAGATAAGGCATATTGACCGCCTACCCCCAGCCACAGACAATCGCTCACTAGATGACCTGTCTATCAAGGTACAATCCCTGGTAGGGATGCTGGGGGCGCAAAAGGAAAAGGGTATGCACGAACTGTACGCAAACTCTAATGTCGAGAGGATTTTAGAGAAGCTTCCGCCCGCCCGACAAGAGCGCTTCAGGCGGCAAAGAGACCACCGTGATCCTAACGGTCCCGAGCCATCCCTCCTAGACCTAGCCGACTTCCTGGCGAGAGAAGTCAACAGCCTACGGTTGGATACGTTCATGCGGAGCACACCAAGCTCCAGAGAGGGACCTAGGAGAGCAAACGATGGCCGCAGATTGGTGACGTCATGCACCAATCAGAATCAGTACCGAGCAGCAAGAACCACAGTACCCCCTCGATGAAAGAGAAGTGGAAGATGGTGTGCCTGTACTGCGAAAAGGAACACTGGCTGTCACAATGTGACACGTTCAAGAAGATGACCGCCGACGAGGTGAGTCAATGGATAAAGTCCAACCGACGCTGTTACCGATGTGCGCACAGTCACATGGCAGCCGATTGCCGCTTAAAGAAGAGGTGTAGTCGGTGTGACGGAGCCCACTTAGACGTCCTACACGACAGTAACAGAAGAAAGCCTGCACCCTCAAGCAGCACAAAGGCAAGTGTTATGTACATTGACCCCGCCAGCAGCGGGGGCGCCCGGGTGCTCTTAAAGGTGGTCCGCGTAACACTGAGTTACCAAGACAAGGTCATGGACGTTACTTGACGACGGGTCAGAGAAGACCCTTCTCCTCGCGTCCGCTGCGGCCCAGCTGGGGCTGCGGGGGAGCGAAGACCAGATGACGATTCGGACAATAAGAAGAGATCTAAAGACGATAAAGGGCGAGAATGTCTCCTTCACTATCGCAGCAAGCGGGCAGCCAGAGAGACGGTATAGGATCACTAACGCTTTCACCAGCCAAGACATAGGCCTGTCGCAGTACACCTACCCCATCGCCAAGCTGATGGATAAATATGTGCACCTGCGTCAACTACCTATACCGCTCATAGACGGTGCCACCCCGACCCTGCTGATAGGCTCCGACCATGCAGACCTCATCGTCCCGATGGACCGGGTCCACACAGGGCCCAGAGGCTGTCCTGCAGCAGTCGAGACCCGCCTAGGATGGACACTACAAGGCCCCCTCGCTAGGTCTCTTAACTGAATAGCAGCCACTAGCTGCCTCCACTCCAGAGTGACAGAAGAAGACACCACCCTCCTACAGCATGTCGAGAGGCTATGGACACTAGAGACAATGCCCTTTAAGAACGAAAAGAAAGACATTCGTTCCAAGGAAGACATTTACGCTATAGCCCTCCCCGAGCAGGGGACAAAGAGAGTCAAAGTCAACGGAGTGATGAGATACGCAACTCCACTCCTGAGGCGAGAGGGTATGCCTACCTTCCACGCCCCAAAAGAAGCGACGGAGCGGTATCTATTGAACACAGAGCGGCGCCTAGCCAGAGACCCCGCTCAAGAGACTGTGTACCGCGCTGAGATTGACAAGCTAATCACAGCGGGACACATAAAGAAAATTGACATTAAAGAGGCCGATCAGACGACCGAATCATGGTACGTGCCGCACCACAAAGTCCACCACAACGGCAAGGATCGTATTGTGTTCAACTGCAGCTACCAGATCGGATCACAAAATCTGAATAAAGAGCTCTTGCCCGGCCCAACACTCGGCCCCTCTCTACTAGGCGTGTTACTACGTTTCCGCCAAGACAAGCTGGCCATCAGCGGCGACATCAAAGGGATGTTCCTGCAGGTGAGACTAGTGGAGGAGGACAAGCCCCTGCTGCGGTTCCTATGGAGAGAGAGGATCGGGGACGAGCAACCAGCCATCTATCAATGGGAAGTCCTCCCTTTCGGAACCACATGCAGCCCATGCTGTGCTACATTTGCACTGCAAAAACACGTCGCAGAGGACCCAGCAGCCGATGAAGAGGTCCGACAAAGTGTAGGAAATAGTTTCTACGTGGACAACTGTCTGCAAAGCGTCTCGACGCCAGAAGAAGCCGAGGCCCTTCTACTCAAGCTCCGCGCCTCCCTGATCAAAGGCGGCTTTGATCTCAGGCAGTGGGCCAGCAGCGACCCGCAAGTATTGCGCAGCCTCTCCCCCGAGGACAAGGCAGCAAGCAGCGAGACCTGGATGGCGACCATCCCAGGAGAAGCCCAAGAAATGACATTAGGACTAGTCTGGCGCTTCAAAACAGACTCGCTCCATTATAAACACACACCCCTGACCAAGGAGCAGGGAAGGTCGACTGCACTACCGACCACAAGACGGAGTGTATACAGAACACTCGCAAGACAATATGACCCGTTGGGATGTATTCTACCTTACACCACCAGGGCAAAGATGATTGTAAGAGCGTTATGGGACAAGGACCAGGGCTGGGACGACCCCATACCCGAACACCTTGCCCCCACATGGAGAGAGTGGGAGACAGAACTCAGCTCACTCCCAGGTGTCAACATACGCCGCAGCTACTTCCCACCCACAGTGAGGCCGGAGACGTGCCAGATGGACCTGCACGTCTTCAGCGACGCCTCCGAAGTAGTCTACGGTTCGGTGGCCTACTTGCGTGCCCGAGAGGAGGGAGGAGAAATACATACTGCTTTCATCCTGGCTCGCTCAAGAATAGCCCCACGCAAGCAACAATCTATCCCGCGTCTAGAGCTCTGCGCAGCCATAGCAGGAGCGCAACTCGCCACGTTAATCCAACGTGAACTCACCATCCCGGTGCAAAGAACAATCTTGTGGTCAGACTCCACGACAGTACTCACATGGATCCGGTCTGATTCGTGTAGATACAAGGTCTTCGTGGGAGTCAGAGTCACAGAGATTCAAGATTTAACAGAAGCAGCAAGCTGGAGGTATGTGGACACAAAACACAACCCAGCTGACGTCATCACCCGGGGAATGTCCCTGGATGACCTCACCCATCACAATCTATACAGTGACGGGCCAGAGTTCCTCAAGCTCCCGGAAGAAGGGTGGCCTACACCCACCCCACGGGAAGCGAGTAAAGAGGAGGCCGAGAACAAGAAATCTATGTTCTGTGGATTGACCACACTCGTCTCCACAGACCCCGACATAGACGATTGCCTCACCCCTGAGAGTGCGCAGCTAAAGACATTCCTGTGGCACCACCCAGAGGTTCAGCTCACTACTGACATTACCGCAGCTAACTACGAAGAAGCAGAACTTCTTCTCCTACAACGAGCCCAGAGAGACTCGTTTCCCGATGAGCTAGACTGTCTACAGGGAGCAAAGCCCGTCCCGTCAGACAGCAGATTGCTCCACCTAGCCCCCGAGAGCGACGCCCATGGTCTCATCAGAGTGGGTGGTCGTCTGCGGAGAGCTCCAGACTTACCGGATGACGTCAAGTACCCGATAGTCTTAAACAGCCGACACAAGGTCACAGAGCTGATCATAAAGAAATACGACGAGGATGTGCATCACGCCGGGGCAGAGAGAGTCTTCGCGGAGATCAGACGTCGTTATTGGATACTGCAAGGGAGAGAAGCAGTGCGGCGTTTCCAGCGGACTTGTCTAGACTGTCGTAAATGGCGAGCGCAGCCCAGTATACCCCGGATGGCTGACCTACCTCCCTGTCGCCTCCGACTCGGCGACAAGCCTTTTCACTCCACCGGTATGGACTGTTTCGGCCCGCTGTATGTAAAGAAAGGAAGAGGGACCGAGAAGCGGTGGGGTATTGTATTCAAATGCATGACCACCCGAGCGATGCATATAGAACTCCTTCCAACCATGAGCACAGACTCATTCCTTATGGCCTTCCGAAGATTCACATCGCGGAAAGGCAAACCGTCTATACTATTGTCTGATCACGGGACAAACTTCAAAGGCGGAGAAAGAGAGCTGAGAGAGAGCTTCCAAGCTATGGGCCCAGAACTTAAGACCCACCTCGCTCCATCCCAGATTGATTTCCAGTTTAATCCCCCGAATGCACCTCACTTCGGTGGAACTTGGGAACGAGAAGTACGTTCAATAAAGACAGCCCTGTACGCCGTGCTTGGGGCCCAGACCGTGGCGGAAGAAGTCCTAATGACAGTCCTCACGGAGATCGAGGGAGTATTGAACTCAAAGCCCCTCGGTTACGTCTCAAGTGATGTAGCAGATGTCGACCCAGTCACCCCCAACACCCTCTTGATGGGGCGGCTGGACCCTGCGCTACCACAGACAGTGTACAGGCCTGAAGAAGCGAACGGCCGAAGAATGTGGAGGTACAGTCAAGTATTGGCTGACAAGTTTTGGAACAGCTTCCTACTCCACTATCTACCGTCTCTACAGACCCGCCAGAAATGGGTGAAAGAGAGAGACAATTTGACAGAAGGAACAGTCGTCATGATTATCGACCAGTCACTACCCCGAGCTATGTGGCCGGCTGGCCGCGTAAGCAAAGTGATCACCGGTGCCGACGGAAAGGTCCGAGCAGCCGAAGTGCTCGTCCAAGGGCGGATCTACACCCGACCCGTGGCGAGGCTAATAGAGTTGCCAAGGCTTCCCGATACTATTGATGACGACCATGACCCCATGACTTTGTGAACTGCCCTACCCCTCACAACAGACATTGAGTAGTGGACAGTGCGGTTAATCTGTCTCTGCTTAGCTAATTAGGTGGGACTAATTAGGAGGCGGCTGTTACAAAGGATCAGATTAAACCGAATATATATATTTATTGATTGATATATATTGCATAATATTTGTATATCGTTTGATATCCCTTGTATATTCCTTGTACATATACACGGAATATCCCTTTAGCCTAGTACAGACCATAATATTTCATTCTCCTATTGGACAGCGGTCCACAGGCGCCAAGGCCATGCCTCCAAAGTCAGGTTCAAAGTCACCGCCGGGGACATGCCTGGACAAGAACGGTATTGCGCAAGGATATGAGACAGGAATAAAGCTGGTACTAGTTTATTCATCTAAGCGTATAAATACGGCGCAGGTGAATACAGAAGCACTTAGTCAGAAGTCTTAGTAACTAAAGTTGAAGCCTCACCCACGATACGACGTGCGGTGAAGTATGGCCTGTTTGGCCCCAAATAGAGCATTGAGACCGCGTGCGAATTAATAACTGAATTGTCACAGTTTGGCGCTGTACCGTCGAGTGCAACCTATTCTATTAAGTCAGTAATAGTCTATTTGTGTATAGTGTATCGTGCGGCTAAAGTTCTACAGTGACCAGCATCACCAACGTTTTCCTCGTATCAGCTAGAGTGCTTATCCAGGCTGGGCTGCTTATCATGGCGCTTTCACCCGAGGAGCCCTAGACGAGGACCGTGTGGACATGTACACTGGATTATCTACCCGACGACTGCATAGCCCTTTTCGGCTGGATTATATTTGCTTTTGGTCCTGTAATTAATGGAGCGGAGAATCGCCGACACCCACAAGTGTGTGGGATTTACCCTGTGAGGAGCCACGTCGAGTCTGCCCCTCAGAAGCCTGAGGCAGGCTAGCTTTCTTCCATGTGGAGCTACATGCTACGGAGAACAGCTGTATTCGTCTGTGGATCAAGATCTTATTGCACCGTCTCCTGTACTCGGAGTCTCCTTATCATCGTTGACCCAGACTCTACTACCGACAGATCCTCTACCCTTGCTGGCTTACAACCGGGGGGACCCTTCCAGTATCTCCCGCTATATTACTAGTGTACCATAGATATAATTCCCTAAGATTCAGGTTGTATGATTACCTCCTGCGTAATATGAGAATGGACATTCGTTATTGATTTGCCTACGCACATTCCTTTGCCTTATAAGCGCATTCAAAGTGAAGTAAAGTAAAGTATATTATGTACCTTTTGCTGCAATAAATACTTAAATACAGCTTTGTGTGGAACCGATTCATTGTGGGGAAGTGTTCATCATTAGATACCTGTGTACTGTATGGCCAGTAGGAATGTACATAAAGACGGTAGTGGTTTAATGATACCATACTTATCAATACAGTCAGGGAATTGTACCCCTCAGTTACACTGACCTTTGGGAAGTATTTCGACATGTACATGGGTACCTTAGTGGTATAGTGTATCTTGTAGACTAGGCCCATTGCAAGTTGCTGTACTCTGTCGTCTACTCTAAGCCATCCTAGGTTGTCAAAATGGGCAGGGGTGAGGTGGGTTCTAGGAGTAAGGTCAAGCAGTAGTCTGACCAGTTTGTTTTGTGATGTTTGTAATCTTGTTTTTAGTGCATTTGGGGTGCTTTGGTACCATGAGGTGCAAGCATAGTCGTATTACCCTTGAATGAGTGCTCCTGTTAGAGTCTTCAAGGTATTCTTGTTTACCAGAGAGGAGATCCGGTACAGGAATCTTGTTCGTTGGTTGACTTTTTCGATTACATTGGCTGCCATTTTGTCACAGGAAAGATTTGCCTCTAGGATGGAACCCAGGTATGTAATTTCATCTTTCCTTGTGACAATATTGTCACCCACTGTAACAGAGAAGCCGTTGGTCTTGCTGAGTTTGTTATTTGATCCGAAGAGAATGGACTCTGTTTTACCCAGGTGTAATGATAGTTTGTTATCAGCGAGCCAGGTGCAGATTCTGCCAAGTTCCGAGCTGAGGGTTTGTTCAACCTGTAACTTGTTCTTGGACTAGCAGGGCTGAGTCGTCCATGAACAGAGACAAGTTGCACTCACAAGCTGATGACATGTAATTTGCATAAATTAGGAACAGTAACGGTCCTAGTATGCTTCCTTGTGCAACACCACAGCTCACTGGGGGGGGGGGGGGGGGGGAGTGTACCGTTTACCTCTACCATCAGTTTTCTCCCCTCCAAGTAGGATTGCATCCAGCTCACTGATAAACTATCAAAACCAATTGCTTTTAGTTTGTCAATCAGAATGGAGTGATTGACAGTGTCGAAAGCCTTTTGGAAGTCCAGCATGACCATGCCGCAGTATTTGCCCGCATCCACCTCTTTTTCGATGTGGTCGTTCAAATAGAGAAGGCATGTGTCAGTGGAGTGGGATGTTCTGAAGCCAGATTGGAATTCGTAGATTTCATTTTTTGTGCAGGGGGGTCACTCTCGCAATTTTGAAGTCTTTGGGGACATGTCCCTGTTTTATGGATAGGTTTATTATGTGTGTGATGACTGGGGTGATGGCGGCTGCTGAGTCTCTGAGGAATTTGGAGGTGATATTGTCATGACCAGTGGCCTTGTTAGGTTGGAGGGCGCTCAGTTTATTGAGTACCTCATCTGTTGTTACCATTTCAAGTTTGAAGTCGTCTTTGCGGACCCCTAGGTTTTTGTAGTATGCTAGGATGTCAAAATGCCCTGAGTGGGAGGGTAGTTTATTAACCAGTGTTGTGGCTATGTTAGTGAAGAATCTAAGTACTTGGCCACATCCAGCTTGTCTGTGATGAGTGTTTTCTGTAAACATGTCATAGATGTCTGATTCATCTACCTATGTTGGAATTGCAATGACGATCAAATATCACCAGGTGGCAGTATCGCCTACCTTTGAACAGGAATGGCTTGGTGTGGAAACACGTCTTTTTTTTCTTCTTTTTGTAAGGGCTCCTCCTCCTGCTCAAACAGAGGTTCACAGCGATCGCCTCAAAATTCCGTTGCCGAAGCGTATTTCCCATCGAAACGTGTATAGAAATATACACTGGTAATCGCAATGGCGATGCGATTACTTGGAATTATTCTTTTTGGAATACCTTCTGGCTAAGGTAAGGTATTCTATGTCTATTTTACCGAACCTGAAACATGTTTTTCTAACGATCACAGTTTGTGTTTTACAGGACGTAAAACATGCTCGACAAACACGGTCACAGTTTCGAGTTAAGGTACATATGTACATGTTATATACCTTTGATTTGGGAGTATTTGGGGTTTCAGGGGATCAACCAGAACGATTCGGGCTTATTGCATAATGCATCCGATCTCGCGATCTATGGAAAAATACTGATTATTCCGGAAATGGGGTGCTGTTTAGCGTGTAACAAACTACAGTGTAGAAATGAGCTGATTAGTTGGTAATGGGCTATGAACAATGCCTGTAAAATGAGCCATACTATTGTCTCCATAGCTATAATACAGAAAACACGATGGGTCTGCAAAAATAGCTAAAATGGTCATTAACTCATTGAACGCCAACCACGAGTATAGTCGGGTTAACTCGCCATCGCTTGAACGCCAATCACGAGTATAGTCGGGTTTTGGTCGTTTTTGCTTTTATTCGATTTTCCTATAGTAGAGACCCGTGCGCTGGCTCATTTTTGGGTCATTAGAGATGCAATTTTGATCGAATCCACTAGGTGGCAGTCTCTCCCTATATTTGTAACACATGTGTAACACAGCTGGTCTACCTGATGCCTTGGACAGGATGAATAGAGCTCTGCTAGGATTGGTCAATACTAAAGGTCAAACCTTGGCCACCCGGGTATTTAAACGATTCACAGACAGTGAACTCTGAGTGTTGGTGTTGCAAATTTGAGTTTATTGAGAGAGAGATTATTGAGAGATTACCGTATTGAGAATTAAGATATATAGCATTGAAAGATAGTATTTTATTATTAGTAGTAGTAGTATTATTTGTTTTATTTGTAGTATTTATTTGTAGTAGTAGTCGCAGTACTTTAGAAGTACAGTACTTTAGAAGTACTTAGTCATGCTAATTAGTAGTACTAGTTAGTAGTACTAACTAGACACAAAATTACGCTCGCCATGGACGGTCGCAAATCTCTGAGCTCCAGCAAGAACTCCAGCAACAACTATAATCAACATGGAAAACCAACAAGGTTTTTCATACATTTCATCATCTTCCTACTATGGATTACAGATTACTTTAATGCATCAAGAAAGCTAAACCAAACGGATAAAAGAGAAATCGGAAGAGAAAGAGAAAGCGGTAGACACAATGGGTCTCATTCTCGAACGACAAAATATTTCGTCTTAGCCAGATTTCGGCCTATTTAAGACATATTAGGGCTGGGAGTGGGAGTCCTCAAATTTTCCTGAGATCTTATTTGAGAGCAGATCTAAGAGTGCTGAGGAGCACACTTAAATATGCTCTCAGCCCACGATCAAATCTCATGATTGATTGACTAATTTAAAATGTTATTATAACTTGACAGACTGTGTTCTCATAGTGATTCCTTCACGTCAACGCTACAGGCCTCCTTGGAATTAATTACTTAATCATAATTAAAATAAATATGACAATATTTGTACGATAAGAAATTACGAATTTGATGTCGGAAAAATAAATAATATGGATTCATCTGATCACAGGGCAGCTGGATTAACCATATCTGAACCAGCTATTTTGGACAAATAATTACTCAGATATTCAAACACAATTATGCAATTATTGTGAAATGATTGAAAATAATAATAATTTAATGCCTTCTGTGGAATTTGTATTTCTTATTTGTTACACATCTGTTTTAATGATTAATTATATACATTTGAAAGAATGCAGGTCAACATGCAATGTATCCCATTGATTGGTATACAATGGGACAGACCTTTGTTTGATTGATTGATTGAAAACTTCATTAACAGATTGCAGAATGGGTACAGTACAGTACAGCTCAATTACATAAGGGGATGCAGACCAGAGAAAGAATTTCGTCTTGTTTACATCAGGGTCCCCCATTTTCAATTCATCATAACATATATGACACACATGACACAGATAGACAGTACTGCTACATCTATACATTTATGACATACCAGATTTGCAAATACAGTACTGTTTGTGATACAAAAAGAGTCCAGAAAAGAGAGTACATTTGACGTAGAAACTGTTGGAGGAGGTTGGGTAGGGGTGGGTGGGGGATAGACTTACACTGTACAAGCAAAACTGTACATTGGAATATTGACAAAACCATACTTGGTAATTTACTGTACATTGGAGGGGGTTGATATAGCTATAAACCTGCATTCCTTCGAATATATCATTAATCAATTAAACTTATATTGAAATACACTATATAGCCTATACACCAACACTGAAATGACAGTGGATAAATAAATAAGAACTAAAGCTAATCGGTGGAAATAGACTGCATTAATATTCCATAACAAGTCTTGTGTGCGCCTACGAATGAACAGTAGCCTATGGCTTAATTATGGAATAATAAGCCATACTGCGTTCATGCCCGCCGTAGGCTATATATATATTATATGTCATTCATTCATTCATATACAGTACTGCGCACACGCGCGCGCGTGTGTGTCTGTGTGTGCGCGCGCGCTGCGGCAGGTGTGTACCGCAAGCTGTATATGATGCCAATACATTAATCGAATCTAGTTTTGATGGGCGCAAGCGTGATTACGAAACCTAGCCGCATTTCTCAGAGACGCTCTCTGATTGGCACTGACTGACACTAGGTTTCGTAATCACGCGGCTCGCAAAGCACTTCCGCCATTCCATTTCACACAGCTGCTTCACCAGTTGCCTTATAAGGAGCTATGGAGGCGGTGTTTTGTATGCAAATGAGCTGAACGGGAACGCGCTTTGGAGTTTACGACAGAATGCCATTCTCCAAGCAGATATCAGATCATATCATTTCTGCGACCGTTTCAGCCACTTAAGACATATCTCCAGCACGTTCAGGACTCAGAGTGTACTTGTCATAGATTATGTCTCAGTGGTTCCAAGATAAGTCTTCCAGAATATATCTTTGAAAGATTTTCGGGAATGAGACCCAATGACTTTTACCTCTTCGACGGCTCGGAGCAGAAACATCTGGCCATTGGATCCGCAGCTATCCACGGGTTCCTAACGGCAAATCCGGAGCGGAAGAAAATGCCCCCAGCAGGTAAACTAGATCGAAGGACGATAATCATCCTTTATCTACTCCTTGCGGGAGATATTAAATTAAACCCGAGCCCGACTACACGACTACAACAGAAAGTGATGAATCAGAGGCTCCCACAAATAGTGACGGCTACCGTCGCGATCAACAATAATGACAACAACATCCTTTTCAACGACACCAACATCCTAACACCGGCGTCGGGTGCATACATTCCACCCGACACCGGAGCAGTGACGACTGCCGTCGCGATCAACAACAACAACAACAACAACGACAACAACATCCTTTTCAACAACAACGACAACAACAGTGTCAACCCCAGACCCAGCCACGTCAGGACCCCCGTCAGGACGCGAACCCAGAAGCGACGACTGGGTCGGGCACTACAGGATGCAACGATGGCTTCGGGTGCCTACTTTCCACCCGACGCCGGAGCAATCAACACACCCGACGCCGCCGCAGAGGAACACATGGGAGGACGAGACAGGAGTGAAGGTACCGGGGATAATCAACTCGATCAGGTAGCCGGCAAGCTAACACAGCAAACTACCGGAGCCAGAGGACCCTACCCTTCCCCCACCGAAAGCCACCCGGTCAGCGAGACATCACCACAGCAGGGAGCCGGCGGGATGGAATCAACACAGCCCCGGGCCCCTGCCCCCTCCCCATGGAATTTCACCACCAGACGGAATCAACACAGACGCTAGCAGATGAACCAGGGCATGACAAAGAATCACACCCACCCCCCCCTCCCACACACGGACCGAATAATAACAACACAGCCCCCCCCCACCCCCCTCCCATCGCGGGACACCCACCTTGATCAAAGGATCCCCCACCCCCCCTCCGGACATCACAGAGCCCCCCCCCCCTTCCCACAGAAGAAGAACCCTACCTGTATCTCAAGGATATAGACAACACAGCAAATAAAAATGGACTTCATATTTTCCATCTTAATGTAAACAGCCTTAGACACAAACTGGCAGAAATAAGGCATCATTTCATTAGCGGTAAGGTAAACATTCTATGTTTCTCTGAAACTAAACTGGATTCATCAGTAACAGACCCGGAAATTGAATTGGAGAACTATTCTTTAGTCCGCAATGACAGGAACAGGCATGGAGGAGGTGTCTGTACATTCATAAAGACACCAAATTTATTAACCGTACAGACCTAGATCATGAGGCTATTGAAACTGTTTTTGTAGAAATTCTATTTGAAAGGGCTAAATCTGTTCTAGTCGGCACAATTTACAGACCGCCAGACCAAAATGGCTTTTATGATGTGTTGGATGCGTGCTTAGCTGGAGCTGAGGATGCAGAAATTATTCTTATTGGGGATTGGAACACGGATATGCAACAAAAAGATGCACCCGTCTTCAAATCCTACAATAGGTTTTGTGATCTGCACGGCCTCAGCCAGCTAATCACGCAACCCACACGTGTATGTGAGTCAACTCAGACTACCATTGACCTCATCCTGACCTCTGACAAGTCCAAGATCGCCAATAAAGGGGTTATTGTTATGGTTTGAAACCGACCCCAACAGCACGGCACAGACAGGTAGTTCAGAGTTAGCCAAAGACTAGGGCGTATTTATTTCTGAAACAGGAATGAGCGAAATAACAATAAGAACAACAAAGGGGAGAATGTTCTTGGCAGAGTTGTCTGCGGCTCTGCAGATCGTCCCGGTATTGAGATGGAGAAGCGGCGTAGCGCCACTGCCTCTGCAGCTCTGCAGCTACTCCAGGATCCAACTCGGGGAGGAACGGAGAGAGAGAGAGAGTGGTCAATAAACAAGCCAACGGAATACAGAGGCAGTCCAGTCCCCCTTAGCTGAGTCCAGTATAAACACATGTGACTTAATCTTCAGTGTTACCAACACACACGTTTAGCTGAGCCCAGTACAATCCCACGTGACTTAATCTTCAGTGTTACCAACACACAAGTTTAGCTGAGTCCAGTACAAAACAAAAACGGCAAATCTTCAGTGTTATCCAAACAAACAGAAAACAGAGAATCCAAAAGGTTTGTTCCAAAAACTCACCAAAGCGCAAATGCGCAAAGCGGGCAACGAGGCACAGCTCCAACGGATGATAGAGATACACAACAGCGGCGACTTCCATAGACGTCCTGAAGAAAAACAGACGAGGCACAACAACGGGGGGAACAGGCAGTAGCAGTGGAAATCCAAAACGACCCGACAACGATTGACAGAAAGACCAGAGTATATGAAGGGCTCGGGGCGCTGATTACAAGCAACCGACAGGTGCGTGACGGCAATTGGTACTTGACCTAGAAGCGTGTGGTGGCAATGAGCCAATCCTCCTCACAGTACCTTGAAGCATGTGGTGGGAATGGGCCAATCCTCACAGTTATAGCATGCAGGTTAAGTGATCATTATATGATATTCTGTACCGGCAAAAAGCTAAAACAAAAGGCTGGCTGTCACAAAACAGTCACATCTAGAGACCTCAAAACCTACTCTAGCGAGGCCTTTAACCTTGAACAGGAGAGTCTGGACTGGTCAGATGAGCTCAATGGTACACTGGTTGAAGAAACATGGCTTGGCTTCAAAACCAAATTTTCAACGATACTAAACAACATGGCCCCCCTAAGAACCACCAGGGTAAAAAATCGCGCGGAACCGTGGATGCACACTGAAATACTGACCGCTATGAAAACCAGAGACAAAAAATGCTCTGAGTTTCGTAAAAGTCAGTCAAAGCTTACCATAAGCACGAGCAGTGAACTCCAAGCCCACGTGACTGAACTCAAACTGGAAAGAAACAGACTAAGAAATGACGTAAACTCCATGATCAAAACAGCAAAAAAAATGTCATCAATGACAAAACCGAGGAAAACAAAAACAAACCACGTGAACTTTGGAAATTACTCAATAACCAACTAGGCTGCAGTAAAAAACTTAAAACCAGATTCTCAAACATAAACATAAAGACAAGCTGGATGTAGCCAATTACTTAAATAGTTTCTTCACAAACATAGCCACAACACTGGTAAACAAACTACCCTCCCACTCAGGGCATTATGGGGTAGAACACATAGTAGCATACTACAAGAACCTAGGGGTCCACAAAGACGACTTCAAACTCGAAATGGTAACAACAGATGAGGTACTCAGAAAACTGAGCACCCTCCAACCTAACAAGGCCACTGGCCATGACAACATCCCCTCCAAATTCCTCAGAGACTCAGCAGCCGCCATCACCACAGTCATCACACACATAATAAACCTCTCCATAAAACAGGGACACGTCCCCAAGGACTTCAAAATTGCGAGAGTAACACCCCTGCGCAAAAAAGCAGTATATTAGACCCAGGCAACTACCGCCCTGTTTCTATCCTTACCTCCATCTCGAAAGTCATGGAAAAATTTTTATACGAACAGGTAGAAAAATACCTTGCGGAAAAAAATCTAATCTACAAATTCCAATCTGGCTTCAGAACATCCCACTCCACTGACACATGCCTTCTCTATTTAAACGACCACATCAAACAAGAGGTGGACGCGGGCAAATACTGCGGCATGGTCATGCTGGACCTACAAAAGGCCTTCGACACTGTCAATCACACCATTCTGATTGACAAGCTAAAAGCAATTGGTTTTGATAGTCTATCAGTGAGCTGGATGCAATCCAACCTGGAGGGGAGAGAGCAGATGGTGGAGGTAAACGGTACCCTACCCCCCCCCCCTCACAGTAAGCTGTGGCGTTCCACAAGGAAGCATACTAGGTCCGCTACTGTTCCTAATTTATGCAAATGACATGTAGTCAGCTTGTGACTGCAACTTGTTCCTGTTTGCGGACGACTCAGCCCTGCTGGTCTCTGACAAGAACAAGTTACAGGTTGAAAAAACCCTCAGCTCAGAACTAGGCAAAATCTGCATATGGCTCGCTGATAACAAACTATCTCTTCGGTTCAAATAACAAACTCAGCAAGACCGACGGCTTCTCAGTTACAGTGGGTGACAATATTGTCACAAGGAAAGAAGATATTTTTTTTAAACTTTATTTTTTAGCGTTTATCGCTTTTCTGGTCAAGTATGACCGACAGAAACAGGTTGAAACAGGATGTAGAGCAGGGGAAGACATTCGGAGAAATTACGGCGGGTCCGGGAATCGAACTCGTGTCCCCCAGATCCGTGACAAGCACGGTTTTCCCCGACGCAGAAATAGTGCCGAGATATGCGGTGAGCTACTGGAGCTCCCCAGGAAAGAAGATATTACCTACCTGGGTTCCATCCTAGAGGCAAATCTTTCCTGTTACAAAATGGCATCCAATGTAATAAAAAAAGTCAACCAACAAACTCGATTCTTGTACCGGATCACCTCACTGTTAACAAGAATACCCTGAAGACTCTGGCAGGAGCACTCATTCAAGGGTACTACGACTATGCTTGCACCTCATGGTACCAAAGCACCTCAAAGGCGCTAAAAACAAAATTACAAACATCTCAAAACAAACTGGTCAGACTACTGCTTGACCTTACTCCTAGAACCCACCTCACCCCTGCCCACTTTGACAACCTAGGATGGCTTAGAGTAGACGACAGAGTACAGCAACTTGCAATGGGCCTGGTCTACAAGATACACTACACGACCAAGGTACCCATGTACATGTCAAAATACTTCCCAAAGGTCAGTGAATACCACAATCACAACACCAGAGAGAGCTCCACAAATCATGTTAAACCCAGATTCGGCTCAAACAAGGGACTAAACACGTTTAGCAATTAATAATAATAATAATAATAATAATAATAGATTGGATTTGTAATGCACTTTTTGTTCGCTGGGATCCCAAAGTGCTACACTACATGGTTAAAACAGTTAAAAAAAATAGAATAAAATAGTTATTAGTAAAACAATTATGCCACATCAATGTGGAACGCCCTACCCAAAGCTGTAAAGGAATGTGAATCACTACCCACGTTCAAAAACACTCTCAAAAAACACCTACGGGAGACTGCAATTCTAAACTGGCCCCTGTAAATGTCCTAACACAACCCCCTCCAATGTACAGTAAAAATTACCAAGTATGGTCTTGTCAATATTCCAATGTACAGTTTTGCTTGTACAGTTGTATAGTGTCCCACACCCACCCCTCCTACCCTACCCCCCCCCCCCCACTCCTACCCAACCTCCGCCCCCCCCACCCACCCAACCACCTCCAATGTACAGTACCCCCCCCCACCTACCCAACCTCCTCCAATGTACAGTTTCTACGTCAAATGTATATACTTTTTCTCTGGACTATTTTCATATCACAAACAGTACTGTATTTGCAAATCTGGTATGTCATAAATGTATAGATGTAGCAGTACTGTCTATCTGTATGTCATATATGTTACGATGAATTGAAAATGGGGGACCCTGATGTAAACAAGACGAAAGTCTTTCTCTGGTCTGCATCCCCTTAATAATTGTATGTATTGAGCTGTACTGTACTGTACCCATTCTGCAATCTGTTAATAAAGTTTTCAATCAATCAATCAATAGTAAAATGCGGCTGCACGGATACTAACTAGAACTAGAAAAAATTTGATCACATCACACCAGTTTTGTCCGCCCTACACTGGCTTCCTATTCAAGCCCGATCTGACTTTAAAGTGCTACTCCTCACCTACAAAATTTTAAATGGGCTTGCACCGCTCTATCTATCCGATCTCATCTCCCGATACTCGCCCGCTCGTGCTCTGCGCTCACAAAATGCGGGGCTTATATCGATTCCTAGGGTTAAAAAGAAATACGCCGGCCACAGAGCCTTTGTCTACCGCGCTCCCTACCTGTGGAACAAATTACCTGCCATCGTCAGGGGCGCCTGCTCTGTTGAAGCTTTTAAATCCCTGCTTAAGACCCATCTTTTCTCTCTCTCCTTCAACCTACCCTGATCTCACCTGGTTGGGGACTGACCTTTAGATTAATCTGTCTAGTTTAGTTAGGATGTCTATTTTCCCCCATGTCTGCTTTTCTGCAGCACTACAAACATGGGAACTCTCTAACCCCCCCCATCTCTCTGAGTGCCTGTCTCGTAGTGCTGGTGATGGATGCCTCGGGGTCTTGGCCAAGATTGCAGTGACTGCTCTACATGCACCACCGAGGCCATGGATCAGCTCCTTACCGTCTTCTGTCCATGGTCTGTCAACTGGTCTGTCAACGTGGTTTCATTGCTGGGTTAAGTACTTCTATTCTATTCACATAATATGCTTACTTCATATATCTATTCTATTCACATATATGCTTACCACTTGTATCTATTGCTATGTCCGCCCACTACAATCACGCGAGCTGTCTAACGCCTGTCCCGTCTCCCTGTCTCCCTGTGAGTTGCTGTCCCGGAGTGTTGACCGGAGTGTCGGACGTCCCGTGATGAAGACCGGGAGGATGCGACCCTCTCTGCGTGCCCTCCTTTCTCCCCGTCTCCGGCGGTCTCGTAGTGGTGACCGGAGTGCTGGACGTCCCGCGATGATGTCGGGGAGGTTGCGACCCTCTCTGCGCCGCCCCCTATCTCCCTGTCTCCGGCTGTCTCGGAGCGATGACCGGAGTGTTAAACGTCCCGTGATTAAGACGGGGAGGACGCGACCCTCTTTGCACCGCCCCTGTGCCTCAAATAGATTCGCTATCAGCTCTTTTTTTTATCTTTCAAAATGTTCAGTTGCTATCGCTATCAGCTCTATCTTTAATTTTTCTAAATGTTCAGTTGCTATTGCATGCACTCATCTGTGTTTCACTACACACATGAGTGCATGCTTACCACTGTCAGTCTGCAACACTATATACTATCACCGACATCTAAGAAGGGAGATCCCCCCTTGAATGGCCCTTCTAAGGTTTCTCTCCTCCACACTGCCTGTGGTGCTTTTTTCCCTATTGTTAGGTTTTAGTGAGTTTTTCCTTACCTTCGCGTGGGGTATTTCTGGGAGTGTTTGCATTCATTCATTTATTTACATTTATCTTAAATTTGTTGGACCTTATGGTGTTCTTGTTTTGTTCTTGACTTATTGTTGTTTCTTCTTGACTTGTTTAAAGAAGACGTGTCCGGCCCATGGGGACATTAACGTGTGTTGTCGGGCCTTACAAATAAATTTGATTTGATTTGATTTAGTAGTTATTTATAGTCGTTTTATAGTCATTTATAGTTGAGAGTAGGTCTTCTTCATTTGATCAATTTGATCATGAAGAGGAAATGCAAGACTAAGTCGGGAGAGGACGATAGATTTCGTCAAACAAAGCTTCCCTTCGTTGCTGCTACGACTTCCAACACTGGACCGGGTGCCGAGCCAGCAATGGCAGGGCCTAGCCGCGCTGGGCCTAGCGCGTCTGCTAGGAGCGTGTCGCCCCGCTGGCAAAGCACGAGGAAGCGCGCTGTTCAGGCCGATTATTTCCCTGACACATCCGACGAGTCCGACGGTCCGTCCGACATGGACATGGAAGATGATTGGGTTCCAAGTCCAGGTAAATATACCTATCAATTCAATCATGAATCATAAATCAGCACATTGTGTGCGTGTGTTGTAAATGTTTGTAGAGTGCATGCATTCAGCTAGCCTGTGTGCGCGCCGCGGTACAGCTATGTATGCTGAGCGTTTTAGCTACTGTCTATATTGGATAATAGTATTGTATACTGTCCAAAATACGTTAGTTCGCCAACTAACGATAGGTTATGTATATAACCTAGTTATATTAGTATTGGCTGAGCGTCCCGCTCTAGCCTTATGAGATATCCATTATCTCCTAGTACCTACTGTACTCTAATACGAACAACTTAATGCACCCATACCTGATCGGGCCCCGCCACAATGGAGGCATAGCCTATATAACCATGACTATGGTCACCAAACACTCTTCCTCGCCAAATCTCGTTCCAGCAAAAGATCCCTCAAAAGGGAACTCAGGGCCGCTTAGAGCGGGATGCTCAGCCAATACTAATATAACTAGGTTATATACATAACCTATCGTTATATCTCGTATATGGCTATCGCGTCCCGCTCTAGCCTTATGAGATATGGGTTAGAGCGGACGCGAGACCCGACAGATGTACCCCCTGATGACCCGTAAGCCCACATCAAGGGGTGCGGGGAGCCCTGTCACCCCATCCTTCCTAATGAAGGGGGGGCGCAGTCAACTCCACCTGAATGCGAACAAGAGGGAACTAGAACCGCTTGAACACACCGCACAGGCGGAACCACGAGTGACTCAACACACTGTGGCCCATACCCACACACTCCTGCTACCCTACCAAAGGACGGGAAGCAGGAAAGGCCACAGACCCCAGAACCGCCTGGGAGACAGAACCCCCGGTCATGTCCATGAGGTAAAACCTTACAAAGGGGCCCGGGGAGGACCATGAAGCTGCAGCACAGATGTCCTCCACCGAGGCCCCACCCAGGAGAGCGGCAGAGGCAGCCACCCCACAAGTGGAGTGCGCCCTGGCGCCCCCAGGGGGATCCTGCCCAGCCAATGTGTAGCAGAGGGCAATGCCCTCGCACAACCAATGGGACAGGCGCTGTTTCGACAGTGCCTTACCAGCACAAGACCCACCGTAACAGACAAAAAGCTGATCGGTAACCCTGAGGTCCTGAGTACGGCTGAGGTAAATTCCCAAAGCACGGACTGGACATGACAGGTGAAGGGCCGCATCCAACTCACTGGCGTGAGGAGGACGAAACGCCTGAACCACAATATCCCGGGAGCGGAAGGAACTCCGGATATTTTTAGGCACGAAAGCAGGATTAGGTCGCAGAGTGGCACCGCAATCGGCCCGAAAAGACAGGCACTCTGGACGTACCGAGAGAGCACAGAGCTCACCTACGCGTTTAGCGGAAGTGACAGCCAGTAGGAACGCGGTCTTGAAAGACAGCTGCCCCAACGGCGCCTGCTCGAGCGGCTCAAACGGGGCCAAGGACAACCGACCGAGGACCAATTGAAGATCCCAAGTCGGAGCCAAGGAGCGTTGCACCGGCTTAACGCGTCGAGCGCCAAGCAGGAAACGCTTCACAAGAGGGTGGATGAACAAAACAGTCCCCTCAATACCCTCATGATAGGAGGATATAGCTGCCGCATATACCCTCACCGTCGAAGCCGACAGTCTATCAAGAAGAGACTGGAGATAACTCAGGACAGCATCCAGGGGGCAGGAGACTGGGTCCCAGCCCCCCCGTTACACCACTCTTTGAACGCACGCCATCTGCCCGCGTAAACCGCGACAGTGGAGGGAGCATGCGCACACCGGATGGTATCAACCACCGAGGGGTCCATCCTCTCCAGACTCACCCTCCCACCAGCCACACCAACAGGCGTTGGCCCAACACCGGAAACTGGAACAGTGACCCGTCGTGCTGTGAGAGGGCCGTCGCTGACCACGGAATGACCCAAGGAGGAGCGACCAGAAGCTGGATCAAGACCGGGAACCACACTGCCGTGCCCTGGTCCGGCGCGACCAGGATCACCACCCTGTGCTCCCTCCGTATCCGCTCCAACAGCTGACTCAACAGCTGTACAGGAGGAAAGGCGTACAGAAGACCGGGCGGCCATGGAAAGGTCGAGAAGGCATCCACCCCCAAGGGGGGATGATCTGCTCGACTGAGCGAGAACCACAAGGGGCACTTGTGAGAGCGTCGGCACGCAAACAGATCTACCGAGGCCTCCCCGAACCGATCCCAGATCTGTCTGACTATGTCGGGGCGGAGTTCCCACTCGTCGTAACAAGGACCGCCCCGAGACATCATATCTGCCGCCATATTCTCTGTACCAGGAACGTGGAGCGCCCTCAGACTGCGCAGCCTGCAGGATGCCCATAGCAACAGTTCGGCCGCCGCCCGGAGCAGGTGGATGGAACGAGTCCCACCCTGCCTGTTGATATACGCCGCCGCCGTCATACTGTCCGTCCTGACCAAAACGTGTTCGCCTACCACCAGGTGGTCGAACCGTTTGAGGACCAGGAGGACCGCCTTCAACTCCAACACATTGATATGCAGGGTAGCCGGGCCAGCATGACCTGTCCAGCTGCCCCCCACTGCATGGGTCCGACACTTCCCTCCCCAACCCGTGAGAGAGATGTCGGTGAAGACCGTGACGTGTGAGCGCCTGCTGCCTATGGGGACCCCAATGGCGAGGATACCCAGCCTCCTCCAGTGGGCGAGATCTCCCCATATCGACAAAGGAACCGTCAACCGTTTCCATTTGTCCCTCACCGGATCTATTCTCAAAGAGAGAAACCACCTCTGTATCCTCCTCATGAAGAGGAGGCCAAGAGGAACCACCGTGTGAGCAGATGACATAATGCCCAGCAGACGCATCACTTGCAGCGCCGTAACCGTCCCTCCCAGACGGAAACCCCCGAGCGCGTGACGGAGAACCCCCCGACGCCGCTCCGAGAGGGTTGCAATCATGGGCCTCGACCTCAATGTCAAGCCCAAGTACTCCACCTGTTGACTGGGAAGAGGGGTACTCTTCTTCCAATTCACAGCAAAACCCAGGCTGGTGAGGAATTCCACCACCAGTCGAGTATGAGACCTGGCAACCTCCTCCGAACGACTGAGGAGTAGAATGTCGTCGAGATAGAACAGAACTCGTACCCCCCGACGACGTAAGGGCTCCAGAGCAGTCGCCACGCACTTGGTGAATGTGCGGGGAGCCAGAGAATAACCGAACGGCATCCTCTGGTACTCGTACGCTACGCCCTGAAACAGGAACCGTAGGAATTTCCTGTGAGGACGGTAAATGGGGATGTGAAAATACGCATCCTTCAGGTCTATGGAGGTGAACCAGTCTCCCCTCCTGACAGCAAGCAGAAGGAGTTTGACGGTCAACATTCTGAATGGTCTCGCTACAATCAACCGATTGAACGCGGACAGATCCAGTATAGGTCTGACCCCCCTTGTTTTCTTGGGTACCAGAAAATAACGGGAGTAGACGCCTGACATTGCGTCCTCTCTCGGGACCACAACGACGGCCTGCTTCGCCAACAGAGATTGGATCTCGTCGGCCAGGGCTGTCACTGCGTCTGACCCTAACAATAGGGTCGGCACCAAACCTGAGAACGGAGGATGGGGTTGTGCGAACTGCAAAACAAGCCCCCCCTCCAATGTTCCCTCCATCCACCGATTCAGACGGCATTCCTGTCGCCATATGTGAACATAATCCTACAGCGCACCCGCCGTCAACTGACGCTGGGCCGCAAGGAACAGTAGATAGTTGGCCCGGTCCCTCCCACTGTGCGACGCACCCAAGGGGGGACCCCGACAGAAAAGGCCGGTTTGATACGGGAGAAGCTGTCATCAAACTTGTTGACACACACCCCCTCCCTGAACACCCCTCTAGCGCATGCTGAGGAGTTGTTCCGCAGCTAGACACGCAAGGCATGAGGACCCCATGGGCTCCTACACGCCGAAGCCCTGCAGTGATATTGCTACCACCCAAATCACGCTCGCCTCTCCTTTGCAGACCACTGCCACTGTGACGGGAGTGGGAGGCAACAGCGCGATACCCCGCCTGGCGAAGGCGAAGCCGGGGTAACCCCTGCTGAGCATTCAACAGAAGAGGCAACGAGTCCCCCAGCTGACCACTGTAGCTAGTGGCAGCTGTAACACCAGGTTCCTCCCACCCACAACCTGTGGTGTAGGAACCACGCGACGGAACATTCTCACGGACAGACCCAGGCTCAGCCATCAACTGGGTGTCAGCCCCTGTCCCCATGAGAAGTGAAGAATGGGGCCGCATACGCTTCAATGAAGGTTCGCGGCCCGCAGCCAAAGGAGAACGATCAGAGCCCCGCTTCCGTGAGTAACAGAGAGAGGATTGAACGGGGAGCGGGCTGCTCGCGGCAAAATGACGACGGCTTGTTTTACCAAACTCGAATTCACCCAAAATGGCCGATCCCTCGGCCGCCAAGGCTGTCGGCCTCGCGGTACCCTGTTGACTCTCCAACCAGGGCACCACTGGCGGGGGAAACATGGCCGCCTGTCGAGGATCTCGCCACAGTCGTTGACGAGACCGTGCTCCCACCTCTGGCTGCACAGCGTGAGGCGGTGTAGGACCCAGATCAACAACCGCCTGCGCCTCCACAGAACGCCCAAAAAGACTATCTGTGGAAAAAGGAGTCGTGAGGAGAGAAAACCTATCCTCTTCCCCAAGAGGAGATTGCTCCAACCAAACATGCCTAACAATCAAAGTTGATAGCATCCTAATCCTCCCCGCAGTTATAGCTTGCGACTGAGTCAAGATCTCCATAACACCACAAACATGAACCATGTTTACAATGCCGGCTGGACCCAAAGTCCTACTACCCGACGCCACTGTGGATAGGAAACTAGCCAGCTGAGCCATAACACTGGCCGCCGCTAAATACCATCCTGTAGCAGTATACAACTCATCTGACCATACTGCCACCCTCCGAGCCGATTCGCTATCAAGCATCGGCCGGGCGGAACGTCGTTCATCCCCGCCTGGGCACAGGAAAAAAGCTACCTGGCTGCTTAGCCACGGTACCCCTGGCCTGCACCCTGTTGTTAGCCCCTTTACCTGCAAAAAAGGTAAATAGGACTCAGCGAAACCCCCCACATCCACCACCGACTGACCTTCATCAATGAAGCTGGTAAGAGGAGGGAAAAGCGGTATCCCGCGGCGGGGATTATTAGACATTCCAGCGTCAACATCAGCATTAGCAGAAGTAGCAGTAGCAGCATTAACGTTAACAGCATGCTCCAGGATTGCCAGGAAACCATCCACTGCAGTGGAACGATCGCCAAGCCGCCCCGGCCCTGGCGCCGAAACATACTCCACAGCATTACCAACACCGACATTGATGCCTACTGACACAGACCTCACCTTTGTACAAGCCGACTTGCTAGTCAAACCTTGCACGCTGTCTCACGGTCTGCCGTCGTCAGCCGAGGAACCATCAGCACAGGTCTCATGTGTCGCTGAAACAAGCTCCGAAGAAGCCAGGGAAAAGCAATCCTCTGGTAAGCTTTCAACATTATGAATCTTCTCTGATCTTTTCATCCTACTAGTTACATACGGTGCACGCAGCTGATATGATGGAACGAAAATAGAGGAAGGGTGTTTGGTGACCATAGTCATGGTTATATAGGCTACGCCTCCATAGGGGCGGGGCCCGATCAGGTATGGGTGCATTAAGTTGTTTGTATTGGAGTACAGTAGGTACTAGGAGATAAGGTATATCTCATAAAGCTAGAGCGGGACGCGATAGCCATATACGAGATATAACTAACGTTATTCTTCCGTTTATTATAGCTTATCATGCATCGGAAGGTGGTGGTGGTGTCTGGCCTGGAAATCGCTGTCTTCGTGATCCAAGTAACTTTATGCAACTGTATGCAACTTTCCAGTAATTGTGTAAACTACAGCCGATATGTAAATATGTTCTAATGCACAACATCAAGGACACGATATGTTTTCAGAGCAGATGGGCATGCATACCTAAATTCATCCACTTATCTAATTATCTATAGATACATTTTCATTCGTTTTCTTTGTCTTTTGTTATTTGGGCTCGATCTTTTGATACTCGTCGCCCAATGTAACTTGTTAGGGGGAGGTGTGGTCCTTTGATCACGATAAAAGACTGACCTAGCACTGACCTAAAACACTTACTGTGTGTGTGTGTATAGCATTATGCCTTTCATTGTATATTGCAATGCATCTTGTCGTAGAGTTATTTTCTTTGACAAAAATAGGTTATCTGATGTGACAGGTCAAAGCTAATCACTGTAATCATATATCTGTCTCCCTCTTCATTTCTCTCTCTCTCTCTGCTTCATCGTGATCGACATCATGCTGGACATGGCGGAGAGGGAGGGTGTGGAGATCATCTACAACTGCGTGAGAGAGATGTGCTCACGGTGCGTCAATATGGTGCAGACAGAGGAACAGTACATCTTCATCCATGACGCCATATTGGAGGCGTGTCTCTGTCCAGCCAATCAGCTTCGCTCGGTCTACTATGACATGAACTGCCTAGACCCCCAGACTAACTCCTGTCCCATTAAGGAGGAGTTCAGGACTCTGAACATGGTGACTCCAACCCTGCAGGTGGAAGACTGCAGCATCGCCCTGCTGACCCACAACCACGAGAAGAACCGCTGCATGGACGTCCTGCCGCCCGACCGCTGCCTGCCCTTCCTCATCACCATCGACAGGGAGAGCTCCAATTACATCAACGCTGCCGCCATGGACAGTTACAAGCAGCCCTCTGCCTTCATAGTGACTCAGCACCCGCTGCCCAACACAGTGAAGGACTTCTGGAGGCTGGTCCTGGACTACCACTGTACCTCCATCGTCATGCTCAATGATGTGGACCCTGCCCAGTTGTGTCCACAGTACTGGCCGGAGAACGGTGTCCATCACCACAGACCCATGCAGGTTGAGTTTGTCGCTGCTGACCCGGAGGATGACATCATCAGTAGAATTTTCCACATCTACAATGCAGCGCGGTCCCAGGACGGCTACAGGATGGTGCAACAGTTCCAGTTCCTGGGCTGGCCCATGTACAAAGACACGCCCATGCCCAAGCGCTTCTTCCTCAAGCTCATCCGACAGGTGGACAAGTGGCAGAGGGACGTACCGTGGTCCACTGCCTGAACGGCGGGGGTTGCAGTGGGACTTTCTGTGCCATCAGCATCGTGTGTGAGATGCTCCAGCACCAGCGTTCTGTGGACGTGTTCCACGCCGTCAAGACACTGAGAAACAACAATGCCTGGGGAATGCAATGTGTACTGTGGGGGAGGAGGGGCTGAACATATGCATTTGAATGGTAAGTGGTTTTTATGTGTGCTGAAGGAAATGTTTGGGGTTTGTTGGGGTGTGTGTCTGTGCAGGTGAGCGGGCGTGTGTGTTGGTTTTATGAAGATGCCGTGAGATACATTTTTTTTGTGTAAAGCTGACCGTGACGTTTTATTGCAGCCCCAAATTGTGTTTACCATTCATAGATATAGTGTGTAAAAATTGTTGCACATTGTATGTAGGATATAACTGTAAATGCATTAGGTGACAAAGCTGACCGTGCCTTTTGTTATCGCAGAGCCAGATTCCGACACAGGGTCAGATGTGACGGTGGAAGCATCGCCTTCTGGGCAGAGGGGTAAGTTAGGCCTGACTCTCTCACACTGACTCATTCACTCACACACAATGTTTCTAACTATGTATTATAGGAATGTGTGTCTACAGTATAGGGTGTACATGGTAGACTAGTTAGTTATTGTAATATTTGCATAATTTACAGGTCGAGGGATGCGACGGGGATGGGGACAAGGCCGGAGGCCTCATGCCAGAAGCAGGTCAGCTCCTAGTGGGAGCCAGGAGAGCTGGCAGCGAGACAATTGGGTACCAACCGACATCGATTTCGAAGCCACACCAGTACCACTGCAGGATGCAGCCACAATCAGATCAGACCGCCCCGTTGACTTCTTGGGTCTGTTTCTCACAGAAGAGTTCCTTGGTCAGATCGCACATCAAACCAACCTGTACGCCGAACAGACCATTGCCCTCATCGATCCCGGCCGGGTGAGTAGAAGGCTACGTGTGTGGAAGCCTGTCACTGTTGAGGAGCTACAGAGGTTCTTTGGACTATTATTCCTGACGGGGATCGATCGGAAGCCAGCGATGCACATTGGTCGACTGATCCCATTTTTTTGCGCACCATTTCTCCAACACAATGCCCCGCAACAGGTTTGAGATAATTTGGAGGTTCATGCACTTCAACGACAACCAGGAGATTGATGCCAGTGACAAACTGTACAAAGTACGTCCCGTCCTAGACCACCTCTTGTCGCGCTTCCAGGAGCTGTTTCAACCGAACCGGGACATCAGTATAGACGAGGGAATGCTGGCGTGGCGTGGCCGCTTAGCCTTCAGGGTTTACAAGCCCCAGATATGGCATCAAGTCATATATCCTCTGTGACTCACGCACTGGTTACTGCTTTGCAATGCAGCCATATTGTGGGGAAGCGGGGAACCTCAAGGACACAGTCGTAGGGCTCCTAGGACGGCTGGCTGGCGAGGGCTACAAATTATACATGGATAATTTATATAATTCTGTGGCCCTCTCTGACAGGCTCCTACGATTGAGGACCCACGTCTGCGGTACCTTGAGGCAGAACCGCGGAGAACCGGCGCTTGTAAAGCACGTAAACATTGCTGACCTTGAGATGGGTCAGACCATGGCCCTGCACAACAACCAGGTCATGGTCCTGGCCTGGAGAGACAAAAAGATTGTCAAGATGATCAGCAGCTTTCACTAGGACACTTTAGAAGCCTCACACGTGTGGCGGAGAGGTCAGAGAGAGAGGGAAGCCGTGCTGTAACCGGCATGTGTGGTGGCCTATAATATGTGTATGAACGGTGTTGACAAGTTGGATCAGCATATAGCATACTACCCCTGTATTCGCAAGACTGCAAAGTGGACCAAGAAGTTTGTAGTCTATTTGATTCAAATCTGCATGTCCAATGCCTTTGTTCTGTACAGAGCCAGACACCCAGCAGGACAGCACAGGACACTCCTACAGTTTGTGAGCAGTGTGGTAAGAGACTCAGCAGTGGCAGTGGCAGGTGAGGTGGCGGTGGGTGGTGAGGAGGTGGGGGCGAGGAGGTGGGGGGTGGCAGGCAGCCCGGCATGCAGCGTGATCCCAGGGCCCCAAGGGGAGATCTGCAGAGCAGGTTGGGGGGCACCATAGCAACACATACTACGAGGAAGTACGCATCCACCAAAAAGAAGCAGCCGACGAGAGAATGTCGGGTCTGTAAGAAGAAAGGCTTCAGACGGGAAACAGCAACATATTGCATACAGTGTGAAGTTCCCCTGCATCTTGACTCATGTTTCAATCTCTACCATACGAAAAGAGATTATGCTAGCTGAGTATTATCTCTCTTGTATGGTAGAGATTGAAATACGTGGATGGATGCTAGCTGAGTGTATAGTAGTATAGTGTATAGTGTTTTGTAAATATGTAAATAGTGTAAGTATTTCACAATCTAGGTTATAAAACAGTACTGTGAATGGTTGCATAGTGGGTAGTACTGTTTGTACAGAACAAAGGTGTTGGAACATGGAGATATTTGGAACACTATTCTTGGTCCACTTTCAGAGTAGCAATGGTGGTCTCGCTTGTCAATACCGTTCATCATTGTCCTGTGGGAAGCTGGTGATCATCTGTATATATAGTTGTATCGTCTAGCAGTGTAAATGTGTACATTTACGGCCGGATGAGTAACAGCATACATACGCCTCACTTTACTAACTAACGCACTTTACATAAATATATGTTCTAATGCACAAACTGAATGGTGGTTTATCATGGCAATTTTGCCAGGTCAAAACTAACGCACTTTACATGTAAATGTATCAATGTACTGTAAATATGTTGTAATGCACAACATCAAGGACACAGTCGTGGGGCTCTAGGACGCCTGGCTGGGATATATGAATAATCTCAAATTATGTGGCCCTGTACAGTACAGTAAATGTACTGTAAATATGTTATAATGCACAAACTGAATGGTGGTTTACCATGGCCATTTTGCCAGGTCAAAACTAACGCACTTTACATGTATAAATGTACTGTAAATATGTTCTAAATGCACAAACTGAATTGTTTCTGACGGCTTATTTGCATATACTGTGCATCTGTGAAGTAAAAATAAATCTTTTCACTTCATCTTCAAGTTTCAAGTTTGTTTATTATATACAGAATACTTTATAATGCAATGGTTTTTATAACTTGTGTGTCTTAGATTAGAATATACAGAATACATTATAATGCAAGGCAAAAATGTCAGAATACTTGTCAGACTGTACCTGCCATGTATGGACGACTCTACACTGGAACACAGGTAAATGTGCAGAGCAAACACAGCTGAGTATGTGGGTTGCGCCAGCGGTGCGTTCCTGATATCAACTCTGATTGCACGCACGCTAATGACGCCACGTGCACGCGCGCTCCCGGCGTGTGCACGCGCTCCCGCGCATGCGCATAAATGTCCCCTCGCTTGAGCACAGACTAAAGACAGTGCCTAATTGCCTCTACGAATGGAATGTAACACATATCATTCACAAGTTAGGTGTGAATGTATCTGAGAACGTATTTAACACACCTGACGACCGGCGCTATTGATATGCAAAGTAGCCCAGGTGGGTACTTATAGTGAGTTGGCGAGTGCAGCGCATTCCTGTGTGCGTGCACGCGCTTCTGCTCAAATCTTTGGCAGCCTCGTCCCATGAAGAACGCATCCCTGGGTTGCGCCCATGAAGAACGTGCAGAATCTAATTCAAACAGCTAACAGTACAGGAATAACAGACAGCCAATGTGTTATAGCTTATTCGTTTATTCCCCCCCCCCCCCCCAATGTTGTTTTTGACAAATGTTACTCTATATTTGTGCTCATGACACCTAGGACCTGTAAATATGACTGTACCTGATCGGATGCAATAGATATATAGGCCTATAATGTAATCAATACAAGATATCCCTACCTGATCGATATAATAATTTCACTGCATTTCAAATTTGTTATCTGTCATAGTGGAATACAGAATAATATGTAATTCAATGCTTTTGTCTGATTCTAGACATTTACCAGTCTAAATTAGTTATAAACGTGTTCGATCATTTAGCACCCCCCCCCCTCCCCTCCAATGTTGTTTTTGACAAATATTACTATATATTTGTGCTCATGACACCTAGGACCTGTAAATATTACTGTACCTGATCGAATGCAATAGATATATAGGCCTATAATGTAATCGATACAAGATACCCCTACCTGATCGATATAATAATTTCACTGCATTTCAAGTTTGTTATCTGTCATAGTGGAATACAGAATAATATGTAATTCAATGATTTTGTCTGATTCTAGACATTTACCAGTCTAAATTAGTTATAGACGTGTTCGATCATTTAGCGCCCTTTGCAGGAAATGAGCCTCGATTTCAGTCAATGTTTACAATGTTTAGCTTGGAATTGTGAACGAACGAAGGCATGTAGAAACGAATTTTTTTTTTCATATTGTACAGCAAATAGTGTTTGTCAAATGAGCCAAACCATTTCCCCATAGCTATAATATAGAATATAGAAATAGCTCTGCAAAGATCATGAAATATCATAAAATCAGTCCCAAAAGGCTGGCGTGCTAGACCTAATTTGGTCATATAGGTCCGGCGCTGAATGAGTTAACACTGGCCCCAAACAGTGCAGATGGTGATAGCTGCTGGCCGTGAATGAGTTAAAGGTCCCATATTTTGCTTTATTTTTCACTATTTGGGCAATTTTAACACATTTCCTGTGAGTCTATGGAACACATCTGTACGTTTTTTTCAATAAAATTCATCGTTATGTATTTTTAATCAAGTACTTTAGTGCACCACTTTCTGCCCTTCCAGACTCCAAGCTGTTTTTGGCTGGGCTCCGCCCATACTCGCAATGTGCTTTGATTGACAGTCAGCCACCTGCACTAGCAGGTGTGTGATATGTAGGGCTGTCGTAAATACTTCGAAGCTTTGTTCGATGGGCATGGGATTCGAATATGAAAATAAAATTTGATTATAAAAAAAATATATATATATATGATATATATATATTTGTTTTTGCAATATAAACTCTGCCTCTCTTTTTTAACTACAACAAGCAATGCTATTTGTTATTTAAGATGAGGTCGGACTCGGCACTGACAGATTTGTGTTCATTGTGCTGCTTTTATAAAGCCTCAAATGACGGCTTACAATATTTCATGAAAGCAAAGTGTTTTGTTTGTCTAAGATTTAAAAAGGTTTAAACTTTACAGCACTGACAAAGTTGAACAAAGTGCTGTACAAGTCCCACAATATAAATTTTTTTGTTTTTAAAAATATATATATATTATATATATACAGTATATACATTTTTTTTTAATTTATTTTTTATCTCGAAGCTTCGAATTAAAATCGAATCTCGGCCCCGAAGCTTCGAATTCCAAAAAAATATTCGAAGGTCAGCCCTAGAGAGAGAGAGAGAGAGAGAGAGAGAGAGAGAGAGAGAGAGAGAGAGAGAGAGAGAGAGAGAGCTCCCCCCCGAATCCTTCCCACCCATTCTAACCAGCGAAGCTGCTGTCTTCTCTGTGTGATTGGGTTGGCTAGCTAGCGGCTAACGGTACGTTAACATTACGAGGGTGCGTTGCAAAGCTTATTTAGAAGCATTGAAGTTTTCACTGCACATAGAAACAGCGCAGGGGGGAAAGCTGGGATTTATAAGCACTCTGGAGCTATGCTGTCAAACACTTTTGAGGAACTGGAACAGCTGAAGGTCCCTGCTGTCGAAACCGCTTCTGCATTATTTCCACTCGCTGCTCATATAAACGTATCACAGTTGATTGTGGGCGGGCGGTGGCAGATCAGAGTTCTAACACGTATTCTTACACGTCACAGATTGACGTAAATTCAGAATGGCTTAGTTCAGTGGGGGAGGTTCCTGCCTCAGCTATACTGAAGAAACGGGACTGGGTAGAGATTTCACATCTAGTTAGTGTTGGTACAACCCCACATCGCTAGAAAACAATGCAAACCAAAGGAAAAGGCCATTTATAAGATAGGGGACCTTTAACCTCTTCCACCCGATGGGACCGGTGCTGGTCCCAAAATGACATCACGTCATAAATGAACTCTCCAGACTGTCTGACATAATTATCGTTTTTTTTTTTCAAACGTATTCAAGAATAAACATCATAACCATGTCACAACAGCAGTTATAATGTATATTTTCATCAATACGTTTGTTGATGAATAGTGTCAATAGTGTTATTATTAGTGAGATTTTTGTTTAAAAAATTTTTTTGTTGTGGTTGCGGAAATCGACCATTCTGAATTACCGGCCATCAGTGAATGTAGTCATTTTGAGTCATTTTGAGAAGAGGACATCCAGAGCTTTCAATGAGCGGTGGCATTTTTTTAAACTACCCTTCCCAAAGGCTTCTAGCTTTCTGCAAGCAAATGTCTTCCTGATTATAATTTTTTATTTTTCTGGATTATATACCACAAAACTGAACGTTATTGGCATATATTGGAGCGCAGTTAGTTTGTCTCCCATATTTTGAGCATTTAGCAACCATCCGATTTGAAATTTGTTTCAAAATGGCGGAGCTCTTGTAAGAATAAAAAAAACCTACTGTACATACAGTAGATTTCATTATCTGTTCTTCATGCACGCCTGGTGATACTAAATCCAAAGTGAACTCGCCCATTTGAAAGAGAAGATTTGGCCCAATCCATAAATGTGCGAATTGGCTATAATAAAGTCATTTATAGGCCTGCTATTCTATAATAATATTTCAAATTGCATTGGTCCGGATGGGAGAATTCAGTACTGTATCTACAAAACCTTCTGTTGAATCATCTTCCCTTTATTCATTTCCTTAGATTCTTTGTACACGTGATCTCAAGAAGGTACTGAACGAGCTCAGTGGCAGTTTTTCATGTCTGGTATTATTCGCTGTCAAAGATGCAAAGAAAAATCATAATTCATATTCTCCTTTGTTTCATCACAATTTAAGCAAGCCTAGTAATAGACACAATATTTCTGAGACTGGGAATACATTCAGTGAGGTCCATAGATGTCCCTAGATACCAAGAACATGCAAATGGACCTTGTAGAAGTGGAGCAATATTCCATTTACTTAGGTATGTATTTTAGGTGGATTTTCAGAAAATAGGGCTCCGGGCTTAAGAGGTTAAAGGAACACTGCAACATTATGGGAAATGCACTTACCATCTTCTCCAGAGTCAGATGGAGGATGGATACCAATTGCCTCTCTGTGCAAATGAATGGAAGTGGATACAGACCACTAGCCTAGCTTAAAACTCTGGAAGGGGTGTTTTTGGCCAACAGCTAGGCTAGTGGTCCATATCCGCTTCCATTCATTTGTGCTAAGCTAGGCCAGCTTGCAGCCAAATAGCTTTATACTGAACGCACAGAGAGGAAATTGGTATCTATTTTCTATGGACTCAGTAAGTGCATTTCCCATAATGCTGCTATGCTCGTTTAAAGCGGATTCGTGCAGCAATGGGAAGCCAGTGCACTTTAACTCATTCCCGGCCATTGGAATTCCCCGGCCTGTTTAGCCACAACCAGCTTTTCATTACACACTTTCACGTTGTTTGTAGAGCTAAATCTATATTTTATATTATAGCTATGGATACAATATCATGGTAATTTGACAGTAAGAACCTTCCGTTCAAGATGCCGTTTTATACCGTGGTGAATATGAGTGTTATTTCAGAATGATCCGGGGAAATTCCTGGGAGGCTGTTTATAAACCGCAACGTGTATTATACCAAATCCATTGGCGCTACAATAAAAAAATCAAATGCATATGATGTTATGTTTCATCATGAATGCATGAAAGGGGGGGGGGGTCGTTTCTGATTAATTGATTGCCAATAACGGCATTTGTTATTACCACAACATACGCTGATCAGGGGGATGGCTATGAAAACCTTGCACGATCAAGCTGAAATTTACGTCAAATTGTTCTTACCTGTGGCCGCCGCCGGTGGGATTCCAAAAAGAATATTCCAATTATTTGATCGCCATCTGGTAGATCGTATGTCCATTTGGTCGACGACATAACCCACCACAGCATAATTAATCGGGAGTCCCGAAAACTATTCAATGCGATCGGGTGAAGCCCTAGGTTCAGGTTAGTAGAAAAGTCCGCCCGGACAAATATAATCAACGCACAGCCCAATACACAGAGTTTCAAAGGATGTGCAATACCGGTCGCATCCTACCAGGCAGCGGTATTGGACTTTTGCAATCTCAAGACTCATTCCCTATGGTAACACCAAGGTCCCTGGATGAATAATGAATAAAAATATCGAAAAAAGGAAAAACGATCAAATAACGTATATATACGTGGTTGGCGTTCAAAGGATGGTGCCCAATAACGTATATGAACGTTGTTGGGGGGGGGGGGAATGAGTTAATAGTCTATTCCACTATAGCTATATTTGTGCGATTGAGTTTAGTTCTTATTTATTTATTTATTCACTGTCATTTGCAGTGTTTGTGTAGTGCTTTAATTTTTTTACATTACGATGCCTCGTTGAGTCATGAATGAATGAATGAATGAATGAAAACTTTATTAACAGATTGCAGAATGGGTACATGGGTACAATGGGTCATGACTATAAATGTAAAACGTAATTGTTAATGATACAAATATTGTCGTATTTATTATTATAATTATTTAACTCTGAGGATGTCTGTAGAATCGACGTGAATGCAATAGCCAATGATTTCTCCCAAATCAAGCCCTTAAGAACACTGTTGCACACCAGTCTGTCCTATCTCCTTTCTGCCTTCGTAAATCCTGTTCGTAGCTACGAATGAATTTCCGAAAATAAACTCTTCGATCATGCCAAAATGTACCCGGGAAGTTCGCAAGTGGAGTTACGAAAATATTTGTTCGTAGTCCATGAGGTCCATTGTTCCTTTGAAAACGAAGGGTTATGTATATAACCCAGTTCTGTGAGTTATGGTGCGCTCAGCACCTGTCTGCATACAGTATATCTCGCTTCAGCGTATATACACTGAATAAAAAATTCCACCATGTACCTTTACATGCCAACATTCATCTGACCACACCCCCATCCGCTTACCTACATAAGCAGGGGTGGGGCCACACACTCATCTCCTTCCCAACAAATTTCACCACAATGAAAAATCAAGGGCCGCATTCCCAGGTGGTCTCCCAACCAAGTACTAACCAGGACCGAACATATACATAACCCTTCGTTCTGTGTCGTTATGGCTTGCTCAGCACCTGTCTGCATGACAGGGGCTGAGCGGGAGCCATAGCCCGACAAATGTACCCCGCTGAGGCCCCCCACAACCATCAGACCGGGGAGGACCGAGCCCCCCCGACCCTCCCTAATGGAGGATACCCCCCCTATTGGAGGTTCACGGGAGGGCGACGGATCCGACCGTGCGAAGAGGCACTCAAGCAACTCAACGCACAGGGTGAGCAGACCGTGGCTTGACCCCACGACTACACACACGCACAACCCGCATGCCACGCGGGAACGAACGGAAGGAACAACCTCGTTACTGCCCCCAAAATCACGGGGTCAAGAGCAAACCCAACCCCGTGGCAAGGCCATAGCAGCGGAGCGCGAAGGAAGACCCATACCCACTGAATGGACTGGATCCCCTGAAAAAGGGGGCCCGGAGAGGTCAATTACGCCACGCATCAAGACACCACCAGGTGGCCACTCAGTGACACCACCCCCCACATCGCCAGCGTATTCGGCGATAAGGCCCCTCCAAGAGCGGGCCCTTTCCCCCCAATAGCACACCGCCTGGCACACTGACCCTGCAGAACAGGCAGTCAGCATGGCCGTAAGCACTCAAAAGGTTAACCCAGGCCTACGGTATCAACGAAACTTTACTTCGGACCGGGCCCGGCGGCACGGGAAGCACAGGGTTACCAGAGGAGGTCCAAGACCACCCCAACAGCCCCCTCTTCGCCACGCGTGAGAGAGGAGCGAAAAGAATGGAGAACCAGCCCTAAGCACACCGCACTTGGTATTCCCAGGTGGTCTCCCAACCAAGTACTAACCAGGACCGAACCTGCGTAGCGGCCGAGATCGGACGAGATCGGGCGTGTACAGGTTGGTATGGCCGTAAGCCATTACGATAGTGCAGAGTACAACATGTACCCAACAAAGGGTCGCCATAGCGCCGAACCCAGTGACACCCGGACCGACCCGGCATTTTCCCCCCCGAAAAAAGCACAAGTCCCTCAGGGTACCAGAACAGCAGATCTGCATCCCCGGCGGACAACGGGTTAACTGACCTGGACCAGCGCGACCAGACCAGTCCCGTGTCCTAGCCACGCCGACATGCCCACTCCAGAAGAGGGGGTAGGTATGCGTGTCGATCTAAAACATGAAAAGAGGGCGCCACCCAGACGGTCCTATTTGGACCGTGCTCAGTGGCCCACCCCAAGGGCGTGAGACCCCTCTACCTATGTTCTGATCTATTCCGTTAACATCCCCCAGATATGAACGAGAATTCATCGAGACAACCTAGTAAACTGGCGCTCGGAAGAGACAAAACTCCATCCCAGTTGCCCTATAAAAACGCTGTTTTAACAAGCAACCAAGGCGCACTTAGCCCCTGTGTGATTCTTTAACAGAAACACACCGAGCCAGCACTATGTATGCGTCGAGACCCAAACACATCAATGGATAGTCTAGCAAGACACCAAACATTGTTCCTCCAAGTCGCCTGGGAGAACGACACGGAGCCGTCGTGCTTCATGTACCTTCCTCTTTTTATTCAAAAAAGAAAGAAACACAGACTGACATGAATCCCACGTGACGCAGCTGAGGGTAATTTTTTTTACATTTTTACATCCCATCATCCTCGCCATAGGGAGGAGACAGAAATCCCGAGAGAGACATCCCATGCGAGCTGTATAGATTGAAAAGAATATATTGCAACATTGAGCTATGTAATATTTGGGTTAGGCTCTCCGAGGAGGAGGCACTGAACCAATACACACTCAATAATCGAATTGAATCGAATACACACACAATAGAGCAGAACTCCTTTTTGAAGTTCTACCCACCTTGACAATCTGGGAGGAGGCTCTGAACTCTGAGGAGGCTCCCTCACAGGGAAAGAGAGTCCTAACTCACAGAAGGCCAGAGGAGGAGCTTCGTGAGGAGGAGCTCTGACAACTCCCTGAAACAGATCCATCACATGGACCTGAACAACTCACGGAAGTCTTACCAACAGAGACGCGCACAGTGACGTACTCTATGGCGGGGGAATTTCTGCGGTGCACACGCCCAATCTTCCAGGGCGTGGGACCAGGAAACCCCCCCCCCCCCCCCCCTCTTACCCTGTAACATGCCGAACAGCAACGTGACAGGAACCTTGAAGGACAGGAGGTTTTAACCCCTGACCAATCAAAAAGGGGGAGGAAAGGATTACCAGTTCACCCCTTTACGACCCCACACCCATGATACGATGTAATGACAAAAAAGAGCATGACACAGTCATAGTCAGCTACATGAAGTGTCTAACAGCTTCACACAGCTCATGTGCTAACCTGCTATCTGATTTTTACTAAGGAAAAAACACAGAATAGAGAGGGCCCCCTTAAGAGCCCCGGTACCAGACTTACACATGTGCTTCTGTGGCCAAACCTAACCCAGTTGTAGATCACAAGACACACACAACCCTTTATCACAACAAAAAATGGCAAGTACACTCTTGCTACAGAGGAACGCCGTTTTTCATAACGAGAGAATACAAAATCCTCGATTATGTATTGGCCACAGGCCTTGCTAAGCACACACGATAAGCAACCAAACAATCTTTTCTTTAGGAAAATATAGTTTCTCAAGCGATTAGCACAACCCCAGCAATTAAACTAAGGGTTACATCGTATCCCCACAAACACAGTGACACAATATATTGTAAACAACATGTCTGAGAGGAGGGTGGGGAAGCCCCAGGGAAACCGGGGGGATCACCCCTCCTACCATACCCTTGATACGGCCAAGTTGAACAGGTAACCCTGTTAATATGTGAACACACTGTTCATTGTCATTACAGGCTGAGAAAATAATTCATTCTTCACTCATATGTCACTAAGCATAGCTTTATAGGTTAATTAACCCCCTTAGTTGTGAGTTCACGGTACATGAACACACATGTTCTCAACACAACTAACCAGATCATTTTTACACATGTAAAACAACAACCCGATTTCTATGGAGAGAGAAGCCATACCAGTGACAAGACAATTCACACCCGTTTTGGAAAACATCGTTATTACAAAACATTTAGAAGGGAAGGAAAGAAGAAGTGTTTAAGGTCCGGTCGGGACCTTCCTACCCTGAGCGCAGGCCAAGCGAACTGCAATCTGGCTAACGGGGCACCGACGTTGAACACAGCATTCCTGTGTTGACGACAAGGGCAGCGTCGCTGCGCCACCCAGCCGCTACGGTTCTCCATGTTGACGCAGTCCTCGCCGGCCGGGCTCCCGGGAGGTTCGACTAACATCCTCTGTCAAAGATGACGTCGTAGTCAGAGTGTTTAAGGCATGTTATAGTCACCGAAAACGTTCAACAGTGTAGCATTAAGCTAACAGCCATTCGGCTGATAGCAACAAGCTAACGATTACTAGCCTGGTAAACACAGCGAGCTAACGCCGCAGCTAACAGCTGCGCAGCTAACAGCTGACTGGCTAACACAGTAGTCCACAAACTAGCACGCAAGCTAAGCAGCTATCACCTGAACTGTACACAATGACATAACAAGCCACACTTCAGACAGGCCGCTGTCCCAATCCCTCCCCTAACAGGGAAAAGAAAAAGAGTGTCAGAACACAGTTGTCAACGGTGATCCAGACATACAGCGGGGCCCTTTGAGCATGGAACTCCCGATAAAGAAGATCCTATGCCCACATTTCCTCGTTAGGGTATACTTTCATTTGTATATGAAAGATGGGGCCTGCACGGGACAGAGAAGCATCCGCTCGAGAATCCTGGGATCACCAGAACCTAGTCGCGGCCCACTAGATTAACCATCATGGGCGTCAGACCAAGATCCTCCGACCGCCGTTTAAGCCGAGCAGAGGACCCTAGCCTGGAGTCGGCGTTTCGTAAATTGTTAGCTAACCCCCACAGCATCAACAACAACCAGAGCTCGCAAGCAAAACAGTACGTACCCAACCTGGAAACAACCGCTTCTCACAACAGTCGGTGCGTCCTACAGTCCAGCTGTGTTGCCGGAGGGTAACCCCATCCAGCCGCAGCAAGGATGACTGTAGCTGGGAAGCATGTCAGCGGCGTGAGCTCCTAATACGAAAAAGCCGTTGAAGGTCGGAATGATCCAGACACTCCGAAGACAATATCGCCGTATTTTCTCGAAAAATAGTGAGAGAGAAAATAAAGATATGATGTCAACGTATCTCCTTGTTCCTGTTTTCCTTTCCTCAGACTAAATATTTTTCTCCACGTCAAGTGGGCATGTGAGCAGGCACTTCCTGTGGATGAAATTTGAGAAGGAGATGAGTGTGTGGCCCCACCCCTGCTTATGTAGGTAAGCGGATGGGGGTGTGGTTAGATGAATGCTGGCATGTAAAGGTACATGGTGGAATTTTTTATTCAGTGTATATACGCTGAAGCGAGATATATGCAGACAGGTGCTGAGCAAGCCATAACGACACAGAACTGATATATAACTTTTTAAACAGGAATACTATAGGTTTTACTGTAGTTAATATGTGTATGGGACTACCCAACACCTTAGCTCACTATCTGATGGTGGTGGAGCTGTGAGGAGCTGACCTGGCCTGGGGGGCTTGGTAATCTCAAATAGGACAGTGCCCGTCTCCATGTCGCGGATCTTGAACCTGGTGAAGTCGATCATGTGGACGTTTTGATCTGGAGAACATAGGTAATCTGAAACACAAACAGAGAAAAGACATCTTAGTCTAAAATAATATTGTGTCAATCATAATAGCAATCTTAATAAGCAATCTTATTTAATGTTAGATGCTTCATTCATCATTGTAGCTAGATAAGATGGTTTGTTTGGTAATTTTGTTCCTACTCATTCAGCTTGCTATTGTACATATCTATTATCTGGATAAAATTGCTTGACATAACTAGGATACTAGCTGATTTCTTAATATTTATCATGAATAATAATAATAAAAAAAAAAGAATAAGGCATTTTGATACATTGATTGATTGCTGGCTGCTTACGCTGTTGTCAGTCTTGTTTCCATATATATGAAACATGAAAGGGGCATTCTAATCACTTGATGTGTGTGTCAACAATAAATAAAGGTTTCAATCAATCAAACAATGTGGATCAAATTTGTGTTATATTCACTGTTTGCAACCGTATGCAACGCAGTGACTGTAATGCCAGCTAGCATAACATTATCTTTCTAACTGATGAAAAACTACCAGTACATTGCTTGGCAGAAGAATGATTATTTGTTATCAATAGATTATTACATTTTTTGTTGCTGTGTTTATTTCATGAAACCTGAAATACTTATCATATTTTCAAATATCATATTTGCCTTTTCTTTTCAATGCAATCATGGAACTTTTTTCTTTTTCCTCACAAATTGAACTTCATCTATTGAGAACACAAAGGTTCAGTCCAAATATAAAATGAATTATAAAAGGGACCTGATTTTAGAACAGCTAAAGGGGTTTTAGCGACCACGCCCCTAACTGTTCTAAAATCACCTTGTGGCTTATTGCTTATAATACCATGGTATTATTTATGTACAAAAGTGGTACTATGGTGATACGCTATATTTACCATGGTAATAGAATGGTCAATTATTTATACAATGGTATAACTGAAATACTACCATGGTACTTTTTCACGAGTGCAGCTACAGTGAATTTTATGGTTATGGCCATCTCTGAAAAGAACACGCATGTATTTATTCCAGTAGCACACAGATCAAAACTGTGAGAAACGTGCCACTAAGCGCTGTGACCCTTCTCCAAACACCCCAGTGTGACCTCACAGACAGCACCAACAAGGCTATTTTTACTCCTTTAATCTTGTGTCTCTGCCAGGTTGTGACACCTACTGTACAATAGTAAACCACCTCAGCCACTTTGATAAAGGCCCCAAAAACACTGTCCAGCACTTTGTCAGATAACATAATACATAAACCGTTTTGGTGATTTGGTGGTTAATGTCCTATACACTGATCTATGTTTGGATGAAGACCGGTAGACTTAAAAACAAAAACATGGGCCACTTTAAATTTGGACAATGCAACATGCTAGCTTCTCTGAGCTGTTGAAGCTCAGTCAGTGTCAGACTCAGGTCAGTCAGTTTTCAAACTCAATATATATTGTGTGTAGTGTTCACTTCTGGGGGACCCACAACATTATTGGGATTTTAAAACAATAAAGCCATAACTTATATCCCAAGGCCATCAGGATGTGTCTATGCTTTTACCAAACGGTTCGTGTTTCCGCGTTCCCGTTTTGCGCTCTGATTGGCCACGCACATTTCTGGTCATGTGACATGTGCGCCCAATCGCATGACGAGCAGTGTCTTAGCCCATTTCCGCGTCGAACAGCCTGCAAACAACCTAACGCCTAGTTTATCACTGGTTAAGCTTAGGCGACTCTTTCGCAGTTGGTTAAGGTTAGAGTTTGGAATCAGGGCTGGCGTTCTATCGCCATGCTCTAAGACAAACTCTAACCTTAACCAACTTCGAAAGAGCGCCTAAGCTTAACCGTCCAAAGAACTTGCCGTCAAACGATTGGGCGCACATGTCACATGACCAGAAACGTCAGTGGCCAATCAGATTCGCAAAACGCACAAACCGTTTGGTAAAAGCAATGAGGCCATCAGGATGCTCAATGACAATGACACTATGTACTGTAACATCCCATCATCTACACTCACTGCACACACATCCACATGTACACACTCACTTTAAACAAACACTCACCTTACCACTCACTTTAGACACTTTAACACACTTTATATTTATCTATTATTAAAGAGATTTGCACTACATTCATACCTCATTTGCACCTTACCCTAAGTTTTGTACCTCATTTCATTTCTGCATTGTACCTCACTGTTACTCATTTTACTCTGTATTGTATGTATATATGTATATTGACTGAACATTCCTTTACTTACTTTTTACTTACTTCTTAATTACTTTTTTTTGTTACTGTATGAGCACACTCATACAAAAACAAGCATTTCATCATAAAGTATTCTGTATTTTATTATGACAAATAATAAACAAACTTGAAACAATATATTTTTTAATTAAACAAAACAGATGCTAACTTTATGTTTATGAGAGAGGGATAGAAAGAGGTTTGAAATAGGTAGAAGAACGAAGAGTCAAGGAGAAGTGTCTGTTTGGACAAGAACTCACCCCTGCCAGACCGGGCTATACATACTCTACCTCCCCCTACTCCCCTGTTTGATGTGAGCTCCAGGTATTGACAACGCCTATACTACATACCCTACCACATGGGGTATGTGTAGACATAGGAAATATTCTTACAGTGTAGCCACAGTACATATCAGCCTAATTACCACTAGGGAGGCCATGTTATGATATTTTTATAGTACGATTATAGTTAAGTAATTATCACTTCAAAATCTATTTCAAAATCAATTCAAAATCAATCAAAATCAACCGACAACACTATGGAGGGGTAAAGGCGTGGTATAATATATTATTATTATTATTATTATTATAGTTATTATATAGAGTTTAACTAGAAAAGGCTAAAATTATCATAGAATATTGTAGACGCAGATACCACAGCTTCTAAAATGCTCATAGTTGATTGATAAACATACTCCTGTCAGGAAGCTAACTGTCAGGACTGTGGATTGATGAGGAGCTAAAGAAATGTAGGGTGAGAGAGATAAAGCAAAAGTGGCAGCAATTAAGTCTGGCAGTTCATCTGAATGGCAGACATATTGTAAAATAAGGAACAATGTGACTAAACTGAATAGGAAAAAGAAGAAAATGTATTATGAAACTAAGATAAATAATATAAAGCATGAAAGCATAAAGCTCTGGGGTACTTTCAATAATATTATGGGCAGAAAGACCAATTCAACACCATCCTTCATTGAATCAGAAGGGGCGTTTATTACTAAACCTTTAGACATTGCCAATTATTTTAATGATTATTTTATGGGTAAAGTGAGTACATTAAGGCAGGGAATGCCAACATCTAGCTGTGAGATATAATAATGAAGGACAAAAACTGCACCTGTGAACTGTGTAAAGTAAGTATAGAGGAGATGGAAGAATTGTTGCTATCCATCAATAATGAGAAACCACCGGGTATCGACAATTTGGATGGAAAGCTATTTTGATTGTAGTTAATCATATTGCTGCTCCTATTTGCCATCTATTTAATCTGAGCCTTGAATGGAATGGAATGGAATGATATTTTTCCCCCAAACATGGAAAGAAGCTAAAGTCATTCCACTACCTATAATGAGCTAGGAATGCCTTAGTTTACTGGCTCTAACAGCCGACCAATAAGCTTGTCACCGGTTCTTAACAAACTTTGTATTTGACCAAATACAACACTACTTCTCTGTTAACAATCTGACAAGTGACTACCAGCACGGTTATAGAGAGGGCCACTCAACAGCCACTGTACTTACACAAATGACAGATGAATGGCTGAAAGAAATTGATGAAAAGAACATTGTGGGAGCAATATTGTTAGATTTTAGTGCTGCCTTCGATGTGGTTGACCACAAACTATTATTGAATAAATTCATGTATTATGGTTTTGCTCCAACCGCTTTATCATGCATAGAAAGCTCCAATAGAAAACAATTGAGTTTTCTCTATCTTCACTAATGATTTTCCATTTGCTCTCAAAAAAGCATATGCGTATGTATTCTGATGATACAACAATATATATGAATGCACCCACAGTTAATGAAATCACTGCAACCCTGAACAAAGAATTGCAAAAAGTACTAGAATGGGTTACCAGCAATAAACTAGCCTTAAACATAACAAAAACTAAAAGCATTGCATTTGGTACAAATCATTCATTGAGCTCTAAACCTCAGCTGAACCTGATGCTAAACAATGTAGCTGCAAGTAGAGGAAACAAAGCTTCTTGGTGTTATTTTAGATTGTAAGTTGTCGTGGACGGGACATATAGATTCTGTTGTTGTTAAGATGGGGAGGAATATATCCGTTATAAAAAGGTGCTCGGCTTTTCTGACACCACAATTGACCAAACAAGTCATCCAGACTCTAGTTCTATCACATCATTCTAGACTATTGGCCACTGATCTGGTCAAATGCGACCAAGAAAGATCTGGGAAAGCTGCAGCTGGCTCAGAACAGAGCAGGTCGGCTGGCCCTTCGATGCACACTAAGGCAGGCCCGGACTGGCCATCGGGAGCACCGGGAGTTTTCCCGGTGGCCTGGCCTCCACAGATAAAAAAAAAAAAAAATTATATAAAAAAAAAAATATTATATATTTTTTTTATTATACTTTTTTTTATTTTTATTTTTTGCCAGGCCATTGTTTCTAGTTGTGGCGGCGGCGCGGCGCGATAGTTTTTAGATAACCAGGTGGGTGAGGAACAACCAGGATTTCACTGTCTGCTACAGAGTTGGAGAACTATCTGACTCTCTCTCCCTCACGCGGACACACACACACACAATGGAGCCGTGCTGCCGCTTGTGATTGGTGGAGGCGGGACCAGGCGATACAACTGATTGACCGTGGAGGCGGCGAATGGAATGGCAGATGGCACACTCCCAAAAGGAGTTGTTAAATCTGACATTACAAAAAACAATATGTGGTGGTTATGATTGGGGCTGAAGTTGAATAAACAATTTATGAAAGAGAGAGTCAAAATAATTCCAAGATAATTCCAAAGATTACACACCTTTGCCACATTGGCTACAAACATAATCACTGAAAAGTTATCAAAAAAATAAGAATCTGATCAGACACAAGGGTTAAGTTGTTGTTCCCTTTCTAATTTCCTCAAAAACATCTAGTCTAGTTAATGTGATCAATATTATTTGACAATTGATGCTTTTTGTTGGAAATTTCAGTCAGTGAGCTCATACTTTGAGCTCATTTTATAGTTAAAATGATTGAGACAACGCAATCTTCTGTCTTCATTGTGCATGCATGCGTGTGCTCACCACACGTGATACATGTGTCACTATTCTGGTAGTGGCTACTGTTATTATAGTATTGTAATGAAAGGTCTGTTATTTAATGTTTGTGTAAAGGGCTATTTTAACTGTTGATGGGTAGTGCATCAGTAAAGTGAATATGGTATTGTGCTCTTGCCTTGTTTGAATAGGTGGAGAGAGTGGTTAACTGTATTATAATAGTAAATAGAAAAATATGTTGTGCTCTTGCTTTTTTCTTTTTGAAGGGGAGAGAGTACCATTGCTAGTGCCACAACAGTTTTATTTGAGGTTCATAACAGTACATTGTACTAAGCAATTGTTGGCTCATTAGTTTGTGATTCACATGCACTAAAATTCACCAGAATGCAGGAAATTAAGTCTTTGTAACTAAAGTTTTCCGGGTGGGGGACCCACAGACCCCCCACTTAAAAAGCCTGATTGGGGCTATATTTCGCGCTATATCTCCCGGTATGAATTATTTCCCCAGTCCGGCCCTGCACTAAGGTCTAGTGTAAACAATATGCATGTCAAGCTCTCCTGGAGGAAAGTCACAGAGAGGCTGACAGCATCACTCCTTGTTTTTGTTTGAAATATTAATGTATTGAAATATGCTAATTGTTTATATAATCTACTAACACTCAGCTCTAACATACATACATGCATACCACACGAGACATGCCACCAGAGGTCGCTATACAGTTCCTAAAGCTAGAACACAATCAATGCAACACACAGTGCTGTATCGAGCCATGGTTGCATGGAATTCACTTCCAGAACAGATTGCTAAAACACAAACTAAAGCAAGCTTTAAAAGTAGTGCTGTCAGGCGATTAAAAAAATGTATCTAATTAATTACAGGATTTGTAATTAATTAATCTAATGAATCACATTTTAATCGCATAACCATTTTAGGCCTGATATTCTATAATCATATTTCAAATGGCATGTGTCCGGATGGCAGAATTCAGTACTGTATCTACAAAACCTTCTGTTTAATCATCTTCCATTTATTCATTTGCTTAGATTTTTCAGGTCTGGTCAATTTTATCATGGTGTTATTCACAGTCAAAGATAATACATTTTTTATTGATATTCGCATTTGGTTCATTACAATTTACTCAAGCCTAGTAACTGACACAGTATTTCTGACACTGGGAATACATTCCCTGAGATCCATAGATGTCCCTAGAATCAGATACCAAGAACATGCAAATGGACCATATTAAAAAAAAAGTCTGTAAATGTGTATTCTACGTTCTTATGGAATGAATGAGATTTAAAAAAAAATATTAATAATAAAAAAATAGATATTTTTTGAGTTAATTTTCATAACACGATAATTTGCTGTGTAATTAATTTATCTAATTAACACGATAAACTGACAGCCCTATTTAAAAGACAACTGAAACATCTAACAGTACATTTAGACATATACATACACACACACACACACATAAGTTACCATTTGTTTAATTTTATCTTATTTTTAGTGACAGGAATATTAGTAGCCTATACAAATAGGTGGTAGTTTACTTTGCATGTATATCCAGTGCCTATTAATCGGGGTAAGAGTTTAGAGTATTATATACGTGGTATGTATATGGTGTCTCACTGCTTGTGAATTGAGTGCATATTAATATATACTGTTATGTAATGTATATTGTACTATGTATGATTCAATATGATTAGTAATATGTAATATGTTTGATAGAAAGTATATGGTCACTTTCTGACTCTTAATACCACTTGGTTGCTTGTCTCATGTAAATGTCTTATCTGTTGTCATTTATGTTATGTGTGGACCCCAGGAAGAGTAGCTGATGTTTTGAATCAGCTAATGGGGATCCTAATAAAAATCATAAACCATTACTTAATAATAATAATAATAATAATAATAATAATAATAATAATAATAATAATAATAATAATAATAATAATAATAATAATAATAATAATAATAATAATAATAATAATAATAATAATAATAATAATAATACACTTTATTTGTATAGCACCTTTCATACAAGAATATAATAATAATAATAATAATAATAATAATAATAATAATAATAATAATAATAATAATAATAATAATAATAATAATAATAATACACTTTATTTGTATAGCACCTTTCATACAAGAATTGCAGCCCAAAGTGCTTTACAGCTGTAAAATAGACATACAATCTGCATAAAATAGACTAAAAGCAATGCAGAGAATAAGAAAAAGAGTCAAATCAATGCAGATAATAAGAATACAAATATTGATTGAAACAATACAAATATTGATTAATAGTGAAATCATTAATTGTGACATCCCGAATTACCACTGACTTATACTGGGAGAGTGGCTTGGATTGTGCCTGCAGTACAATGACAGGAAGGATCCTAGTGTTTTCTGTTTTCTTACTGTAAGGCAGCCAATCATATCAGTAAGATCAGACCAACAACAGCATCTCTAGAGAGGAGAGAGGGAGGAAGGGAGATAGAGAGAGAGAGGGTTGCCCTATGACTCTCTTCTCCACTCAGGGCAGGATTAGGCCTAAGAGGCTTATATTGTTTCACGTGGACGACTGGGAAACACTAAGCAGAAACACACACACATACATTATGCACACACAATACTGTAACCATAGTCTCATGCTATCTTATTAGTAGGGTTAGGGCTGTGGCTTACACACACACACACACACACACACACACACACACACACACACACACACACACACACACACACACACACACACACACACACACACACACACACACACACACACACACACACACACACACACACACACACACACACACACACACACACACACACACACACACACACTTGCTGAGTTAGGTAGCAGATAGAACAAACAGGCTTTAGCCAATCGCTGGGGGACATTTATAGACTTCCTGACGACTAGCTACACTACAAGGAGTGAGATGTGTGTGTACAGTATGTGTGTGCGTTTCTCCGTGAATGACTCAGTGGCATCGCCCACATCTCCTGTAGAGTGTCACGGCAGTGGGCCATGCCCTTATCATTAGGTTGATTATGGAACAGGCCAATAATAATTTTTTTTATCAAATTTTCTTTTTCAAATTATTATTTATTTTTTTACAACAAACACAACATTGACATCAACAATAATAATAATAATAATAATAATAATAATAATAATAATAATAATAATAATAATAATAATAATAATAATAATAATAATAATAATAATAATGACAATACAAATGCAAAATGCAAAATATAAAATATAGAATATAGAGTACAAAATCAAAAACACTGAACAACACAAAAGTCATTACATTACATTTACATGTAAATTTACATTAGACATTTCATTAGACTTCCTCCCCCAATACCCCCCCCCCCCCAAGACCGCCGGATCCCCCAGGACCAACACCCCCACCCCTACTCCGCCGCTACATCACGCTCTTGACCAACTCGGCCGCAGCGGTCTACAAATCAATACCTGATTGACCCACCCCAACCAACCGAGCAGTCTATATCTCCAAATTAGGGATGTCCGATATTATCGGCCGATATCGGCATTAAAATGTGATATCGGAAAATATCGGTATCGGTTTTCAAAAAATAAATAAAAAAGGTTTTTTCTCTTTTTTTTTTTACATTTCTATAACCTTTATTTACCCAGGCAAGCAAGTAAGAACAAATTCTGATTTAATTTATTGTCAAAAGTATGCATAATGTTGTGTTAATTCCACAACAAGAGATATGTAATGTTAATTACCTGAAATTATTAAATCTTTTGGGGGGGGGGGGAAGCCCTGCATATATCGGCATCGGTTGATATCGGTTGATATCGGTATCGGAAATTAAGAGTTGGACAATATCGGTATATCGGTATCGGTAAAAAAGCCAATATCGAGCATCCCTACTCCAAATAAATAACGTCCAATAATGTCAGGGACCAGTGAATTACTGTGAGATTCTCAGGTTCTTTCCATCTCATAGCGCTAAGCTTTTTGGCTGCTGTAACGCCTGCCAGAATAATTATTTTCTGTTGTATGGATGTTGGTAGTGAAGATATATCGTTTAGAAGTAATGTTTCTGCCGTGAGTGGAATGGATATGTTACTGATGCCCGAGAGTCTAGCTGCTATAGATTTCCAGAAATGGGCCACTGGTGGGCAATCCCAGACCATATGCATATACGTGGCTCTTATAAGGCTGCGGTTACACTAATGGCTAGTTTTCGTTTAGTTGTCAGGGTCAGTTTCGCTTTTCAGAACGCAACGTAATGGCAGGCAAGTTAGACATTGTTTTTGCCTCGTGAGCACACTGATATATGTATATAGATGTAGTACAATGCCAAAGCAGTAGGTGGCGAACATGAAGGCAATTTTCAACCAATCAGAAAAGTTGAATGTGCCAATACACTTCCTGCAAAAGTCCACCATCTTTAAATGCCTCGCGTGAGCCATTTAGCCAGGTTTCAGGTTTCAGGTTTTTATTTAGACTCCACAACATATACAGATCATTAATCCAGCATACATTGCTGTCAAGGATAGTAACGTAAAAGCCTCTTGACTTATTTCCATCGTTGTCCTTGGGTGTCAAGGATGCTAGAAACACACAACTCATTACAGAATTAATCACAATTATTATCTTTGCATAATAATAATGGCACAACCCTAAATTAATACAAACAAACACATTTGTTGATACAATGTTCATTTATGTCGAAAGTCAGTGAGCTTCAGGAAGCACCCTTGGGGGAGGGAATTTGGGGGATGGGAGGGAAAATTGAAAACATAGCATTTATTTTTCAGCAAAGAAAGTGCAATAAAAGTGCAATAAACAAAACGGATACATTCACTGTGTGTTCTGCCTCATTTGTTGATGAAACAAAACTAACATCAACACAATTGACCACCAAGAGCGGATAGTTTAGTCTCACAAAAAGATCTCTGGTGTTGTTAGCTACATGCTAATGTGAATGGCATTCTCAATGTATATAGTTAGCATCGAGGCTATTAACACTTTGAATGCCCATCACAAGATATCTCGGGTTATCAGCCTGCGGGTTGAATGCCCATCACGAGAATTCTCGTTTTATTTTTTTTATTAGCGATCTGAATTCATATTTCATCAACCGAGTCTACCGTTGGTAAACCTGCCCCGCCAGGCGCTCAGATGTGAAAAAAGCACCCCCTATCGTCTCCCAGATGGTAATGCACCATTTTGGATTGGACTCAATGAAAATGGATGAGAAAAAAAAACTCCGGAATCCACATTTTACTTCTCACGCATGTAACCGGAGCCGATCAGATTCATTCTGGACCCTCAGCACAGCGTGTAATATGTGTTTTACAGTATACGCGTTGGATCAATAAAAGGATTGATTTTTGGAATGGCAATCAGGAATTGGAATAATCCATTTGATACCATCTGATCTCAGGTAAGGAATCTATTTGACCAGTCTTAGGATAATCAGACCCGTTTTCACGGAGATATAAGCTTCGGAGATATATGCTTTTCCCCTATAATGTGATATGGCTGTTTGACTGTAAGAGCGATCAGGAACTGAGAGAATCTATTTCAGCGCGCGGCACCAGCGTGCACACGTACACATCTAACGGTTATTTGAAACCGATTCATAAATAGGCCAAAAAATGACAACGTTCTAGAATATTACAGTACAGGGCGATTATCATGTAATCTTTTTTTTTCTCTTGAAAACGAGGGCTTTTCAAAATGCTATAAAACAGAAATGAACCGATAAAAAAACAATCCGCTTCGACAATGTTGACTGGAAATGAGTCATTGATAAGCGACGGGCAGATTAGACACATAGCCATAATTTATTGCACTACTATTTATTCTGTTGGTTATAACAATAAATGGTTGTCAGTCTGACAAGTGTATAACCTAAGCACTCATCTGTTACCCCGCTGTTTGATTAGCTATCTTTAAAAGGGCTCTAGAGAGCAGAAAGGTAGCATGGATATACAGTACTGGTATGATACTATAATGAAATTAGAGATATTGAGGAATCCAAAGGTACTGTACCAGCAACGTCATGCGTCATTACTGGCAAATGGGTAGATTTTGCTCCAAAGTTAAGCTATTTTACTTTTCACCTCAAGATATCTGAATGAAAATTGTCTCAATGGAACCCCACAAGACTCCTCTTTACAGCCAGGCTCATCTATTCTGAATTATTATCACATGTGGAATTAGACCCAAACCAGGCAGGGTAAATTTATTTTGTCACACACTATAAATACTGTAGAAAATAAGTTTTCCTGAAGCATCCTCATGTCAAATGGCTTGGAGCCATCTTTCTTCTAATTAGAAGTGCATCCAACACATTTGTAGGCTTTTATGATCTTAATCTTTTTTCTTTTTTAACTGCACTTCCCCCCAAATAAGGGCTGTGTTGTAAATTGTGACATGATGCCAATCATGACTATAGACTACAGAAGTGACATTCCATTTGTCCCTGCCTCCTTTAATTTATTTAATCACTTGGATGTATAACATTTTACATAATTGCTGTCAAGGGAAAAGCTTGCAGCTCCAAAAGGGTACACTTTATAGGAAAAACATCCTCATTTTCATATTGACATCCATGGTCTTTTTAACTTTATACATCAGGATTTGAATGGGTTTGATTGGCCCTAGAGGTCATGACACTCTCACAGCATAGAGAAGCATGACACTAACCCTAAACCTAACCATGACACTAACCCTAAACCTAACCATGACACTAACCCTAAAACTAACCATGACAACTAACCCTAACCATGACAACCAACCCTAACAACTACCCCAAAAACCTAACCATGGCAAATAACTAAACATGACAACTAACCCTAACCATGACTCTAACCCTGAACCTAACTATGACAACAAACCCTAACCATGATACTAACCATGACACTAACCCTAAACCTACAATAACCATGACACTAACCATGACACTAACCCTAAACCTAACCATGACAACTAACCCTAAACTTAACCATGACACTAACCCTAAACCTAACCATGACACTGAACCTAACCATGACAACTAACCCTAAACCTAACCATGACAACTAACTCTAAACCTAGCCATGACAACTAACCCTAACCATCACAACTAACCCTAATCATGACAACTAACCCTAATCATGACAACTAACCCTAACCGTTTAATTTCATTTTTATTTGTTCCATTCATGGCCATGCACAGCATCATTTCATAGTAAAAAGCACCTCCCAATTTGTATATTCCATGACCGAAAAGGAGCAGGGAGAAGAAAATCGCATTTTGCCTACTGTTACGGTTTCACCTCCACAACTTATACAACTTTGAATAACTTATACAACTTTAATAAACATAAACATAAACCTCCACAACTCTCTTTTCCACTGTCACACACCTCTGTGTCTGTCTCACCCTCCGTGTCTGTCCCATACACCCCCTGCACTTTGGCGCATGCTCTACAGCAGTGGAGGCTGCTGACCAAATTTTTAGGTGAAGCACAAATTATTATATTATATTATATATTAAATAATATTTTTAAAACATCCCCCACTGTGTGTCAGTGGTCAGTGGACACAGATGAAAACATATTAACATTAGGTGACAGCGGACCTGACCAGATGAAAACATATTAGGTGACAGCGCACCTGACCAGATGAAATCATATTAGGTGACAGCGCACCTGACCAGATCAAAACATATTAGGTGACAGCGCACCTGATCAGATCAAAACATTTTAGGTGACAGCGCACCTGACCAGATCAAAACATATTAGGTGAAGGTGACAAGGAAGCCACAGACTCATACCCCCCCGACACTCAACTAACCGCCTCGGACAGTCCTTCATACCAGTGGCCATCAGGCTCCACAACAGTGGGCAGCGACTGCTGCCATACATCGACCTAGAACTAATAGGAACCCAAGTAGGACAATAACACTACCTTATGCATACTGCACCTTATGTGGATACTGTGATACTGTGAATAATGAATAATGTATATTTCAGTTAGTTAGATAGTAAATTATATTGACCTATTTGTTTACACTGCTTGTGTTGTTTTCACTACCTGTACCCCCCCCCCCCTCCCCCATGCTGCTATGATGCCTGAATTTCAAAGGGGATCAATAAAGGAATATCTTATCTTATCTTAAAAGGAAAGATGAAATTACCTACCTGGGTTCCATCCTATAGAGGCAAATCTTTCCTGTGACAAAATGGGATCCAATGTAATAAAACTAAGTCAACCAACGAACTAGATTCCTGTACCGGATCTCCTCTCTGGTAAACAAGAATACCTTGAAGACTCTAACAGGAGCACTCATTCAAGGGTACTACGACTATGCTTGCACCTCATGGTACCAAAGCACCTCAAAGGCACTAAAAACAAGATTACAAACATCACAAAACAAACTGGTCAGACTACTGCTTGACCTTACTCCTAAAACCCACCTCACCCCTGTCCACTTTGACAACCTAGGATGGCTTAGAGTAGACGACAGAGTACAGCAACTTGCAATGGGCCTGGTCTACAAGATACACTCCACCACTAAGATACCCATGTGCATGTCGAAATACTTCCCAAAGGTCAGTGAATACCATGACCACAACACCAGAGGGAGTTCCACAAATCATGTTCAACCCAGATAAAATAATAATAAAAAAAAAAAAACGTTTTTTTTAATAAAAGAAAATAGTCATAACTTAGAAATTAGATTGCATAGGTCTATGAATCGATATCGCAATTCTGTTTCGATTAATTGCCCAGCCCTACAGTGTGTACAGTAAGTTAGCTTGGTGATTATCATTGTGATGTAGGCTAAGCTGCCTAGCTACTGTTAGCATACAAGCACTGTAGCCTACTTACTTTTTCATCCACAACGTTTTTTCTGATCCAGATGCATAAATCCACTTCTTCATGTTGCTCAGTTGCTGGTTTATACTTCGGTCCTAATGTTGGCGCAAAGTTTAATTTAGCCTGACTTGTTATAGCTGTACAGCTTACTAACTACTAAACAACAACTTTCTCATAGTCTCAACTTTCACATAGTCAAAATGGGTCCAGCTGCATGTGAGGAGGATAGGTTTAGCTCGGGCCAATCTCAAGTTTCTCAAGTTTCTTTATTATTTGTCATACAGAAGTACAGAATTTTTGTATAAAAGTATTCTGTACTTCTGTATGACAACTAATAAAGAAACTTGAGAAACTTGAGATTGGCCCGAGCTAAACCTATCCTCCTCACATGCAGCTGGACCCATTTTGACTTTGCAATGCAGAAATCTCTGATTGGATTTGCAAGGCTGCCAATCATATTCAACCTCCGTGTATTGGATGTCAAGGGCTGTCAATCAATCAATCCTCCATTCAATGGCAAGAGTTTAACTGCACAGACCGTGCTTAGATGAAGTTAATAGCCTATTTTGATTCGCTGTTATTTATTATTTATTTAACAATGGGTCACACCTGTGAAGTTTTCTTCACGAATAATTACTGCAGGCAATACTGCAGTGCAGGCCTGCTCAGAGCTGTACATTTTGGCCATTTTTGAAGAAAAAAAAATTCACTGGCATTTTTTTTACAGAGGAAAACATTTATAATAAAAAAATAATAATAATAATAATTTAAAAAAAAAAATATATATATATAGTTTTTTTTTTTTTTTTTTTTTATATAGGTATATGTAAATTAATAATAATTATGAATTATGAGTGAATTTGTGTTTCACGTGTTGTCATAGAGAAACCTCCACTGCTCTACAGGCGTGCAATCGGCACAGGTGATACTAATCACGCTGATGGATGGAGGCTCCGCACCTGTCTGCTAATCACCACACCACACTACAAGATACCTGGATATCCATTCATCAGCGTCAGATCTTCTTTAACTCAATCAGCGCCAGGGGTTGGGGCGCCAGGGGGCGCTAGAACGCCATTGCTTTAATTTTTGTATTTTGTATTTATTGGTTTAAAATACAGAGACAGTGCATATTAAGGAACATTTGACTGTAAATATGCCAGTTTAGCCAAGTTGGCTAATTTTCAACTGTAGTCTCTGGGGCAGGTGACATGAGCACAACAATAATTAAAACATAGTACAATAATTAAAACACAGTAGGAATCGATATAGGTTACAATACACTAAAATACATACAAATAAATACATTAAAATACAACCCCTCAGTTAAAAAACATAGTACAATAATTAAAACACAGTAGGAATCAGTATAGGTTACAATACACTAAAATACATACATTAAAAATACAACCCCTCAGTTAAAATGGTCGCACACTTGACCATCTCTCAACCATGATTTTAAGTTAGTTTTAAATGAGATGTAACTTTGATACTCCCTGAGCCGTGTTGGCAGACTGTTCCAGGTGTGGGCTGCTCTCACGGAAAAGGCTGTCTGACTAAAAGCAGACCTCCTGTTTGGGACTACACAGTCCCCTCTGACTACAGACCTGGTATATCTATCAGCAGATGCTTTCTGTTTTATGAAAGTACAGAGGGGGGGAGGAGCCAAGCCATGTAGGATTTTATAGGTAAGGCAGGCATCTTTGAATTTGACAAGATTGTCCCAGCTCAGTAGGTTCTGGTTTGCTATGCTATAACAATGGTGGTGGCTGTTTGTTTTCCTGTCCAGAACTTTCACAGCCTGATGGTAAACTACCTGTACAGATCGTAATGTTGTACAGGAGGCTTGTGTCCAGCTAGTCAGACAGTATGTTAAGTGTGACATAATAATGGCATTAAAATACAGTGCTGCTGCTTTTGTTGACAGAGAGTTTCTGATGTGACGGAAGTTTGATAAGTGAAACTTTGCATTGTTTACTACCGATTTGATTTGTTTTTTAAATGTAAGATTGGAGTCCATTTTTATCCCAAGGTATCTATATTCGGATACAACTGTCAACCTTTCTCCTCTGACATAGACATCAGGTGAGACAGTATTTTTTTAATCAATGGGGAGACTGCGAGATTTGCGAGTGCTTAAAATAGCATCCTGCCAGAGTATTTAAACCCTGCCTGCACGGCTCAGATCGCCCAAGAAAAGAAACGACACCATTTCTAATAGAGTGCAATACCGGCTGGAAGGCGTAGGCGGCGGTATTTGCCCTTTTGCTAGCTCAGACCCATTCCCAATGATAACATCAGGCTGGATGGATGGAAATTTATGGATATAGCCAGGGCCGCCTCAGGGGGTGTGCGAGCAGTGCGGTCGAACAGGGCCTCGCGGGAAGGGGGGCCTCGCACACAAAAAAATTAAAAAAAAATTCTTTTTCTTTTTTTCTTTTTTCTTTTTCTTTTTAAATTTTTTTTTGCGAGGCCCCCCTTCCCGCGAGGCCCTTTTTCATCACAGACCTAAAATCTAGTTTTGCTTATATGCTTATATATGTCACATTAGACTGAATGTGTCTGACTTGTTCCTGGCTCTGCGGCTCTGCAGATACACTATTGGAGCTCTGGGGCTCTGCAGCAGACATACTATTGGTTTCAACGAAGGGAGGGGTTACATGTGTACAGTCGGCCGGCGTGCATCAGCTGCGTCTGACTATTTCGCGCGTGCAGCATTGGAGGTTATGCCAGCCAAGACGAAGAGGACGGTCGTTCGGCAGATGGACTGAAGATGAAAGTTGTTGCATGTTAGAAAGTTCAGTCAGGCTAGCCATGTCGGCTTAGCTAAAGGCAGGGACAGCTAGTTAGCTTTAGCTACGTTATAATATCGAGTGCTAACGTGTGGTTCAGTCGGGATAGCCATGTCGGCTAGTAGCTTAGCTAAAGGCTAACTAGCGTTAGCTAACCTAGAGAGAGCGAGTGCAGCATTGTTATGCCAAGATGAAGAGGACGGTCGTTCGGCAGATGAACTTCGTCAACTCCACGGGGTTGTCTCCATCCTCTTGGACGTTTGGTGAGTTTTTAATGCACTCTATTCTATTCCCGCCGTGGAGATATCTCTCTCTCTCTCTCTCTCTCTCTCTCTCTCTCTCGGGCTGGCTAGCTATCGTGGCTAACGTTATGTTGGCTAACGTTATGTGGAGCCAGCGGGCCGGCTAGCCTTTGTAGCTGACGTTCTGTTGGACCAGCGGGCCGGCTAGCTATCGTAGCTAACCTTATGTTGAGCTAGAGGGCCGGCTAGCTATCGTAGCTAATGTTATGTTGAGCTAGCGGGCCGGCTAACTATCGTAGCCAACGTTATGTTGAGCTAGCGGGCCGGCTAGCTGTCGTAGACATTATGTTGAGCCAAGCGGGCCGGCTAGCTAACGTAGCTATCGTTATATTGAGCCAAACGGGCCGGCTAGCTGTCGTAGCTAATGTTATATTGAGCCAAAGCGGGCCGGCTAGCTAACGTAGCTAACGTTATATTGAGCCAAACGGGCCGGCTAGCTGTCGTAGCTAACGGTGTGTACCTGGTGTCAGTACCTATTTGCAGTTAGCCTATTTAGCTGATGTCGGCCGTTGGCTCCTTGCTACTTTGTTTTCTCTGGTATAGACCCTCTTCTCTTTGGATTTAAGTGTTGATCTTTGTCCTTTTGGATCTATGTATATTCATGTTGCCTTTGTGAAGTTATCTTTTCCTTCTGTTTTGTTCTTCCATTAAAAGTTGAATATCCTTTAGGGGCTCATCTTAGCTGTCTTGCTTATCTCTCTCTCTCTGTCTGGACCACAGACCCATCTCTCTCTCTCTCTCTCTGTCTGGTCCACAGACTCATCTCTCTCTCTGGACCACAGACTCTCTCTGTCTGGATCATCAGACTCTCTCTCTCTCTCTCTCTCTCTCTCTCTCTCTCTCTCTCTCTCTCTCTGAGCATTGCATTGCTTATAGTTGTCAATTGTGTCGGTCAGTTCATTGCAATTTTTCCTTTAGTCACATTTAGTTTTATCCTGCACCTGGCCTAAAAAAGGTTGGATGTGCACACAGCTGCTCTACTGTGTTTGTAGCAGAGCAACCATACCTGAAGCCTTGTAAACAAAGACATCAACACTAGAGTGTGTACTTCTATCTACACAGTACAGCCAAAGCATTCCCATTGCTAGGCAAAAACTCCACCTGTTTTCTACACTGCTTCTTCCCTTGCTGGATTTTCTGCATTACTGCCACTTGTACATGTGTGTTGTGGAGAAATTTGTACAGTGTTACAAAGCGATAACACTGTATATTGACTGTAGAACGGGAGCTCTCTCTCTCTCTCTCTCTCTCTCTCTCTCTCTCTCTCTCTCTCTCTCGCTATATGTTGACTGTATCATGCCCAGCCTCGGGCAGCGCTATTATTTAAGAATATGTTGACTGTATGTGTTTTCTCGTGATTGGCGCTGAACGGTTGGTGAGTTAACCCGACTTTTCTCGTGACTGGCGCAGAATGAGTTAAGAATGGCCTGGCAAGTAGATTTGATATTACTTCTCGTAATAATGTTTTTGCGTCTGTCTTGTGTAAATCCTCTTCCCGTTGTGTTCCCATGTATCCAACTTTCCCGTGATTTTTGACACTATGTTATCGTGTTTTTGTCATCGTGTTTTTTTCCCTGTGAAGACTTATTTTGTTTCCTCCCTCTGTGTCTTCACAGTTCTACTTCTGTGCTCTCCACCGGTCATGGTCATCCGCCCGCCAGGCTAAAGACGCACACATACCGCACTTGTTCTTTTCCCTTATTTCAACTTATTATTAAATTTGTTTTTAATAATAAATTAAATTAAAGTTTGGGGTTCCCAAACTTTTTCAGCTCGAGACCCAAAAGAGAAATTTGGTGTTTCCCCGGGACCCAAACTTACAAAAATACATCATGAATTGCCATAATATACATTTATAAACTACTGATAAAGAACACAACAAACCATTAATTTCAAATGTATATGAAATGTATTTATTTAATTATAAAGGTACATCACAGCAATAATCAGAGTGTAATGTTAAGTTGCTCACCACCTCATAACATATGTACATACAATTTTGTAACACTTTTAAATGAACAAACATGTTCTACTCTCCTTTCTATTTCTCACCCCTTTTTCAACTCTCCATTTCTTACCCCCTCCCTCCATCCCTCAACCTTAAACCCCAACCAGGGCTGTACACTAAGCTTTTTCACTAGGGGCACACTTGCCCCTAAATGAGAAATTTAGGGGCAAAGAATATTTTTTAGGGGCACATTTTTAAATAACTATTTTACCATTATAGTAGGGCTGGGCGATATGGCCTCTAAATGATATCGCGATATTTTGACATTTCCTCTAAAGCACTTAAAAATGTTTGATTTAACCCTTTGATGCATACAGTCACGCCAATATGATGATTATAATAAGTCCCTGCAACATATGTTTGCATTATTAAACCATGAAGATGCTTTAAAAAATAATTTAATGAAAATGTACTAAGAGTAGTCTACTGACACACTAATAAAAAAAAATTATTTACATCTAAGACAATTTATATAAAAACTCTTGGGTGCCTTTTACACAGTACTGTGTTTTCTATCCACTTTAGCCAAACACACACACACATATATATATATACACACACACTACTGTGAGAAAATAATAATCACATAGACTTAATGATTTTAGATTTCAGATAATGAAATTAAATGTTTATATCATCAACTATCCAGTTAGTATTTATACTGTGTGTGTAACATTTGGCTACTTTAAATCATTGAATGTAGAGAGAGAGCGAGAGAGAGAGAGAGAGAGAGAGAGAGAGAGAGAGAGAGAGAGAGAGAGAGAGGGGGCGAGAACGAACAAGAGAGCCAGCCCCCCCCTTCGGGTTTTGTTCTAGGTTCGCGTTTTGATCGTCTAAGCTGCCGTATGTGATGACGTCACACTCGAATGTAAACAGGAAGTGATGGAGATGCCTGGAGACACACGGAGATGGAAATTTAATGATATACAGAAATGAATAACCAATAAATATGAAGTTATGTTTAAACTTCTGTTGTCAAGCGTTGTCAATATAACCCACCCCCTTTCCTCACGAATGGAACTAGTCTTGTGGAGTCCGCTTTGACCGTTTTCCAGGGTTAGCAGAGATCGCTAGTTAGCTTAGCATAATCATAATGGATATCTTGGTTAGCAGCTACCGTTAGCTCATTGCTCGTGTCAATTAAATTGCATGTTATTAAAGGTCCGCGCTGGTCTGTCTAATGAAATTACAACCGCAACATTATATTGCACTGTACAGCCCTGGTTGTAGGCTAATGTTTTACTACAATTTGTATGGATTAATTTAGGAGTGAAATGCGAATGAAGGGTTGAAATCACCACTCGCAAGCTTGCCCCAGATATTATTTTAAACTCGCACTGACCAAATTAGGGGGCAATTTGCGATCATATCATCGCAATGTACAGCCCTGCCAACATTGAGCAACATTCTGATTAATTTGTACTGACTTATTTTTTTATTCTACTGATCTGACATGCTAGAAGGGGTATAATATTTCATCTATGGCACAATGAAATCTAATGAGAGGTATGTGGCTGGTTGAAGTTTTCACCAGCAGATCTATTCTGGGCTTGGTTTTTGAAAGTGCTATTCTGAGGTCATGCTGAACATTTAGTCTGTTTCTGTATTTGTTTTTCAGGTATGCTAGAGTATAAAACCCAGATTCACATAAGTATGTGGTGCCAAACTGAATCAACACATCTACAGCCTTTTTATTTAAGAAAAAGAAAATTAAAAATTAAAACTATTATTCTTTTTTTAATTGGCGACCCAATAAAAACGGGTCAGCAACCCATTTTGGGTCGCGACCCTAAGTTTGGGAAACGCTGCCCTACGGGGCTGAACATTATCGTGTCTCCCGTGTTGTGCATTTGAGCCTACCTGTTCAGGGCGAATACTTAAGTCCTGTGCTAACCAGCTAGGCCCAGTGTTCACCACTATATTCAACCGAGTCTGTGGTCCCTGCCTGCTTCAAGGTGTCCACTATAATCCCTGTACCAAAACACTCCTCCCCAACAGGCCTAAATGACTACAGACCGGTGGCACTCACCTCTGTGGTCATGAAATGCTTTGAGAGGCTGGTCAAGGATTACATCTGTGCCTCCCTCCCTAGTACCATGGATCCATTGCAGTTTGCATACAGGACAAACGGGTCCACTGACGATGCGGTCTCCCAGGTACTGCACAACACCCTTTCTCACTTTGACAGTCAGAAGGGGGGCTATGTGAGATTGCTGTTCATTGACTGTAGTTCAGCTTTCAATACCATAGTCCCCACCAGACTGGCTGACAAGTTGATCGATCTGGGTCTGAACTCCACCCTGAGCGCCTGTATCCTGGACTTTCTGACCGACAGGCCCCAGGCGGTCAGGATGGGTGGTTACATCTCCAACTCAATCACCCTGAGCATCGGGTCCCCCCAGGGCTGTGTTCTCAGTCCCCTGCTGTACTCACTGTACACACATGACTGTGTGGCCAGGTTCAGCTCCAACTCCATAGTGAAGTTTGCAGACGACACAGTGGTGGTGGGTCTGATCTCTAACGACGACGAGAAGGCCTACCGGGAGGAGGTTGATGTCCTGGTACGCCGGGATAACAGCCTACTCCGGAACATTGGTAAGACCAAGGAGCTGATCATGGATTTTAGGAGGATACAGCAGGGGACACACACGCCACTGTGGATTAATGGGGCTATCGTGGACAGGGTGAGCAGTTTTAAGTACCTGGGAGTCCACATCACAGAGGACCTGACATGGACAACACACACAGACACTGTGGTAAAAAAGGCAAAGCAGCGCCTCTATCACCTGAGACAATTAAGGAAGTACAGAGTATCGGGGAAGATACTCCAGTCCTTCTATTCCAGGGCTGTAGAGAGCATCCTGACTGGAAATATCACTGCCTGGTTTGGCAACTGCACTGCCCAGGACAGGAAGGCTCTACAGAGAGTGGTGCGCTCAGCAGAGCGTAATGCGGGTATTGCACTACCACCCAAATTCAAATTGTAAACCCAGATTTGTTTTGGCAGTCTGGGAGCTGTATGTTGAGTTTTTTTTTTTTTGTGGAGGACATCTTCGGTTTTGGAGAAGGCATGGCACCTGAGACAAAACACACTGTATCCTATATAATTGTATTTGAATTCACCTTGTTTTTCTGTTTATTTACATTGAGTACAGCTTGTGTTATATTACGTTTTGTTGTATTTTCTTGTATTTTTCTTTTTTTTATGGCCATCTTGGTCTATGTCATTTGTTAAGTAATTGGTAAAGTATATTATTATATACTTATTGTTATGTGTCTTGTAAGCCCATATGGGCTGGGCATACATCTGTATGTAAGACACGAAAATAAAAAATATCAAATCAAATAAAAAAACCACCCCTGCAGGACTTATACAATAGGAGGTGCAAATTCAGAGCCTGCAGAATAATGAAGGACCCACACCACACCAACAATAGCATGTTCAAGCTGCTGCAGTCAGGCAAGCGCCTCCGCATACACGCAGCAAGAACAGAGAGACTCAGGCTAAGCTTCTTCCCCCAGGCCATCAGAACATTGAACACTGATCTCTCCACACACAAGCACACATGGACACACACACACACCCTGCACTCTCTCACACACAAACATACAGCTCACAACTGTTAACAGTTTTTGTATAGTATAGTTAGTTAGTATAGCTAGTATAGCATAGTTAGAAATAGTATAACTGTTTATACAACAGGTAGGTCCGACCACACATTGTGATTGGTCGAGAGCGTCCTAAGCTGTGAGTATATTCATGATACACTCATGGTTAAATCACCATGAATATACCACTGCGCTGGCTTTAGAATGTTATAGAAAGTTTCAACTGCCATTCATCAAACGGAAACTGTCAACATGACCTACTCCGCGGACAACGTTACGTTTGATTTAACGTACCTGTAGGAGCTATTTGAATCTCAAACAAGCCTCTTGTTAAATGAGACGGTCTGGTCTACGGAGGAGATTGGGGAATCCCCCACGTCACGGCAGCATATATGCCCATATATGGACCAAGAGCGGTTCAAAATGTGTGTTGGGACGCTTTCACATATAGTTTTGGTGGACTCTGTGCGGTTCGGGGGGTGAAGTTGCAACATTGTTGCATTCTTCATTTGGTTCGTCTGCATTCACACTGCAATTTGTCAAGCGCACCAAACTTTCTGAACAATGTCACACGGTCGAAAAGGGCGCTTGTCTATTGGACACAATAGAGAGTGGAAATGCGTGTGCGTGACTGCGAGCCCTAACGTGTGTGCGCACGTGTGTGTGTTTGTGTGTGTGTGACTGAGAGCCGGAGGCGGTGCTGGTGATGCCTTCTGATGGGTCTCATCTTCGAAAGACTCAACGATATGTTTCGGGCTGGATGTGGGTTTTGTGCCAAGTATAACGTCCAGCCAGGTCATAACTTTATCGTTTTATGACAGACATCTGATAGAGTGTATGCGCCAATAATAACGATAATAATGTGTTTAGCCTATATTAAATAGTCTAATTGTTTTTTCAGCCTGTTAGTGTTAACTTTCAGCCTGTTAATAAATACGTCGTTAATTCAGTATTTAACTTCTTGAATTCATATTCATTTAGGCTATGCTAATTAAAAACACAAATGTTATGGACATCTAATTTAATTCTCTGCTTATTTATTAATATATTACTGACGCAGTTTGTGGCATTGATCCATTGTTCTATTGAAGCCCATTACCACCATCCTCTCGCTAAACAACTTGTACACCGCGTTGTTTTTATGAGTGCCCACAAGTAGCTGTTTAATTTGGTCTTGTGCCCATATTTCTATCAGGGCTTTCTTTCACCTCGTCATTCGCCCACGTCTGTCCACGAGACATGTTTACCGCGGTGTTTGTTTTTTTCCTTCTACCCAAGATGCACGGTTTATCAGGTGACTTCCTATATTTGGTCCGCGTTTGGTCCGATGAAGCGAACCGAGACCTACGTTTTCAGGCAGACCAGAGTTTGCGTGTTTGGTCCGCACCAGAGTTCGACTGAGCATTCACACCACCACAAAAAAAGCGGACTATCCGAGAAAACAAATTCTGGTCCGATAGTCCGGACCAAACAGCTCTGGTGTGAAAATCTGAATCAGACGGATAAAAGCGATGGTTTTGTCCAGATTGTTTGATTATTGACACTTCCACTAAATACATTAATCTAGCTACTAACTGGGGAGACTGATCAATTACGGATAAAGGAATATAGCGGGACGATCGATTACGATAGTTAACCTTAGTTAATTCTTGATGAATTGAAAATGGAGGACCCTTATGTAAACAAAATGAAAGTCTTTTTCTGGTCTTCATCTTCTTAGCAGTTGTTTGTATTGTACCCATTCTGTACCCGTTCTGCAATATGTTAATAAAGTTTTCAATCAATCAATCAAACCTCACATTGTTAAACTGGGCATGCGTCAACCAAAGTCCTGTCACAGCCACTCAATCTCCGAAAACGTTGGAGCAAATGTCCAAACAAGCGTTATTTGGACGAACTGACTACATATTTGAAATCTACATGGGTACATTCTCGCTTGATTTTTATAATAATACAAATAATGGTCCTAGGTCGTACATTAAAACAGTGTTCCACCTTGGTAAATAGGTGGTCGGACCTACCTATTTAAATTAGAATAATACGTCATTTGTTTGCGTTGCCAAGCTGGTTGATAGCCTACTCCATTTGAAATTCCATAGCAACGATACATTTTTAGGAACTATTTTTCTACGCCAAGTTCACTGAAATCAATCAAGTCAAGTCAAGTCAAGAGTTTTATTTGTCACGGCATACAAGTATACAATGAAATGCGGGTGGTCTTGCCCGCAACGATGTGCAATACAGTGGTACAACATATAATAGAATCCAATAAAAAACAACATTGTGCAATAAACAGGTAACAGGTAACATGGTGTGACATCTCGGTATCTGTACATACAAAATATTTACAGAGCATATAGGACATGCTAGGTAGCTTTGGTAGTGCAATACACTGTTACTGTTGTTATACTAATTTAAAGTGGCCTTTCCTTTTGGCCATAAGTGGGTGTGTGCGGCATGAGTGTGTGCCCGCTAGTGTTGTCACGATACTGGAATTTCGACTTCGATACGATACCTTGAAAAGTATCGATACTTCGATATTATTTCGATATCAAAAATATATATATATATATATATATATATATATATATATATATATATATATATATATATATATATATATATATATATATATAATTATTTTCTTTTTTTTTAACAAATTTAGCTTCAAATTTAGCTTCTCTCTGGTACTATAAGAGAAGATAAATATAACAATTTTAAAACCCTATGTTTATCTTTAGATCACACATTTAAAAATAACTGTTCATCTCACTTCAATCATTTATTGCAAATGCAGAACATGGTATTTTCTCAAGCAGACAGATGTAAACACTGTAATCTGTGTTGCATGTACCTGACAAACTGAACTGTTTATATTACAGTTAGTAACAGTTTCGTTTTTATTTAAAGATAACGAGAGAGAGAGAGAGAGAGAGAGAGAGAGAGAGAGAGAGAGAGAGAGAGAGAGGAAGAGAGAGAGGGAGAGGGCGGTAGAGAGAGAGAGAGAGGTAGCGGTAGATAGAGAGAGAGAGAGAGAGAGAGAGAGAGAGAGAGAGAGAGAGAGAGAGAGAGAGAGAGAGAGAGAGAGAGAGAGAGGCTATGCTCGGAGCATCGTTACATTTTCAACAAGATTGCTGCTATTTAAACACTTGATGGAAACGGGGTAACGTTAACCTTATGTCGACTGTAGTATTGTATGACCTCGACATAACGTTTAAACGTTAACGTTACTCCGTTTCCATGCAGTAATTATACAAGTAGCCAGCTAAGCTAACGGAGCTAGCAGTAGCTAACGTTAGCTGGTAGCTGTAACGTTACAACGAATCAGCTGTTGATATTATGCGCCATCAGTAGACAACGTATCATGTATTAAACTAGAGTTAATGGTTTAATGCTTCAGTCACAGTGACGTTGAAAGAGCAGCTGTCACGAACCTCTTTCATTTCTTTATGGAGATCGGCGCTGGCACTGCTCTAACACCGCTTGCAAATAGCATTGGGGCATTTGTAGCTTGTCCTTCGTTGTTTACTTGAAACCCGAAGTACCTCCAAACAGCACTTCTGCTGTTTTCTTTATCCACAAGCACAAGTTGCGGAGGCTCTGCATTTACCATCTTCAGCTAAAATGTTTGTTTACTAACTGAAGAAGACGGCTCTCTGTGAGGGGGAGGGCTGGACTCGGAGGAGCCGGGGGGCAAGCGCGCTGAGCGCTCTGAACAGCGCGTCAACAACTTGCGGTAGAACACTCGCCAGCTGGTACCGATACTGCAGAAAGTATCGGTACTTCGGGAAATGAGTATCGAAGCCGTTTTAAATATTCAGTATCGATATGTATCGATACTTCGATATTTTTGACAACACTAGTGCCCGCTCATGTTAAAGTGTTAAAGTGGCTGCTAGTGTGTGAGCGTGCACAGCGTGCGTGTCGTGTGTGTGCTCATGTGTGCTTGTGTGTGGATAGTTCAGTGTTCTGTGGCACTCAATGTTCATTGTTCAAGGCTCTGATGGCCTGGGGGAAGAAGCTGAGCCTAAGCCTCTCTGTCCTAGTAGCTGGGGTTCGCAGGCGTCTGCCTGACCTCAGCAGCTGGAACAGGCTGTTATTGGGGTGGTGGGGGTCTTTCATTATTCTGCAGGCTCTGGATTTGCACCTCTTGTTGTATAGAACCTGCAGGGGAGGTAGTGCCATACCCGTGGTACGCTCGGCTGAGCGCACCACTCTCTGTAGGGCCTTCTTGTCCTGTGCCGTGCTGTTTCCATACCAGGCAGTGATGTTTCCGGTCAAGATGCTCTCTACAGCTCCTGAGTAGAAGGACTGGAGTATCTTCCCCGATACACTGAACTTCCTTAACTGTCTCAGGTGGTAGAGGCGCTGCTTCGCCTTCTTTACTACTGTGTCTATGTGTGTTGTCCATGTCAGATCCTCTGAGATGTGGACCCCCAGGTACTTAAAGCTGCTCACCCTGTCCACGGTAGCCCCGTTAATCATCAGTGGTGTGTGTGTCTCCTGCTGTCCTCTCCTATAATCCACGATCAGCTCCTTGGTTTTACCAATGTTCAGGAGCAGGCTGTTGTCCTGGCACCAGCGTTCCAGTACCTCAACCTCCTCCCGGTAGGCCTTCTCGTCGTTGTCCGAGATCAGCCCCACCACCACCGTGTCGTCTGCGAACTTCACTATGGAGCTGGAGCTGAACTTGGCCACACAGTCGTGTGTGTATAGTGAGTACAGCAGGGGGCTCAGAACACAGCCCTGGGGGGACCCGATGCTCAGAGTGATGGTGTTGGAGGTCTGACCCCCCACCCTGACCACCTGGGGTCTCTCACTCAGAAAGTCCAGTACCCAGGCGCTCAGGGCGGAGCTCAGACCCAGCCCGATCAGCTTGTCCACCAGTCTGGTGGGGACTATGGTGTTGAACGCTGAGCTGTAGTCAATGAACAACAGTCTCACATAGCCCCCCTTCTGATATATAAAAGACCCTGGAATTGTCTCTATTCATCCTATATTTTTCCCGACGGTGCAACTTGCTTCGCTCTCGTGGCTGCGGGCGCATCACAGCTGTGGCAATATTCCTGATATTCCACTGGTTCTCGTGTATTATTGCTTAAATATTGTAGAGTATATTGTATAGTAGCGCATATAGGACTCATTACCTTTTAATTTGTAAGCTTAGCATTGTATTATTTTATCTTAGTACTTTTTATCATGTCTATTTTATTATCTATTCTATTTTATTCTATTATTATTTGTATTCTTTGCACAATCAAAGCGGGCATGGTCACCTTCATTTCACTATACTGTATGTCTCGTGTATGTATGTGACGAATAAATCTCTTGAATATTCCCGAGCCCTAACACCTGCCCCTTACTCAAAACAATAAAAAAAACAATAGAAATAGATGGTATGTCAATTACACATTTAACAAGCAATACTTACAATTACATGAGAACAAAGAAAGTCATAGGGAAAGCTATTACCCCTCAACTTCAAGTCTCGTAATTCTTTCTTTATACATTTTCTTGAACTGAAAGATATTTGTACAACTCTTTAAATCATCATCAATCCGTAGAGAATTCCATAGTTTTACCCACATACTGAAATACACATCTGCTTTAAAGTAGTCTGTGCATACTAGGGGTGTAACGGTACACAGACAGAAGCCACGGTTCTGTACGTACCTCGGTTTTGGGGTCACGGTTCGGTACGAGTTCGGTACAACAGGAAACAAATATTTATAATCATTTTTTATTAAGTTATACTTAGTTCCAACTAGGCTTGCCGTGGTAGTCAGTGATACCGGTGTCATTCTGTGTTCAGGAATCCACTGAGTAAATTTTGCCTACCGCCCCCACCCCCCACTGGTGTATGCTTTTTAAGTTTCAGTTTCACTTCTAGAGTAGACTTAACTTCACGTGAAGCAGATAAAAAAGACTCTAGAGAAAAGATGACATGTTACACAACAATGGCAGAGGATGTATCAATATTTGGGATTTAAACACTGCAGCAGCTCGACTGGAGTTTAGCTCAGAGGACCAGTCCAGATCAGCAAAAGTATGTTTTTGTGTGTTCTTTTTTTCTCTGATCAGCTGTGAGGGGAAAGTAGCGCAGAAGAAAGTTGGTGTGTGCGTGTGTGTCTTTCTATTGGTTAAAATTATTAGGCGAAGAAAATGATGAACATTTGCAGCCTATTGTAATGTCCCTGCTGTGTTACAAACATATCATTCATTCATGGTTTTGTTTCAGGGACACCTGTAGTAAAGGGGAGGGGAGGAGGGGAGAAACAGCCCAGTTCAAAGTGTGCGGTTGTTAATTAGTTATGTTGGCTTGTCATCATGCCTTTACAAGCTTCAATATTTTATTCATCATCTAAATGTGGCAATACAAGCTTGATATTCAACGTTAAAGATCAAAGTAAGCCAGTGTAAAGTAAACTAAAATGTGCAACCCTAGTTTAACCTAGTGTCTTATGACAGGGGTTCCCAAAGTCGGGGTCGCGACCCCCAGTTGGGTCGCGAGCCGCCGGGGGGGGGGGGGGGGGGGGGGGGGGGGGTGGGGAGTCGCCAGATGGTGTGAATACTTTCGGCAGCCAACATGCCCTTCCGCGTTGCTCTGATTGGCCGAGCGCGCGCATGCGCATGAGCCGCGACAAGCTCCTCAGCCTCTTAACGCAAATTTATACAAATGGAAGTATTGATTATGCCGTAACGAATCATTAAAAAAATATACCGTTAACTGGAATATGTTGTTTCTTTACACATATGTTGGATTACTGACATATTTAACCTGTCCTTAGAACAGGCTGTCATCCCCACCTGCCTGAAGAAGTCCACTATCATCCCTGTACCTAAAAAATCCAAGCCTGCTTGCCTCAACGACTACCGCCCTGTAGCTCTCACCTCCATAGCCATGAAGTGCTTTGAGAAGCTAGTAAAGGGCTACATCTGCTACTCCCTCCCCATCAACCTGGACCCCCTGCAATTTGCATACCGCCCCAACAGGTCCACGGAGGAGGCCATAGCCCATGTGCTGCACACAGCAGCATCACACCTAGACAAGAGGAAGGGGAACTATGTGAGAATGCTATTCATCGACTACAGCTCGGCATTCAATACCATAGTCCCCTCCAAACTCATAGCCAAGCTCAGGGACCTGGGCTTGAACTATGACCTCTGCCAGTGGGTCTTGGACTTCCTGACGGGCAGACCCCAGGTGGTGAGAGCAGGCAACTGCACCTCCTCATCCATCACCCTCAACATAGGGGCCCCCCAGGGCTGTGTTCTGAGTCCCCTCCTCTACTCCCTGTACACACACGACTGTGTGGCTCAGCGGAGTAACAACACAATCATCAAATTTGCTGACGACACAGTAGTGGTGGGCCTGATCTCTGCAAACGACGAGAGGGCCTACCTGGAAGAGGTCAAGGTCCTGGCGGGATGGTGCCAGGAGAACAGCCTCTCCCTGAACGTCAGCAAAACAAAGGAGATGATTGTGGACTTTAGGAGGTCGGGGGTCAGGGACTACAGCCCCCTCAGCATCGACGGGGCACCGGTTGAGAGAGTGAACAGTTTTAAGTACCTCGGAGCCCACATATCCGAGGACTTGACATGGACCACACACATTGACAGTGTTGTGAAGAAGGCACGACAACGCCTCTACTTCCTCAGGCGCCTAAGGAAGTTCCAAGTCAGTCAGAAGATCCTTAAGAACTTCTACTCATGTACAATAGAAAGCATCCTGACTGGCAACATCACCTCCTGGTTTGGCAATAGCACTGCACAAGACCGAAGCAGACTACAGAGAGTGACACGTTCAGCCGAACGCACAATTGGAGGGGGGCTTCCCACCCTCCAGAACATTTACAACAAGCGGTGCAGGGATAAGGCTAAGAGAATCATCAAGGACTCCAGCCACCCGAACAACTGCCTCTTTGAACTGCTGCGGTCAGGCAAGCGATACCGGAGTCTCAAGGCGAGCACAGAAAGACTCAGAAGAAGCTTCTATCCCCAGGCCATCAGGCTGCTCAACGAACAATAAACACTATGCAACAACCATCAAATGCACACAGCACACACATCCACACGCACACACTCACTTTAAACAAACAACACACTGCAGCACCCACTCTCCACACTTTAGATCACCTAAACACACTTTCTATTTATTGGTAAAGGATTTGCACTACAACTCGTACACCTTACTGTACCTAAATTGTACCTCATCCTATTTCTGCTTTGCACTATATAGTATTGTATATTAGTACATTGCATAGTATATTGTATATTGTATGGTAACTCAGTTAGTTCTATTCTGCATCGAACATTGTACATATGTCTATACTGAACACTGTGACCTCTATTTTTACTTCTATTTTACATGCTATACTATTTTATTTCATACTTATCTTGTCTAGCACAGTCTCTGGAGCGTAACAGTAAGAAGCATTTTGTATAAAAGTATTCTGTACTTCTGTATGACAACTATTAAAGAAACTTGAAACTTGAAACTTGATTATGTAATTGGTTTGTCATGACAAACCAATAAAAAATCGCGAATTAACCGGTGGCTACAACAACACACAGTAACTACATGCATCATTGTTTACAATGAACGGTGGGGCTGTTGTTGTAGCCACCGGTTAATTCGCGATTTTTTATTGGTTTGTCATGACAAACCAATTACATAATCCAACATATGTGTAAAGAAACAACATATTCCAGTTAACGGTATATTTTTTTAATGATTCGTTACAACGTAATCAATACTTCCATTTGTATAAATTGCATTAAGCAGCTGAGGAGGCTGAGGAGCTTGTCGCGGCTCATGTGCATGCGCGCACTCGGCCAATCAGAGCAACGCAGAAGGGCATGTTGGCTGCCGAAAGTATTCACGCCGCCAGATGATTAAAAAAAATCCAAACAAAATTATTTTTTATTTTTATTTTTTTTGCAGTCAGGCCACTGAACTTAGAAGCAGGCCAGGCCAGTGTTTCTAGTTGCACCAGCGCAATAGTTAGATAACCTATGTGGGGAACAACCAGGAGATCACTGCAACTCACTTGGAGAACTATCTCTCTCTCTTGCTCTCACACACACACAAAGGGAGCCGCAATGCTAATCATTGACACATGCTAGCCTGTAATAATCCCCCCCAGAAAAATCGACTTTGCATTTGATATATTGCAAATATATGCCATCACACACACTGGCATTTAAAGGGTTAGAATTATAAAATGAATATGTGGTGTTATGATAAGGGCTGAAGTTGAATAAAAGATTGTATTTTTTTTCAATTACAAAAAAAATGAAAATCCATAAAAATCTGTGATGTTGCTAATCATACATTATGCTAGCCTGTTTTTTTAACAATAATTTGTGATGCCATCACAAACACTGGCATTTAAAGGGTACACATTTTAAAATTCCTGCACCAGAATGCAGTAACAAAGAAATTCCTGGTGGGGGACTATATTGCACTATATTTCCTGGCCTGAATGATTTCCCCAGTCCGGCCCTGGTTAAAAGCCTCCAATGCTTATTAGTGTGTGTGCGTTTGAACGTTTGCATGTTTCAACCATACATTTCCATTTATAAAAAAACATAAAAAAAAAAAAAACGTATTAATATTTTTATAAAAAAAAAATTAACCTCCTATAATAGTGAGGGTCGCGGCTCTCTGACACCGTTATTTGTGGGTCGCGGCCTGAAAAGTTTGGGAACCCCTGTCTTATGAGACATATTCGTCGTATGGCTGGATGTACTGAACCGTGGCGTCCATACTGTGAAGTCCCGGGACGAATACGCGTACTGTTACACCCCTAGTGCATACGGATGCTTAAAATTACATTTCCTAGGGCGGCTGGGTGGCGCAGCGGACAATGCGCTCGTCACCAACGCAAGAGACACTGGTATCGAATCCAGCTGTCAGCGTTGCTTCCGGCTTGGCCGGCCGTCATACTGGCTCGATTGGCAGAGTCAGCGGGAGGGAAGCCGGTGGGTGGGTCTGGGTCGTTGTGGACTCCTACAGTTCGGTCGGGGCGCCTGCACAGCGAGGGAAGGATCTAAGAGAGGTAGTGTGACCTTCCACACGTTACACTCTCTCAGTGAGAGTCCGCGCTGCCAGGTGAAAAGAAGTGGTGGGCTGGGTACACATGTGTCGGAGGAAGCATGTGATTGTGATAGTCTCCGCCCTCCCAGACCGACGGTGATGATTGATTGATTGATTGATTTTTATTTAGTACATACAATTTATACAATAGTATAAAAACAAGGGGTACAAGGATACCATGTGAAAGTCTGTCGACTTGTTTCCAACATGGTCCCAAGAAAAATACAATAAATCACAAAGAAAGAGTTAAGAAGATAAAATAGATACAACAAGTAGATAAAATAGACAACACAATTTTCTGAAAGAGCCTCATTTCAGCATGTCATGTTCCTGTTCTTCAAGAGTGGTGGCCAAGCACCCTCTGCAACCTATTGTTGCAGATGTCGCTTCACACCCCTCTTGAAGACAGCAATAGTGGGGGAGTTTTGGATGGCCCTGGGCAGAGAGTTCCACAGCCGGCAGGCTGTAGACAGAAAGCCATTCTGTGAATAGGAACCCTTTCTAGGCTCATAAACTGAGAGCTGTCCAGACCGTAACTGTCGTCCGTGGACCTGGCCACGCAGGACAATACGAGAGCATAAATATCTGGGGGCAGATCCATTTAACATTTTATACATATGTCCCAGTTTCAGAAAGGAGACCCTCTGCTCCACAGGGAGCCATCCCACCTCATTGAAGTGACATGGCTCAATATGGGTTTGAGGTGGCAGATTTAGGACCAATCGTATGGTCTTATTTTGGCTGGTTTGTAGCCTGTGTTTACTTTTCACTGTAACACCACTATACCAGTACGTACATGCATAGTCATATTGGCTGAGGATCATGCAGTTGGCAAGCAGTTTCATAGTTTCCAGTGATAAGAACCTCTTTTTTCTGTGCAAAAATGTCACCCTTGTGTTAACTTTTTTGATCACCTTCAGGGCCATTGTTTTCCCTGAGAGTGTTTGGTCGAGGTCTGCACCTAGGTATTTAACACAGTCTCTAGACTCGACACTGAAGCCATTACAGCTTATCTCAAGTCGGGAACATTCCTTTAATTTATGTTTTGAGCTGAATAGAATTGACTCAGTTTTTCCAAGGTGAATCGATAATCTGTTGTCAACTAACCATTTGTGAAGGATTTCCAGCTCCCTACTGAGACCGGCTTGTATTTCTGCTGTGTCGTCTCCAGACACCAGAAGTGCTGAGTCGTCAGCATACAGTAGGAGTCTGCAGGATACGGCAGACACCATGTCACCATTTCATTATATGAAGATGCGACACCATTTATGTTCACAACCTGGGTCCTCCCAGTCAAGTACGACCTAAACCATCTCACCGACCCATCGTCCATCCCACAGGCTTTGAGCTTCTCAAGCAGGATCTGATGGTCAACAGTATCAAACGCTTTCTGCAGGTCAATCAGAACCATGCCAGTTCGTTTGCCACAGTCCATCTGGGTTCGAATATGGTCAGTGAGATCAATCAGGTAAGCATCCGTAGAATACCCAGGGCGAAAGCCAGACTGGAATTGATAAAGGAGATCTGTCTGTTTAAGAAAATCTGATATTTGATTAAATATGACCTTCTCAAGAACTTTGGAGATGACACTGAGAATAGAAACTGGACGATAGTTTCCCTCGTTTGTCCTATCTCCTTTTTTGTGTAGTGGAACCACTCTGGCACATTTTAAGTCATCGGGTACGATACCCTGTTTCAGTGATAGGTTGATGATATGTGTTAGAGGTTCACTAATCTGGTTTGCTCCGTCTTTGATAAACCTCACTGGTAAGCCATCTATTCCAGTAGCTTTATCCTTGCCTAGGGTATTGATCGTTTTTTCTACCAGGGCCATGTCCACTGGTTGTAATTTGAAGGAATCCTGTGCAACCTTATCTGAATAATAATTAAATACATGACTACTACCAAACTGTCCAGTGGGTTCGGGTAACTTCTTCACAAGTGTTGATGCCACTGTAGTGAAAAAATCATTGAATTTTTGGGCCACCCTTGCACTGTCAAAGCAAATTTCATTATCAATATCCAACCCAATCTTTGAAGAAGCTGAACAATTGTTTCTAATGGGAGCCCCCAGATTTTTTAGAGTTTGCCAAAGTTCTTTGGGGGAGTTTTTCACATCTTGGAATTTTGTTTTGTAGTATTCTATTTTGGCCTTTTTTACCAGACTGGTTACTCTATTTCGCATGTGTCGATACTCATCGAATAGAGTGCTATCGCCGCATTTTCTAAATGTTGCCAGAGTTTTGTCTCTTAACCGAATTTGTTCTAAGATGTCTGAATCCATCCAGGGTTTGGAACGTTGTTTGACTCTGACAAGCCTGATGGGGCATACTTTGTCTAAAACCGATAGAAATATTTCTTTAAAAATTATCCAAGCTTCCTGAGCTTTGTCGCACTCTGTAACCTGACTCCAGTCTTCAGACTGCAATAGTTGTTGGAAATTTTCCAGGTTGTACTTTTTCATTGACCTGATCATAACCGTGCTGTGTTTGCCTATCTGGCTGTGACAGATCTTTCTTGTGCAGTATGTGACAAAATGGTCACTGATTCCTAAAGGTAGCACCCCAGATTGACATATTTTTTCTTTGTCAGATGACAAGATCAGGTCAATGATAGATCTGCTAGTCTTAGGTCGCTTTCACATATAGTTTTGGTGGACTCGGTGCGGTTCTGGGGGTGAAGTTGCAACATTGTTGCATTCTTCATTTGGTTCGCCTGCGTTCACACAGATATCTGTCATGCGGACCGAGACCTTCTGAACAATGTCACGCAGTCGAAAAGGGCGCTTGTCTATTGGACAGTGGAAATGTGTGTGTGGCTGCGATCCCGTGTGTGCGCGCGCGCGTGTGTCTGTGTGTGGAGGACTGCGAGCCCTCCAGATCAGCGGAGCCGAGTTTTGACATGGCATTGATCCATTGTTCTATTGAAGCACATTACCACCATCCTCTCGCTAAACAACTTGTAGACCACGGTGTTTTTATGAGTAGCTGTTTTATTAATAATATAATAAGCCGCGCGCCTCGGTAATAATAATAAACCGCTTTTTTTCTTCCTTCTTCCCAAGATGCACAGATATATAGATAGATAGATAGATAGATAGATAGATAGATAGATAGATAGATAGATAGATAGATAGATAGATAGATAGATAGATAGATAGATAGATAGATAGATAGATAGATAGATAGATAGATAGATAGAGAGATTAGATGCAGTGTGCTTGTTTTGCAGTGAGTGCTGCGAGCAGTGGTAATAATAATCACTTCCTATATTTGGTTCGCGTTTGGTTCGATGAAGCCGAACCGAGACCTACGTTTTCAGGCGGACTAGAGTTCGCCTGCTTGGTCCGCGGACCGAGTTCGACACGCATTCACACAGACCCGAAAAACCGGACTATCGAATTCTGGTCCGAAAGTCCGGACCAAACAGCCCCTGTGTGAAAGCGACCTTAGTAATTCTGGTAAAATCATCAATCAATTGTGTAAAATCAAAAACTGAGCAAAAATTCGGTAGAGTGCGCAACGACCAGGAAGGGGATTGGGAATTGGCATAACGACTAACATTGGGAGGGGAGAAAAAAACGGAAAAAGGAGGAAAAAGATCATTAAAAAAATATATATTACATTTCCTAATATGGTTGTCATCCTCAGAATTTGAAACAAACGACCTCTTTCTGGCAATAATCTTGTTTTTTGCTTTGCACATAACTAATAATATCTTTTTTTTAATCAAATTTTCACATAACTAATAATATCTGAAACTCAAGTATATCTTTACGTTTCATAATTCCTGACTTAATAAACAATATGTTTGTGTGTTCTCTTGAATCCACATTATGAACAATTCGTACTGCTCTTTTCTGTAATATAACCAATGGCTTTATGTTGTTCATGTATGTGTTGCCCCACACTTCTACACAGTAACTAAAATATGGCAAACTAAGTGAACAATACAGAATTCACGTTGCCTTGCAAACATACTTTGCTTTGTTCAAAACAGAAATATTCTTAAAACACCTTTGTTTTAAATTGTTGGACGTATGGTCTGATGCAAATGGCAGAGTAACTATTGCTAAAATAGAATACTGTAACAGGAAAATCGCTTTGGTAGCGGCTTACGCCCCTAATCTTTACGACGCTAACTTCTACACTTCACTCACTAGAGCGATGTTAGATCTCCCTGGGTATTCATTTATAATTGGTGCGGATTTTAATGCCATCTGGGATCCTTCGATTGATAAATCTAATCTCACCACATCCTATGACCAGAAACAGGCCTCTACCGCACTACAGGCCTGGGCCAAGGATACAGGAGTAAATGATCTGTGGCGATCGCTCAATCCAACGGTGCGAGAGTACTCCTTTTTCTCAGCAAGACACAGGACATTTTCTAGAATAGATTATGTTTTTGCATCCCCTAGACTATTTGATAGCTTTGACGTTGAACTGGGGCCCATTGCACTGTCAGATCACAACTATTTACTCCTAAAGGGAGTAGAATGACATCCCAAGCCCCAAGATGGCGCTTTAACTCGACACTGTTGAAAAACAATGAATTCAATCTACAATTCAAAAATAAACTCAGTGAATTCCTGCAGATTAATGCGTGTTCGGTACAAGACCCCAGAACATTATGGAGATCGGTAAAGGGTTTTATCAAGGAAAACACTACTGTCTTTGCCTCCAACCTCCGCAAGAAACGTCAATCCAAATTGGTAGAGCTGGAAGTGCTTCACTCTTCGTTGTTCTCCTCTTTACAACGCAAATACTCGTGTCAACTGGAGTCTCAAAACAGGGGAACTTCTCCAGGGATGTCAATATGGCACTCATATCTATTCTACTTAAAAAAGATAAAGACCCCACCGAATGCGGTAGTTTTCCCTTAAGCCTCCTCGGAACCGATCTCAAGCTGTACGCTAAGGTACTAGCCATCCGACTTCAAAAACATATGACATCTTTAGTTCACCCTGATCAGACAGGCTTCATAAGAGGCCGCGTGATCACGGATAATATTAGACGGTTACTGCATGTGATAGACTCCAGCAAGGATGCCGCGCCTCCTATAGCTGTACTATCCTTGGATGCGATGAAGGCCTTTGACAGGTTGGAATGGTCTTATTTATGGGCAGTACTTGGAAGGATGGGGTTAGGAGAGGGGTTGTATTATTGTTCATGCAAAACCCTACCACCTCCCTACCTCATCTCCTCAAAGTAATAGATGATTTTGGCAATCTATCGGGATTTAAGATAAACTGGCCAAAATCGGCCTTCCTTCCACTCAATGTGACTGCAAAGGCTACCGCCCTCCCAGCAAATATACCCATGGTAGAACACTTTAGATGTCTTGGAGTTGAAATATTCCCCACTATATGCCAAACGGTGAAGTATAATTATTCCGGATTCTTAGATAGGATCACAAATGACTTCGGCAGATGGTCAAAATTTAAAAACTCATTACAGGCCCGATCATCAATAGTTAAGATGGATGTTTTACCCAGAATGAACTTTTTCAGCTCAATGTTGCCGTTAGCCCCCCCTGTTGGTTACTGGAAAAAATTACACTCCGCTGCATATAAATTCATTTGGAACAACAAACCTCCACGAATAAAAAGATCCACTGCACAGAGAAATAAAGCCGACGGGGGTTTAGCATTTCCAGACTTCAACTATTATTTTAAAGCGTTCTCTTTAAGACCACTGATCACCTGGTTTGATTATCAAGCATCTGTATCGTGGAGGCCATTAGAGGAGAACATAGTGGCACCACATAGACTGCAGGATATAGTGTACACCAACTTATCAATTAAGCAATGCAACTCGAGATTTGGCCCTCGTATTACACATGTGATCCGGATATGGCGTGAAACACAGAAAAAGTGTACAAACTGCCATAAATGGCACAGTCATTCTCCCCTATTTAATAACAATTTACTCCTTATTGCACAACAAGATTTCCTAAATGGGAAAAGAAAGGCATACATACATTGGGGGATATCTTCGATGACCATGGTTTCTGCAGTTATCAAGATATACTTAACAAATTTAACCTCACCAGCTCCACTTATTTTTTCTATCTACAATTAAGAGCAGCTTTAAAGGCTCACAGAGTCCCATTAAAGATTCCACTTGAGCACCACAGATTTTACAAAATATTTTATGAAAAGGAGACATCGAGAGGCTTCGTCTCTGACTTTTATCGTCACTTACTTACGTCCTCATATGAAATCCTTCCCTTAGACTTGGTTTGGAGGAAGGATATCCCAAACTTGGAAGTAGATTTTGATTGGGATGAAGTCTGGGCAAACGTACGGCTATCATCACGTAACCCAGATCACCAACAGATTAACCTTAACTTTGTTCATAGGACTTACCTGACTCCTAGACGTTTGCACCTAATGGGGCTCAGACAAGACCCTTGATGCTCCTTATGTTTAAACAGTGATCTTGGTACATTTATGCATATTTATTGGGAATGCCCTCCTGTTAAGATATTCTGGGAAAAAGTAACCACTCAATTATCAGAATTTCTTTTTCTGACCATACCTATACTGCCTTCTGTATTGTTGTTGAATGATGTTTCTCAGTTATCAACCTCTGTACATGTAAAAAGACAAATTTTGTCCGGTCTTACGGCTGCCAAAAAGTTGATAGCGCCACGCTGGATTCAACCGGATAAAATGTGCCGGAAGGTGTGGGTTCTTACCTATCTCGATGTGATTTATCTAGAGCAGTGGTTCTCAAACTGTGGTACGCGTACCACTAGTGGTACTTGGTGGTACTGCTGGTGGTACTTGAAAACATTTACAAAAAAGCAATTTCTTTTTTCTTTTTTTACTATTTTTTTTTTTATTATTTTTTAAACATAACATCAAATTAGACACACAGGCATTAACAGTAAACATCCAGTAAAAATTTTTTTTGCAGTCAGGCCACTGAACTTAGAAGCAGGCCAGGCCAGTGTTTCTGGTTGCGGTGGCGCAATAGTTAGATAACCTAAGTGGGGAACAACCAGGAGATCACTGTGACAGAGAGTAATGCAGTCTAAACAGTCATAAATCTTTAATTCAACTTCAGCCCTGATTATAACCATTTATTTTTAGATTTTTTGTAATGTCAGATAAAAAATCTGACATTACAAAAAATCCATCAAAATCTGTGTTGCTGCTAATCATTGACACATGCCTAGCCTGTAACAATCCCCCCCAGAAAAATGTACTTTGCATTTGATATATTGAAAATATTTTACTTTTTGTGTGTTTTTTTTAACAATAATTTGTGATGCCATCACACAAACTGGCATTTAAATGGTAAACATTAAAAAATGTATTAAATGTGTTTTCTTTTCTTTTTTACAATAATTTGTGATGCCCATCACAAACACTGGCATTTAAAGGGTAAAAATTCAAAAATTCCTGCACCAGAATGCAGGAAATTAAGTTTTTGTAACAAAATAATTGTGTGTGTGTGTGTGTGTGTGTGTGTGTGTGTGTGTGTGTGTGTGTGTGTGAGAGAGAGAGAGAGAAAATTAAGTACATTTGCTGAAATACAGTTGTTCTTAATTTTCTCACTTGCTATGTGAGAATGTTAGTTATTATGTTCTCAATGCCCCTTGCATTGTATGAGTTGTGTGGAAGCGTTTGCTAGTTCTAGTGCTATCCCTTTGTACATTGTGGCTGTGTCTGACAAAAGTTAACAATACATAATGGTATTAGGAATACATTTGCCTCCTGTGTGAACTGCGCATATCTGAATAGACTGTATTTTAACGCCGGTCATATGGTGGTACTTGGAGAGCCAGCTACGTTCTCAGGTGGTACTTGGTGTAAAAAGTTTGAGAATCACTGATCTAGAGATATCTACTGCACAAATTTTAGGTGTTAATGAAGCCAGCATAGCAATCTGGTTAGCTGTGGTGGAGAAGATAAAGGGAAGCATATGAACTTGTAATTTCGGATGTTAAATGGAATAGTGGATGTATAGTCCAAGAGGGGGTCCTGAGGGGGTGGTGGAGGGGGAGAAGGGGAAGGAAAGAGCGAGGAAGAGCGAGCAAGAGCACATGTATTGTATTGTATTGTATTTATTATTTTTATGTCTTTTAATCTACATTTATTTTGATTTAATTACTGGACTGTCATTATTGTTATTATTATTTCTGTCATTGTCCTGTTATTTATCATTGATTTTTACTGTTACTGTATTGTTTGTTTAGTTTTATGTTAAATAATAATACAATTAATAAAAATAAGAATAAGACATAGATGAGACATAACAGTTATAATGTACATACAAAAATACACTTTGCAATACACTTCATATAATTTGATATTGATATACAAAATAAATAGTTTTGGCCGCAAAACCGAGCCTTATGGGACTCCACTTTCAATATTCATACACTCAGATGTATTACCAGCTAACTGTACATTGTTGTCTATTATCTAAATAGCGATTTAACCAGTTTAGGACTACTCCTCTCACATATCAATTTGAAATAAAAATGTTATGATCTATGGTATCAAATGATTTTTTTCAAATCATGTTTATATTTATTTACTATAATCATGTCAATCCCATCACTATCAGTTGATGTCTTGTTTTTGGATTTTGCTACAATGGATCTAATTCCATTTTCATCACACCATCACAACAACTTTCAATTCAAGTATAAAACATGAAACCATGACTGTCAATTCAAACTGTCAATTCAAGTACATAAAGAATGAAAATGACTAATAGCAGCGATATGTGTAATTCATCTTTTTATATTGTCTTTGAGATCCCAGAATAGGCCTACATAGTAACATTACTATTACAGCCAATTCTGTTTTTGAGTTTGAATTTAAAAGGTATCAAATGGAACTTTTTGACCACTAGTTGATATACTATACACCACAGTAGGAGAAAAAGGGGTCCTGGAAAATGGTGTATCATGAGTTCTACCCGTGAGCGCATGAGGACGCACAAGCACGCCACTATGTGATGTAGAACACAACAATAGTGCACTGGAAAGCTTGTAAACATGTCTCAAAGATTATGCCATGCAAGTCTAAGTACACATGGCCGATACAGTAAAACTGCGAATGGCTCATTAAATCAGTTATATTATCGTATAGCTTACGCTCTGCACTCTAGTGGAACCACATCCCTTATCAATCTAATACTGAATAATTTTCTTCACATGTACACACCCATCCGCCTGGCCACACCCACATCCGCTCCTCTACATAAGCGGGGTCGTGGCCATACTAACAGCTCCTTCCCTATTTTCACCACCGTAGAAGTGACTGTATACACCACTTTGAGTTTAGTGCCGAAATAGTTGTTGGAAATGAGCTACGTGGACATTGTATCTTATTTTTCTCTCTCTCGCAATTTTACGAGAAAAGCTAAGACATAATGTTTGCACCTTCGGAGGGTTTGGACGCTCGCAACGTCACCCTTCACCAGCGCTTCACCATCGCCACGTCCTCCGTGCGTCGTGGGCCGTCTCTGGCTCCGTGGTCGTGGCAGCCAGATACGCCCGGGCGGCGACCGGTGGTGAGTTTGCCTCTCCGAGGGGCCGTTGAGCCTCCATCTCCCGTGAGATGGCCTGGTTCCGGCCCTGGTTCCCCCGCCAGTGGACAGTCAGCCAGTAGGACAACAGCTCCTCTGGTGGCAGGGGATTTGCGACGCAGACTCTTCGCCTCAGCTCGCTCTCGTCGTAAGGCGGCGAGCAGCAGGGGCGAACGGCCATGCTTTGATGTTGTGCTGCAGCCGGACGAGAGTTCTCTTGCCTCGTCTCCATTTCCGATGGAGACTGAGGATTATATGGAGGGGGCGAGAGCTCTCTTGTTCGAAGCCCCAGTAGAGACGTATCACTCTCCCCCTCTGGGAGTGGCAGGGAGTGTTGCGTCTCCTTGGGGTCCCTTGTACTCCAGGGTTGGGTTAGAACCTCCGACCCTGAGACAAGATGCCCAGCTATCTGCCGCATCGGATGGTGGCCCCCGTGGCAGCCTCCCGTACATGAGGGACGCGAGTGATGTGGAGGGAGGTACGCAAGGGGAGTTGCTTGCCTTGTTCCCCGAGCTCATGGCGGCCGCCGCAGCCGCTAATGGCGTGGCGTTGCCGCAGCCACTGCCGGCACCTGTTCCTGATGACATGATAGGTCATCTCTGGCAACGTCGTCCTGTGAGAGAGACGGGTGGTGTCTGCCCATTCTTCCTAGCGATGGAGGCCTACGTGACACAGGGACAGGTAATCTCCCGCATTGTTGGCCTTACCCCCGCCTACGTGCCAGTCACGCGGGTGATGGGTTTGGTCCAGGGGCTAAAGGACGGGGTGCCTCGGCTTGATAGCCCGATGGCATCCATACTTTGTCCCGAAATGGTGTGGGAGCCGCTGCGAAAGCCGGTTCCCCAAGGGAAATCGGCTAGGCAGTTGGCTAATTGGAGTGACCAGGTGTACATCGCCGCAACTCAGAGCCTAGCTGCGACCTCCAACATCGCGCAGCTAGCGTGCTACATGTCGGGGCTGATGGCGGGCGGGTCGGTATTGGATGACCATCAACGATACCTTCACGCCCAGGCGGCTGGAGCCATCCTGCACCTAACCCAGCTGCAGGCGATAGCCGCGGGAAAGGAGCGCGCCCTGGCCACTCCCTCCCAGCGCCACCTTTGGCTGTAGCAGGCGCGGGTGCCGGAACAGAGGAGGATTCCGCTGCTCACAGCCCCCCTCTCCGATGCTGGGCTATTCGGGTCGGCCATGCAACAGATGACGGCTGCCTGCAGAGAGATGGAGGAGGAGCGCTCCGTGCTCCAACCCCATTTCCCCCGACCTGATGCCACCGGTGATGTCCGGAGGAAGCAACGCCGGCAGAGGACCGTGACCGTTGCCTCCGCCACCACCGCCGCTGCTGCTGGGCCTTCGGCGAAGAAGGCCAGGAGTGGAGGGAGTGCCTCGTCCCCTGCAGCCAGCCGCACCACGCCCGGAGGTAACGGTAGGGATCGTCGTGACCAGGCTCCCCAGAACCGTTCCTCCGGGCCGGCTCCCCGTGGGGGCAAACTGCACTCTGCACGCGGCAGGCGCTGCTAGTGACTCCCCTGTTTACCCCCCCCCCCCCATAACATATGATTTTGTTATTAAATAAAAAAGTCCCTCATGGTGAGGGACTAGTTTTTGTTACAAAATGTGTGTTTATTCACTATATATTGGGGATACGATGTATAACCCTCACCTAGCTGTGGGGTTGTGCGTTTGCTTAGGGAGTAGGACAGTTTTCTTGAAAATGTTGTTCTGGTCGCTATACATAGGCCTGTGGCTAGCACTCGGTCGAAAGACTTGTCTTCCCTCATCATGAAGATGTAGTAAGAGTGAACTTTACCTTTTTTACCTGAGGGGGTTGTGTGTATTCTGTTACGTTTGGGAAACATGGCATCGAGTCCACAACAAGGTTAGAGTGTTAGCCTGTAGAAATAATCACATATGTAGCTTGTACCGAGGTCTTCGACCCTCTCTTTAAACGTCTGTGTTTTCTCTTTACTTGGTGAAGTATGTAAACACGGGTGACGTGTTCGCACATGAGCCTAAAGCCTTGTATAAAAACCCGTTTTTCACAAATGAGTTTATCGTCTGTGGCTGGCGTGCAATGGTTGAGCTTATCCTAGTGGATATACACTTTTCATGTAGCATGCTAGATAACTGGTATCATGCACTGCTTGTTTGTTTTCATCGTATCCGGGGTATGGGGTTATAAGGGGGTGAACTGATAAACCCCTCCCCCCATTTTTTATGATTGGCCAGGGGGTTGGGCCTCCTGTTCTTCGGTCTTCCTGTCACGCTGTCAGGTCAGCGCGTCACAGGGTGGGGAGAGTGGGGGGGGGGGGGAGTTCCCTGGTCCCACGGCATATTTGGGCAGGTGGGTCACGGAATTTCCCCGGCCATAGAATACGTCACTGGGCGCGTTTCTATTGGTCGTGAGACTTCCGTGAGTTTTTTTCAGGCTCCATGTTGTGGACCGCTGTCATTGTCAAGATTGAGTTATGCTGTGTGTTGGAAACTTTTGTTTTCTGCTCTGCTCTCTATTAGCATATGTGTTGAGCTTTTGGTCACGTGGCTCAATTTTTACATATATCTTTTCAATTATTACTCACGTGGGAGGTCTCTCTGGGGGTTTCCTGTCTCCTCTCTTTTATACAGAGCAGTGTTGACAGGGTTTTTTCCCTCAGGCGCGTCATATGGGGCCCATATTTGTGTCTTTGGCCAGCTTCCTGCCGCTCGTCCCAGGCGGCGTGGAGGGATCATTATCTGGTTTCCTGTTAGAATTACCATTGAGGTGTTTTGGGTCTCAACGTGTACATGGCGCTGGCCCTGGGTGTTTTCAGTGTGGAACCGCGCATGGGCTGGCGCGCCTCGGTTGCTCATTATAAAAACGCAGTTGCTTGGTCCATATTGTGTTGTACCTTGCGCTGTGCTAAGGGGCCTGGTCCTTCTCCATTCTTTTTCGCCCCTCCCTTCCCCTGCTCGGCGGGGCTGGGAGGGGGCTGTCGAGGTGGTTCTATTGTACCCCTCTGGCATCCCTGTGTACGTCCCGGTGCGCCGGGCCCAGGTCCGGACTCGTTCTCGTCAACCTGGGTTAACCCCTTCTTGAAAACTGAAACACTTGTACTGCCTGTATAGCCGGTGTATACACGCAGTTGTGTTTTCGGAGTTTTTTTCTTGGGGGGGTTAAGGGAACAACTGCCTCCTGTTAAACTAAACATAGGGGGGTGGTTGATTCCCCGGTGTGTTGGTACCAGAGTCGACTCTCGGGTTTAGGCCAGGCTTGACCCCGTCTGCCTGCGAGTGTGCCCCCGCACTTTTCATGACGTCTGCCAATCGTGTCAGGCTTCTCTACCTCGGCCTCTCTAGGGGGTCGGGTTTTGTGGAGGCTGCAGTGCGACATGGTGCACAGCATACCGAACGCCCCTTCCGCCGGGGTGCTGTTCACAGTAGACCCCTTAGGCGCCTGTCTAGTCCGCAGTGCTCCGGGCACAGGTCAAGTTACCCTCTTGGCCTGTTGCCAGGATTGAGGGATCAACCTCTTTGGGGGTTGTCTCCCCGGTGCGCCGACTGGCCCCACAGTGTTGTGGGGGTGTAGCCTATGTAGAGTGCTTCAGGGCAGCGTGCTGTAGGGGGGGAAGGGCCTGCTCTTGGATTGGGCCCTGTCCGATACGCTGGCGATGTGGGGGGTGGTGTCACTAGTGACCGCCTGGTGGGGTCTCGATGCTACGGCATCGTTGGCCTCACCAGGCCCCCTTTCCGGGGGGTCCTGACCCTCAGGCTGTTCCTGGGGCTGGGTCCTCCTCCTCGCTCCGCTGCTATGGCCTTGCCACGGGGTTGGGTTCTTGACCTTTGACCCCGTGATGTTAGGGGCTGTAACAGTTTTTTTTCTGTTCGTTCCCTAGTGGCATGTGGGATGCGCGCCTGAGTAGTCGCGGGTCCTTCTGTGTGAAGGGAAGTCCCACGATCTGCTCAACCTGTGTGTTGAGTTGCTAAACCCTCTTCGCACAGTCGGATCCGATTCCCTCCCGTCTGCCTCTAGGGGGGTCCGGGGGCTCGTGTCCTCCCCGGTTCTGATGGTTGTGGAGGGCCTCAGCGGGTACATTTGTCGAGCTTCCGCTCTGCTCAGCTCCTGTGTTCCACTAGAGTGCAGAGCGTAAGCTATACGATAATATAACATACAGTTATCCTATAACCATAGTTATATGAGTATAGCGAGCGCTCTGCACTGACTCACTGAGGACCCCGTGGTCTTCGCCTTCGGTGGTGAAAGACCTGGGAAAGAGCCGTTAGTATGGCCACGACCCCGCTTATATAGAGGAGCGGATGTGGGTGTGGCCAGGCGGATGGGTGTGTACATGTGAAGAAAATTATTCAGTATTAGATTGATAAGGGATGTGGTTCCACTAGAGTGCAGAGCGCTCGCTATACTCATATAACTATGGTTATAGGATAACCGTATGTTATGGTTCCTTTGGTTCCGTGCTTCAATTCGATTGGTCTATACATTGAAATCTAACGAGTCAACCGCTTGTCAATCAAAGGAGGTCGGACTCATTACAACTTCGCCAAAACCTAAAGTGAAACATAGCACAGATGGGATATAAACATTGTGAGAACAAAGAAATGGTGGAAATTGATTTTGCAGAGTTGTAAGAGAGAAAACTCTGTCTATTTGGGTGGAAATAATATGATATATGAATATAAACAAAGGCTACATGTAGAGCCTTCCCTCGCTGGCCTAACGTTACCTCATTACTGCTCACACACAAGACATGTGTACCACACAGCATTTTGGTTTTAACCTCAGCTGCAACGACAACATACAGATACAGCGCTCACAACTCAAACCTCTACTGCTCCTCTACCACTCCTCCACCACTGCACTCCAAACTTATTGTGTGACTCCTATTGTTCTTGACCGGGCCAGATTTCACACCTCCACTTCCTCCCACAGGCTGGGCAGATTTTCATCTTACATTTTTATTCGTCCCAAATGTCCCAGCCCCATCGGATTTCTTAGCTTTTTTCACTGTTTACTTATCATGCATTGCAACACTAATATATGGTCAGTACCCCAAGTCAGACTGCCCATATACAAATTATTTTGGGGGTCTGAGGGCAGTAGCCCCCGACCCCCTCCCTGGGGAAGCACTTAAGTTAAGTGCCCTCCCTTTGTTCACCCAGCCAGTACCAGCCCCGGAAAATTAACACCCGAGTACTAGACTTAAGTGGCAACAAGCAGCAGACAAGCAGCAGACGAGCAGCAGAATTGGTTTGATTTTTGAGCGCTGCGTCTGTAGCGCCATAATGAAGTGTGACCTACAGTAATTGGAATCACACAGCACCAAGCCTCCGCATCTCTTGACTTAATTAATTGTCTAGTTGTTTAGAAGACACATGTCACGACGAGCCAATAATGACACTGACTAATCAGCGATAACTTGTGAAACGGCAATTAGCTGCCTAGACACTGTGGGAGAGCGATGCCGTGTCTGTGCGTGTTTTGCATGTACAGTATGCTATGTATGTATGTGTATGTGTGTGTGTGTGTGTGTGTATGTGTGTGTGATTATGTTTGTCTGTATGTGTATGTGTAGGCCTACTGTTTGTGTATGCGACTGTATCTTTGAGTCAGGGTAGGGCTCATGGAGTGCAGGAAGGAAGAGATGGTGGACAAGTTGTCAAGTCGCTTTACTTTACTTTGCAATGAGTGTTTACTGGTTACAACCAACAGCTAAAACCAAAGGCCAAAACTGAATCCCAGAGTCTTAAAAGAGTGAATGTCTACATGACCCAAGTGGGTCACCTCAATCAAATTATCTATTTAATTTATCTATCAAACGTTTTACTCTCTGTGACTTTTTCAGTGGCGTTGAAAGTGAACCGACCCCAACATGTCCTGTGTGTGTGCTGTCTGTTGGCTGTGTGCTGACCGCTGAGGTCCCCCTCCACCATACACTCTCCCCCACACCTCCATCACACACTCTCCACCTCCATCATACACTCTCCACCTCCACCATACACTCTCCACCTCCATCACACACTCCACCTCCCCCATACACTCTCCACCTCCATCACACACTCTCCACCTCCATCACACACTCTCCACCGCCATCACACACTCTCCACCTCCATCATACACTCTCCACCTCCATCATACACTCTCCACCTCCATAATACACTCTCCACCTCCATCACACACTCTCCAACTCCATCATACACTCTCCACCTCCACCATACACTCTCCACCTCCACCATACACTCTCCACCTCCCCCATACACTCGCCACCTCGATCACACTCTCCACCTCCACCACACACTCTCCACCTCCCCCATACACTCTCCACCTCCACCACACACTCTCCACCTCCCCCATACACTCTCCACCTCCCCCATACACTCGCCACCTCCACCACACACTCTCCACCTCCACCATACACTCTCCACCTCCATCATACACTCTCCACCTCCACCATACACTCTCCACCACACACTCTCCACCTCCCCCATACACTCTCCACCTCCACCATACACTCTCCACCTCCATCACACACTCTCCACCTCCCCATACACTCTCCACCTCCACCTCCATCACACTCTCCACCTCCACCATACACTCTCCACCTCCATCATACACTCCCGACCTCCCCCTCCACCACACACTCTCCACCTCCACCATGTTGTACAACTGTACAATCAAAACTGTACATTGGAATATTGACAAAACCATACATGGTCATTTATTGTACATTTACAGGGGCCAGTTTCGAATTGCAGTCTCCCGTAGGTGTTCTTTGATAGTGTTTTTGAAAGTGGGTAGTGATTCATATTCCTTTACAGCTTTGGGTAGGGCGTTCCACATTGATGTGGCATAATTGCGAAATGTGTTTAGTCCCTTGTTTGTGCCGAATCTGGGTTTAACATGATTTGTGGAGCTCCCTCTGGTGTTGTGATCGTGGTATTCACTGACCTTTGGGAAGTATTTTGACATGTACATGGGTACCTTGGTCGTGTAGTGCAGTGTTTCCCAACCGGGGGTACGCGTACCCCTAGGGGTACGTGGGTGGTCCCCAGGGGGTACATGAAAAGATAATAATTTTTTTTTTTTAAAGTTCAGAGGAAAGAGACATTGACATCAGTATTTCATATTAATTCCCACAGTGGCATAAAAAAGTGTCTTTTCAGTATATAGATTGTCCGTCAGTATAGTCATATACTGTGTAGCCTGCCTGCTTGCAGTTGTGATTTTTAGAGATGAATCATCGTTTAATAATATAATGTGTGGCAAACAAGGTATGTTTATCTCCGTTATATTAGTGAGAAATAATGCAACCTTGGCCCAAAAAGCTAGTACTCCTGGACATTCCCACATCATATGTATGTATGTTCCTATGACATTTTGCAGACATGAAGCACATAGGGGACTTTGTAAAATTTTGATTTGACAGAGTTTCCTGGGTGACAGATACAATCTTTGTATCAGTTTGTAATGAGTTAATTGATTATTATAATTACGAGAGGTTAACGGAATATTATCCCATACATTCTGCCAATTTATGCAGGCGTTGTAATCCTTTAAATCTATGTTCCAAACAGTGGTATTACCTGTAGTTCTGTTTAGTTTTCCTTGTATTTTATTATATAACCCACAAACAAAACCATTAACATTTATGCCACTCACTATAATCATTAAAGGATGAACTGGTAAAGGCTGATTCCATGGGACACCATAAGTGCGCAAAAAGAAGGATGTACTAGGGACATTATAGATTTGTTTGAGCTCTTGAAAGGATCTGAGACCGTATATGTCAGATAGTTTGTGAATACCTTGTCTTTGCCAATTGGGAAATGTAGCTGGTTTCCCTCCCAACAGTAAGAAGTTGTTATCAAAAATAGGGGTATCTAGGTGCCATTTTGTGTCCCACTGTCCCATTTCGGCAATATATTTCCAAACGTAAATTGAATGTGCTATAATTGGGCCGAATTTAGTACGGCAAAAGCTTTTGGATAGACCAGAAAAGAGGATATATTTGAGTGTATATGGAGATACAATGTGCTTCTCCATATTCACCCATGGTATGTCAGAATCATTATTGAACCATCTTAGCAACGGCCTGAGCATACAAGAGAAATAGTACTGTTCGAAATTATGAACCGATAGCCCTCCTGCTTTCCTACTGTAAAAAAAAATAAAAAATGTATGTACAGGAAAACTGTACCTAAATAAAGAATAATGCATGCCAAAATTGGGGTAATTCAAATTAAGTAATAATTTGATGGATATAATATTATTATTGGCTATACTTGTTCTATCGTGCAACGTTCAGCTTCCCACCGGACTGTCAGGTGTTACACCGAGCATCATCATTGTAGTGTAGCTAGTTAGCAAAATATCAAGCCTCTTTAAAAATTTCTGTTAACATTATGGATCAATGGCTGAGTCGAGCTGGTTCATCCAGCAACAACAGCACAGGTGATACTGCTGAATCAGGAGAACCCATTCAGAAGAAAAAGAAAACGGCGAAAGTGAAGAATCGTCAGTTTGGTGAACATTATGTGCTCTCTGGATTTACTGTCACAACTACAGAGCAACCACAGCCAATGTGTTTCCTCTGTGGCGACATGCTTTAGAATAATAGCATGAAACCATCCCATTTACATCTTTTTATATTCAGATCTAATTGTATTGCCTATATTTATGTATTTCTGCTATTACCCTGCCCATACCTATACCTCCCCTCCCCCATGCTGCTATGACACCCACATTTACCCAAGGGGATCAATAAAGGAATATTTCATCTGATTGTATCATATCATATCGCATCGTATCTAGGGCTGACCTTCGAAGCTTTTTTTGGCAATCGAAGCTTCGGGGCCGAGCTTCGATTTGAATTCGAAGCTTCGAAAAAAAATAATTTTTTTTTATATATATATATATATATATATATATATATATATATATATATATATATATATATATATATTTTTTTTTATCTTATGTTGTGGGACTTGTACAGCACTTTCGTAAACTTTGTTGTTTTTAAATGTGCTCTATAAATAAAGTGGGTTGGATTAATTAATTAAGTAGCCCCTTTCGTGACTGTGACGCATCCAACAAGGTTTCACTTGGCTGTGTGATTTAATTCAAGGTGGATCACTGTTGTCGTTTGAACAACTTCAGATTTCATGGGAACTACCAATCCCCCAAATCAAGAATGTTTAAGATGAATGAAGTAAGATTTTGATTATTTGAAATATGGCCTGTGTAGACTAAACTATGCACAGAATTATGTCAGTCTACAAGGTCCGGATTCTACATGGTCCGGCAATGTAGACCTTGTAGACTCCACTACAGACCAATTATCAGTGAATGTTCATGCATTTTTAAGAAGGGCAACTTCCACAAAAAAACAAAGAACTCACCAAAACATCTCAGTAGCACCTTATCTAAATGTTATATTTCATATATGGAGATTCATATTTATTTATGTATTGCATGCATTTCTACATTTTATTTCCTATTTTGTTTATTCATCCCAGTATCTTTCTTTCTTATGTGTGGAATTCTACAAGGCGCGCGCACACACACACACACACACACACACACACACACACACACACACACACACACACACCTACACACTCACCTACACACACACACACACACACACACACACACACACACACCTACACACACACACACACACACACACACACACACACACACACACACACACACACACACACACACACACACACACACACACACACACACACACACACACACACACACACACACACACACACACACACACACACACACACACACACTTACATTTAGTCATTTAGCTGACGCTTTTATCCAAAGCGACTTACAAGTTCTGTACGACAAGACAGCAAGAAGGGTACAACTCTATCAGCTGAGTAACAATGTTCATCAAAGTGTTGCATGTTACAGTGTAGGTTAGTTTATTAAGACAAGTGCATGACAGTAAGGTTAGTCACGTTTTTTTTTTTTTTTCTTTTTTTTTTATCATTTCAGATAATGGTTGAAGAAGTGAGTCTTTAGTCGACGGCGAAAGATTGGACGGGATTCGGCTGTCCTAACTGGGATGGGTAGTTCACACACACACACACACACACACACACACACACACACACACACACACACACACACACACACACACACACACACACACACACACACACACACACACACACACACACACACCTACACACACACACACACACACACACACACACACCTACACACACACACACACACACACACACACACACACACACACACACACTAAGGCTGAGCCCGAACCCTGTTTTTAGGGTTCGAACGTTCGCCAGGGTTTATCGAACGAACGTTCGAACGTCCGTTTTTTAAATTTTTTTAATAAAATCTTTTTTTAATAAATATTTTTTTTAATAAATTTTTTTTTTAATTTTTTTAATAATAATTTTTTTTTATTGTATTATTATAGATCCTACGGAGGGCGGCATTGCATAGTCTATTGGTGAAAAACATGTTGTTTACAGTGGTGGCTGTTCATGTAAACATGTAATTAAACAAAGCACTCAGAAGAAAATAAACAAGCTACTGAATCAAAGTATGATAAACAATAGCCCTTGCAGTCACGTAAGGGGCTAGATAAACAAATGCATTAGTTTTGTGGCATTATAGTTAGTGTTACACGTTCAATAACATGTATTCACTCTTGGTCGACGGGGAGGGGAGCCGGGAGGAGAGGCGCACGCCTCGGCTCAACAGACCCGTCCACCGTCTACCTCGGAACGGCCGGGCTCCCAACACGCCTGCCGCCCGTCCGCCCTACCACCGTTCCGAGGTAGACGGTGGACGGGTCTGTCCACCGTGCGCCTGCTGTTGTTTCCAACGCAACCACCTCCCGCCATGAAGCTCGCGCTCCGTGGCCGAAAAATGATGGTATTTGTAACTGAGGGGTACAATTCCCTGACTGTATTGATAAGTATGGTATCATTAAACCACTACCGCTTTATGTACTTTAACTACTGGCCACACAGTACATGATATAGATATGATGAACACTTTCCCACCATGAAACCAAGTCCACACAAATGTATAAGTCGAATATTTAATATATAGCAAAGGGTATATACAACGTTCACTTAATGACATTTATGATTTGAATGCACTTGTAAGGCAAATGAGTATTCGTAGGCAAATCAACATTGAATGTCCAATCTCTGGTTACGCAGGAAGCAAGTATACAACCTGGTTCTTTAGGGAACTATAGCGATGGTACTTAATGATTATAGCTGGATATACTAAAGGGGGGTCCTGCTGGTTGTAAGTCAGTAGGGGGGGGGGGGGGGGTTAGGAGAGCCGCCGGCGATATCCCATCTGGCCAACGATTTCTTGGGAGAATTCAGAGTGCTGAACACGGTGCCCACAGAACCTTGGTCCACAGATGAATACAGTTGGGCCCTCTTGTAGACGGTAGCTGCCGGTCCACAACGAAGAGACGTGAGGCGACCTCACTCGGGGTAGAGCGCCGTCTCACCTGGACTCCTCTCGGGGGGTAGTTCCAACACTCACCAGTGTTGGCTGTTATCCATGGCATAAATCAAAGCACCCAAAGCAAGTAGATAATCCAAGCCGTGTAGGGCTCGCCGTCGTCCGGGTAAGGTAATCCAATGTGCAGGTCCACTCGTCCTAGCCCAGAACTCCTCGGATGAAAGCACCACACGTGGTCTGCCCAGCCTGGTTAAGACTCTAGATAACGCGAGGAAACGATGGGGGTACTACTCACTGTATAACTCTAACCGAACGATGCACCATACATAATAGACTATTATTAACTTAATAGAAATACGTCCCACTCGACGGTATAGTGCCAAACTATGACAATTCAACTATTAATCCACACGATGTCTCAATGCCATTCTGAGGCCAAGTTGACCATACTGCACCACACGTGTATCGTGGGTGAGGCTTAACGTCTTGCCACTAGGTTGGAGGGTAAAGAACTAAGGGCTAAGGGACTAAAAAGAAAGTTCTACTTTACTTGCGCCATATATATATGCGCTGTGAACAAATAGTACCATTCGTATTTCGCCAGACGTATTCCTACGCGGAACCGGGCTAGTAACGACATGTTCGTCGGCACGATTGAACTTGAACCAAGGGGCTTGGCTGCTGGCGCCAAGTTCTTGTCCAATGAGAGAATGAAACTATTATGGGCTGTTAGTAGACTAAAGGGATATTCAGTGTATATGTACAAGGAATATACAAGGGATATCAAACGATATACAAATACTATTAAATATATATCCATAAATAAATATATATATTCGGTTTAATCTGATCCTTCACAACAGCCGCCCCCTAATTAGTCCCACCTAATTAGCTAAGCAGAGACAGATTAACCGCACTGTCTACCACTCAAGGTCCGCTGTAAGGGTCAGTCAACTCACAAAGTCGTGGGGTCATGGTCGTCATCGATAGTGTCTGGGAGTCTGAGCAGTTCTATTAGCCTCGCCACGGGTCGTGTGTAAGTTCACCCTTGGACGAGCACCTCAGCTGCTCGGACCTTGCCATCGGCACCGGTGATCACTTTGCTTACGCGGCCAGCCGGCCACATAGCTCTGGGTAGTGACTGGTCGATAATCATGACGACTGTTCCTTCTGTCAAATTGTCTCTCTCTTTTACCCACTTCTGGCGGGTCTGTAGAGACGGTAGGTAGTGGAGTAGAAAGCTGTTCCAAAACTTGTCAGCTAGTACTTGACTGTACCTCCACATTCTTCGGCCGTTCGCTTCTTCAGGCCTGTACATTGTCTGGGGTAGCGCGGGGTCCAGCCGCCCCATCAAGAGTGTGTTGGGGGTGACTGGGTCGACATCTGCTATATCACTGGAGACGTAGCCGAGGGGCTTGGAGTTCAATACTCCCTCGATCTCCGTGAGGACTGTCATTAGGACTTCTTCCGCTACAGTCTGGGCCCCAAGCACGGCGTACAGGGCTGTCTTTATAGAACGTACTTCTCGTTCCCAGGTTCCACCGAAGTGGGGTGCGTTCGGGGGATTAAACTGGAAGTCAATCTGGGATGGAGCGAGGTGGGTCTTAAGTTCTGGGCCCATAGCTTGGAAGCTCTCTCTCAGATCTCTTTCTCCGCCTTTGAAGTTTGTCCCGTTATCAGACAACAATGTAGACGGTTTTCCTTTCCGTGATGTGAATCTTCGGAAGGCCATAAGGAATGAGTCTGTGCTCATGGTTGGAAGGAGTTCGATATGTATCGCTCTGGTGGTCATGCATTTGAATACAATACCCCACCGCTTCTCGGTTCCTCTTCCTTTCTTTATATACAACGGGCCAAAACAGTCCATGCCTGTGGAGTGGAATGGCTTGTCGCCGAGTCGGAGGCGACAGGGAGGTAGGTCAGCCATCCGGGGTATGCTGGGCTGCGCGCGCCACTTTCGGCAGTCTAGACAGGTTCGCTGGAAGCGTCGCACTGCTTCTCTTCCTTGAAGTATCCAATAGCGACGCCTGATCTCCGCGAAGACTCTCTCTGCTCCTGCATGGTGTACATCCTCGTCGTATTTCTTTATGATCAGCTCTGTGACCTTGTGTCGGCTGTTCAAGATTAGCGGGTACTTAACGTCATCCGGTAGATTGGGGGCCCTCCGCAGACGACCACCCACTCTGATGAGATTATGGGCGTCGCTCTCGGGTGCCAGGTGGAGCAATCTGCTGTCTGATGGGACGGGGCTTTCCTCCCTGTAGACAGTCTAGCTCGTCGGGGAACGAGTCTCTCTGGGCTCGTTGTAGTAGAAGAAGTTCTGCTTCTTCGTAGTCAGCTGCTGAAATGTCGGCAGTGGGCTGAATCTCTGGGTGGTGCCACAGGAATGTCTTTAGCTGCGCACTCTGTAGGGTGAGGCAATCATCTATGTTGGGGTCTGTGGAGGCGACTGTGCTCAGTCCACAGAACATAGGTTTCTTGTTCTCAGCCTCCTCTTTACTCGCCTCCCGTGGGGTGGGCGTAGGCCACTCTCCTTCCGGGAGCTTGAGGAACTCTGGTCCGTCACTGTAGATGTTGTGACGGGTGAGGTCATCTAGGGACATTCCCCGGGTGATGACGTCAGCTGGGTTGTGTTTGGTGTCCACATACTGCCAGCTCGCTGTTTCTGTTATCTCTTGAATCTCGGTGACTCTGACTCCCACGAAGACTTTGTATCTGCATGAATCAGACTTGATCCATGTGAGTACTGTCGTGGAATCTGACCACAAGATTGTTCTGTGCACCGGAATGGTGAGTTCACGTTGGATTAACGTGGCTAGATGCGCTCCTGCTAGGGCTGCGCAGAGCTCTAGACGCGGGATAGATTGTTGCTTTCGTGGGGCTATTCTTGAGCGAGCCAGGATGAAGGCGGTGTGTATCTCTCCTCCCTTCTCTTGGGCATGCAAGTAGGCCACTGATCCATAGGCTACTTCGGAGGCGTCGCTGAAGACGTGTAGATCCATCTTGCATGTCTCTGGCCTCACTGTGGGTGGGAAGTAGCTGCGGCGTATATTGACGCCTGGGAGTGAGCGGAGTTCCGTCTCCCACTCTCTCCATGTGGAGGCAAGGGGTGCGGGTATTGGGTCGTCCCAGCCCTGGTCCTTGTCCCATAGTGCTCGTACAATCATCTTTGCCCTGGTGGTGTAAGGTAGAATACATCCCAACGGGTCATATTGTCTGGCAAGTGTTCTGTACACACTCCGTCTGGTGGTCGGTATCGCCGTCGACCTTCCCTGCTCCGTGGTCAGGGGTTTGTGTCTATAGTGGAGCGAGTCTGTTTTGAAGCGCCAGACTAGTCCTAGTGTCATTTCTTGGGCTTCTCCTGGGATTGTCGCCATCCAGGTCTCGCTGCTGGCAGCCTTGTCCGCGGGGGAGAGGCTGCGCAATACGTGCGGGTCGCATGATGGCCCACTGCCTGAGATCAAAGCCGCCTTTGATCAGAGAGGCGCGTAGCTTGAGTAGGAGAGCCTCGGCTTCTTCTTGAGTCGAAACGCTTTGTAAACAGTTGTCCACGTAGAAACTGTTCTTCACACTGTGTCGGACCTCTTCATCTGCTGCTGGGTCCTCTGCGACGTGTTTCTGTAGTGCAAATGTAGCACAGCACGGGCTGCATGTAGTTCCGAAAGGGAGGACTTCCCATTGATAGATGGCGGGGTGCTCATCTCCGATCCTCTCTCTCCATAGGAACCGCAGCAGGGGCTTGTCCTCCTCCACTAGTCTCACCTGCAGGAACATCCCTTTGATATCCCCGCTGATAGCCACCTTGTCCTGGCGGAAGCGTAGTAGCACGCCTAGTAGAGAGGGGCCGAGTGTGGGGCCGGGCAAGAGCTCTTTATTCAGATTTTGGGATCCGATCTGGTAGCTGCAGTTAAACACAATGCGATCCTTGCCGTTGTGGTGGACCTTGTGGTGCGGCACGTACCATGATTCGGTCGTCTGATCGGCCTCTTTAATGTCAATCTTTGTCACGTGTCCCGCTGTGATTAGCTTCTCAATCTCAGCGCGGTACACACTCTCTTGAGCGGGGTCTTTGGCTAGGCGCCGCTCTGTGTTCAATAGATACCGCTCCGTAGCGTCTTTCTTTGCGTGAAAGGTGGGCATTCCCTCTCGCCTCAGGAGTGGAGTTGCGTATCTCATCACTCCGCCGACTGTGACTCTCTTTGTCCCTTGCTCGAGGAGGTTTATGGCGTAAATGTCTTCTTTAGAACGAATGTCTTTCTTTTCGTTCTTAAAGGGCATTGTCTCTAGTGTCCATAGCCTCTCGACATGCTGCAGGAGAGTGGTGTCTTCTTCTGTCACTCTGGAGTGGAGGCAGCTAGTGGCTGCTGTTCGGTTAAGAGATTTAGCGAGGGGGCCTTGTAATGTCCATCCTAGGCGGGTCTCGACTGCTGCAGGACAGCCTCTGGGTCCTGTATGGACCCGGTCTATCGGGACTATGAGGTCTGCATGGTCGGAGCCTATCAGCAGGCTGGTGAAAGCATTTGTAATCCTATACCGTCGCTCTGGCTGCCCGCTTGCTGCGATAGTGAAGGAGACATTCTCGCCTTTTATCGTCTTTAAATCTCTTCTTATTGTCCGAATCGTCATTTGGTTCTCGCTCCCCCGCAGTCCCAGCTGGGCCGCAGCGGACGCGAGCAGAAGGGTCTTCTCTGACCCGTCATCAAGGACGGCGTAAGTGTCCATGACTTTATCTTGGTAGCTCAATGTTACATGGACTACCTTTAAGAGCACTTGGGCGCCGCTGCTGCTGGCGGGGTCAATGTACATGACACTTGCCTTTGTGCTGCTCGATGGTGCAGGTGCAGGCTTTCTTCTGTTACTGTCGTGTAGGACATCTAGGTGGGCTCCGTCACACCGACTGCACCTCTTCTTTAGGCGGCACTCGGCTGCCATGTGACTGTGCGCACATCGGTAACAGCGCCTGTTGGACTTTATCCATTGACTCACTTCTTCTGCATTCATCTTTGTGAACAGGTCACATTGTGACAGCCAGTGTTCCTTCTCGCAGTACGGGCACACCATCTTCCACTTCTCTTTTCTCGAGGGGGTACTGTGGTTCTTACTGCTCTGTACTGATTCTGATTGGTGCATGACAGTCACCGATCTTCTTCCATCGTTTATTCTCCTGGGTCCCTCTCTGGAGCTTGGTGTGCTCCGCACGAACGTATCCAGTCGTAGGCTGCTGACTTCTCTCGCCAGGAAGTCGGCTAGATCGAGGAGGGATGGTTCGGGACCGCTAGGATCACGGTGGTCTCTCTGCCGCCTGAAGCGCTCTTGTCTGGCGGGTGGCAGCTTCTCTAAAATCCTCTCGACGTTAGAGTTGGCGTATAGCTCGTGCATACCCTTTTCTCGTTGCGCTCCCAGCATCCCTACCAGGGACTGCACTTTTATAGACAGGTCGTCTAATGAGCGATTGTCTGTTGCTGGGGGTAGGCGGTCAATATGCCTTATCTCTTGGATTACGTAATCCCATATACGTCCATATCTCTGGTCCAGCGCTGCTAGAGCCGCGGTGTATGGGGTCGTAGAGGTGGCATAGGCTAGCGCTATATTGTGCGCTCGGGGTACTTTCAGGTGCTTCAGTAATATTGCATACTTGTGGCGTTCATCAGCGACATCCACCATCATTGTCTCTAAGCACATCCGGAGCTCCGTGTACTGTGCTCGATTCTCATAGGTGAAGTCTGGAAACGTCGGTGTGCCAATGTATGACGCCGTGGATGGCTGATACATCGGCGAGCGTTGGGGGAGAGGCCTCCTAGGCGAGTCTCCTCTTGGGCCTCTCTGTGGGCTGGTACCGGCAGGGTACCATGGCCCGCTGGTCCAGGTGCTATTCCTCGGGGCTGGTCGTGCGTCATGCTCACCCGTGAATAGAGTCGGGGGTCTGTAGCGCAGCGCCGCGGGGGTATAGCCTGGGCTGTACTGGACCTCCTGGTCCGGTGGAGTACTGTGCTGTCGTTGGGCTTGGTTCTCCTCCTCTCCCTCTTCTTCTTCTATCAGGTCCTCTAGATCCTGTAGTCGTTTATTTAGCTTCTCCGCAGTGTATGCCGCTCCTTCCTTGTAGCTGGGTCTTGCTTGGACCGGTCGGGGAAGGGGGTCTGCGGGGGGTATAGGCTTGGTCTGTTGGTCAAGTTCAGGGTCGCTTGCTCGGTTAGGGGATGCTGCCCTTGACTGTTGTCTCGACGAGTTCCTTGAACCCCTGGCGGAGGGAGAGGGTGTTGCCTTGGTGATCAGCTGCTCCATTAGCTGCGCTTGTAACTTGTCGCGCTCGGCTTGTAGTCTGTCGCGCTCGCCCTGTAGTCTGTCGCGCTCGGTTTCGCGCTGGATGAGAGCGAGGTCGCGCTCTGTTTCTCTTTGGGCACCGGCAGCGGCACGCTGGGTGTCTGCTCGGTCTCTTGCCATATTCTCTTCCGTCTGAAGGCGTCTCATCTCCAGGCGTATGCGCTCTTCTTCGCTCCGTTGCTGCGTCTGGAGTCGATCGCGTTCACCCTGAAGACGATCGCGTTCACCCTGGAGTCGATCGCGTTCGGTAGAGGCTGTCAGGCTGACGAGGAACGCCTGTGATAGCATCCTCTCCGCTTCGCTGGGGGAAGACGGTTGTAGAGGTGAGCCGCTCCTGGCTGTACTTGTTGGGGAGTCCTGGAGCTCTATCTCCTCGGCGCTCTCCTCATCTTGTTCCGTGCAGAGTTCTCTCTCTGTAGGGTTGTCTTCCTCCCGGGGCTGGTCGGGGACTACTTCTTCGGTATTGGCGGGGGGTAAAGGCATGTCAGCTCCCTCCTGGTCCCCACCGTGAGCTTGGTCAGTTACATTAGAACCCACTAGGGCCTCTGTGGTCGGGGTAACCTGGTCGTTAAGGTCAGACATAATTTTACTTTCTACTTTTACCGCGTTTACCGTTTGTCGAAGGCTAGGTAGTTGACTGACAGCGTAATCCTCTAAGTACTGAGGTGTCTGTCGTCTGCGCCGCGGGCGTTCTACGTTAGGAGGACCGTTTCGTGGAGTGTTCATCATAGGCCATTTCAATATTAATAACACTATATTAATATTACACCAGTTACCCTCCGGCTCGAAGGACCAATTGTAACTGAGGGGTACAATTCCCTGACTGTATTGATAAGTATGGTATCATTAAACCACTACCGCTTTATGTACTTTAACTACTGGCCACACAGTACATGATATAGATATGATGAACACTTTCCCACCATGAAACCAAGTCCACACAAATGTATAAGTCGAATATTTAATATATAGCAAAGGGTATATACAACGTTCACTTAATGACATTTATGATTTGAATGCACTTGTAAGGCAAATGAGTATTCGTAGGCAAATCAACATTGAATGTCCAATCTCTGGTTACGCAGGAAGCAAGTATACAACCTGGTTCTTTAGGGAACTATAGCGATGGTACTTAATGATTATAGCTGGATATACTAAAGGGGGGTCCTGCTGGTTGTAAGTCAGTAGGGGGGGGGGGGGTTAGGAGAGCCGCCGGCGATATCCCATCTGGCCAACGATTTCTTGGGAGAATTCAGAGTGCTGAACACGGTGCCCACAGAACCTTGGTCCACAGATGAATACAGTTGGGCCCTCTTGTAGACGGTAGCTGCCGGTCCACAACGAAGAGACGTGAGGCGACCTCACTCGGGGTAGAGCGCCGTCTCACCTGGACTCCTCTCGGGGGGTAGTTCCAACACTCACCAGTGTTGGCTGTTATCCATGGCATAAATCAAAGCACCCAAAGCAAGTAGATAATCCAAGCCGTGTAGGGCTCGCCGTCGTCCGGGTAAGGTAATCCAATGTGCAGGTCCACTCGTCCTAGCCCAGAACTCCTCGGATGAAAGCACCACACGTGGTCTGCCCAGCCTGGTTAAGACTCTAGATAACGCGAGGAAACGATGGGGGTACTACTCACTGTATAACTCTAACCGAACGATGCACCATACATAATAGACTATTATTAACTTAATAGAAATACGTCCCACTCGACGGTATAGTGCCAAACTATGACAATTCAACTATTAATCCACACGATGTCTCAATGCCATTCTGAGGCCAAGTTGACCATACTGCACCACACGTGTATCGTGGGTGAGGCTTAACGTCTTGCCACTAGGTTGGAGGGTAAAGAACTAAGGGCTAAGGGACTAAAAAGAAAGTTCTACTTTACTTGCGCCATATATATATGCGCTGTGAACAAATAGTACCATTCGTATTTCGCCAGACGTATTCCTATGCGGAACCGGGCTAGTAACGACATGTTCGTCGGCACGATTGAACTTGAACCAAGGGGCTTGGCTGCTGGCGCCAAGTTCTTGTCCAATGAGAGAATGAAACTATTATGGGCTGTTAGTAGACTAAAGGGATATTCAGTGTATATGTACAAGGAATATACAAGGGATATCAAACGATATACAAATACTATTAAATATATATCCATAAATAAATATATATATTCGGTTTAATCTGATCCTTCACAACAGTATTCATTAATGATCCTTCTGCAGGTCTGGTTCACCTACGGAAACCTTGTTACCGATCACTTCCTCGGAGCTAACTACGGCTCCCCGGTAGCTACGGTAAGTCTGTTGAGGCTTGCCGATTGGTGGTAACAGCAGAGGCGGGTGCAAGCGGTGTGACGTAATTGGCAGAATCGCCTGTCAATCAAAATAGAGCTCTGGTTGAGAAATAGTATCCCGCTGCAGCCCGGCAGACCATACTGGTTGAGCCGAGCGCCTCGCATTCACATCACCCCGTGCGCATCCTTTATTTTTTTTTCACCGAACGTTCGAACCTATTAATTAAAGTCCGAATGTCAGCGTAACGAACGAACGTTTGAACGTTCGAACGTTCGGGCTCAGCCTTAACACACACACACACACACACACTTACATTTAGTCATTTAGCTGACGCTTTTATCCAAAGCGACTTACAAGTTCTGTACGACAAGACAGCAAGAAGGGTACAACTCTATCAGCTGAGTAACAATGTTCATCAAAGTGTTGCGTGTTACAGTGTACTGTAGGTTAGTTTATTAGGACAAGTGCATGACAGTAAGGTTAGTCACGGTTAGATTTTTTTTTTTTTTTCATTTCAGATAATGGTTGAAGAAGTGAGTCTTTAGTCGACGGCGAAAGATTGGACGGGATTCGGCTGTCCTAACTGGGATGGGTAGTTCACACACACACACACACACACACACACACACACACACACACACACACACACACACACACACACACACACACACACACACACACACACACACACACACACACACACACACACACACACACACACACACACACACACACACACACACACACACACACACACACACACACACACACACACACACACAAAATATAGAGACTATTAATTATATATCCTGGGGATCACCACGATTGATTGTGTAGTAGGGGATACTTTAGGTTGGCTTGAAATGCTTTGGGGGTACAGTACTCAAAAAAGGTTGGGAACCACTGGGAGTGTATCTTGTAGACCAGGCCCATTGCAAGTTGCTGTACTCTGTCGTCTACTCTAAGCCATCCTAGGTTGTCAAAGTGGGCAGGGGTGAGGTGGGTTCTAGGAGTAAGGTCAAGCAGTAGTCTGACCAGTTTGTTTTGAGATGTTTGTAATTTTGTTTTTAGCGCCTTTGAGGTGCTTTGGTACCATGAGGTGCAAGCATAGTCGTACAGTAGTACCCTTGAATGAGTGCTCCTGCCAGAGTCTTCAGGGTATTCTTGTTTACCAGTGAGGAGATCCGGTACAAGAATCGAGTTCGTTGGTTGACTTTTTTTATTACATTGGATGCCAATTTGTCACAGGAAAGATTAGCCTCTAGGATGGACCCTAGGTATGTAATTTCATCTTTCCTTGTGACAATATTGTCATCCACTGTAACTGAGAAGCCGTCGGTCTTGCTGAGTTTGTTATTTGAACCGAAGAGAATGGACTCTGTTGTGCCCATGTGTAATGATAGTTTGTTATCAGCGAGCCTTATGCAGATTTTGCCTAGTTCTGAGCTGAGGGGTTTTTCAACCTGTAACTTGTTCTTGTCAGAGACCAGCAGGGCTGAGTCGTCCGCAAACAGGAACAAGTTGCAGTCACAAGCTGACAACATGTCATTTGCATAAAACAGTAGCGGTCCTAGTATGCTTCCTTGTGGAACACCACAGCTCACTGTGAGGGGGGGGGGGATAGGGTACCGTTTACCTCCACCATCTTTTCTCTCCCCTCCAGGTAGGATTGCATCCAGCTCACTGATAGACTATCAAAACCAATTGCTTTTAGCTTGTCAATCAGAATGGTGTGATTGACAGTGTCGAAGGCCTTTTGTAGGTTCAGCATGACCATGCCGCAGTATTTGCCCGCGTCCACCTCTTGTTTGATGTGGTCGTTTAAATAGAGAAGGCATGTGTCAGTGGAGTGGGATGTTCTGAAGCCAGATTGGAATTCGTAGATTAGATTTTTTTCGCCCTGTTCGTATAAAAAAATGTCCATGACTTTCGAGATGGAGGTAAGGATAGAAACAGGGCGGTAGTTGCCTGGGTCTAATTTACTGCCTTTTTTGTGCAGGGGTGTTACACTCGCAATTTTGACTCTCCACCTCCATCACACACTCTCCACCTCCATCACACTATCCACCACACCTCCATCACACACTCTCTCCACCTCCATCATACACTCTCCCCCTCCAACATACACTCTCCCCCACACCTCCATCACACACTCTCCACCACACCTCCATCACACACTCTCCACCTCCATCATACACTCTCTCCCTCCACCATACTCTCCCCCACACCTCCACCTCCCCCTCCACCATACTCTCCCCCACACCGCCATCACACTCTCCACCTCCCCCATACTCTCCCCCACACCTCCATCATACACTCTCTACCTTCATCCCCATCATACTCTCCCCCATACCTCCATCATACACTCTCCACCTCCATCATACTATCCACCTCCACCTCCATCATACTCTCCATCACACGTCCATCATACACTCCCCACCACCATCACATGCTCTCCACCACCACCACCACCACCAGGCAAAAGATTACCATGGTAAGCTGCTCTCCCTCTGAACAGACTCACCAGTGTTATTAACACTTTCAGTGCCACGGTTCCGGTGCCCCAGAACCCCGTTGCGTGCCACCACCCACTTCAATGACAGAGCTCTCATATTTGTGAACGCATAAAGTATATCTTAAATTATGGCTATGTGTCTAATATGGCCATCGCTTATCAATGACTTGTTTGCAGTCAACATTGTCGAAACGGATTGTTTTTTTAATCGGTTCATTTCCGTTTTATACCATTTTGAAAAATGCTAGTTTTTTGAAAGTTCCAGAAAAAAATTAAGATTCTGTGATAAACGCCCTTTACTGCAATACACTGGAATACACAAAACACGTTGTCATTTTTCGGCCTATTTATGAATCGTTTTCAAATAAACGCTAGATTATCGATAGTATATGTGTACTTATGCACGCTATAGAAGCGGGCTGAAAAATCAATTATCTTATTTCCTGATCGCACACACACACAGACACACATATGGCACACGCTGATATATAGGTTGTGACGTACGTGGGTTGGTCATTATCATTGTTACTGTATTAGGAGACCATGTGAACATCAGATTAGTATCATGAGTTGGGTTATGTTGTTCTTGGTGGTGTGATGTGTCATCTTTTAATGCTGCCTCTTCTCTTCTTCCCAGAGACCACTCATCCTCCTGATTGAGCTGATTGCACCTGCTTGATTACACCTGTGGGCAGTTAGTGGGATGAGTGAATATAAGCGGGAAGATGACACACACACGAGAGTCTCATTGCTGGAAGTCACTTGCCTTATGGTGGAGTGGGGAGGCTGCTGTCTCGCCTGTCTATGGCCTAGAAACAACACTGTGTGGCACGGTGCCATTTTATCACATGGAGTGTGGGTTAGACTCCACAGCTGTGGTGGCCTGGGATGGGCCCAAGGTAGTATCGTAACTACTAAGTGTTTGTTTGAGTTGCCTTATATGTATGTCTTGTTTGTCCTCCCCTACCTTTTCCCCTGTGCACCATGGAGGAGGTTTAAACCCCTACCTCCATTCAATATATAATTTACTATTTGGAAAACGTCTTGTGTTGTGTCTTTTTTTCACCTACACCTGGGACCTTGATTTTGAACATATTTACTGAGAGGGGCTGCTTTTGCTCATGTGCCGTCCTCCAGTTGTTATTATCAGACCTGCGTACATGACATAGGTGAAAATAGCTCTGATTATCCCAAGACTGGTAAAATAGATTCCTTACCTCAGATCAGATGTTCTCCAAAAAGATTATTCCAATTCCTGATCGCCATTCCAAATATCGATTTCGTTTATTGATCCAACGCAGGGTACTGGAAACACACATTCTCCGCTGTTCTGGTGGTGGGCGATTACTTGGATCGTCTCCGGTTACTTGTCTGACAAGTAAAATGTGGAAGCAAGACTTTTTTTTCTCCATGCGTTTCATTCAATCCAATCCAAAGGGGTGCAGTACCATCCGGAGAGACGATAGGGGGCGGTATTTTCCCTGTTCGGGTTCAGACAGATCCCCACTGGTAACGTGAGGCTAGATTGATGAAAAATGAATGGAAATCGATAATAAAAAAATTACGATTAAAAACGAGATCTCTCGTCGGTGGCACTCAACGGTTGGCATGAACTAACAAGAAATCTCGTTGCTGGCACTCAAAGTGTTAACAGTGTTGTTCCCTCTGAACAGACTCACCAGTGTTATTAACAGTGTTGTTCCCTCTGAACAGACTCACCAGTGTTATTAACAGTGTTGTTCCCTCTGAACAGACTCACCAGTGTTATTAACAGTGTTGTTCCCTCTGAACAGACTCACCAGTGTTATTAACAGTGCTGTTCCCTCTGAACAGACTCACCAGTGTTATTAACAGTGTTGTTCCCTCTGAACAGACTCACCAGTGTTATTAACAGTGTTGTTCCCTCTGAACAGACTCACCAGTGTTATTAACAGTGTTGTTCCCTCTGAACAGACTCACCAGTGTTATTAACAGTGTTGTTCCCTCTGAACAGACTCACCAGTGTTATTAACAGTGTTGTTCCCTCTGAACAGACTCACCAGTGTTATTAACAGTGTTGTTCCCTCTGAACAGACTCACCAGTGTTATTAACAGTGTTGTTCCCTCTGAACAGACTCAGCAGTGTTATTAACAGTGTTGTTCCCTCTGAACAGACTCACCAGTGTTATTAACAGTGTTGTTCCCTCTGAACAGACTGAACAGACTCACCAGTGGCAGTGTTATTAAATCATTCAGCGCCAAACCCGAGATAAGTCGGGTTTCGCCGCCAACGGTTGAGCGCTATACCCGAGAATTCTCGGGTTTTGATCCTTTGATATTTTCCCTTTGATCCCCGCTCTAAACACTCGGCCGGAGCTCCCCGAGTCTCCCTGGCACAGCTGCCTACGTTGGAATTGCAATGACGATCGAATCTCACCAGGTGGCAGTATCGCCTACCTTATGAACATGCATGGGCCAGCTTAGTGCCAGCCCCACAGCCCCCAAACAACTAGGGACTCGTTGCGAGCAGCAGTGAGAAGGACACGTTCGACAATCACGATCGCCACCCTAGAGCGAACTATTGGATATTATGAAAAAGACTAAATGGATTATATGGATGATGATTATATAATCAATAATGCAGGACCTCTTTAGGGGTGTCTTTATTCGGCATGCAACAAACTGGACATGCAATTGGAGCGGCACACACACACCGGGATACACACACACACATGCATTGTCTTTCCTCAGTCGCCGATGCGATTGAGTCTCTGTGCTTGACCCATCCCGTCGTCCTTCCCCCCATAGGCAGCCGGGAGCAGATATGGCGTCAACGTGAGCCGCGCCCCGAGGACCAATCCAAGTGCTCCTGTCCGTCTTCGTCAAGGACACCACAGATCTGTTGTTGTGCATGTTTTTCCATTGGGTTTATCTTATCGGGGGGGAAACCCTTGCGAGCACGGGGAGAACATGCAAATTATGGACGATAAGGTGCGTTTCCACCAGACTATGGACTATGTTGGACTCAGCACTACTGGTAAAACATAAAAAAAACTATAATCAAACCGACCGATGAGGAAACCTATTCGGCTCCGTCTATAGTCTTATCGGTATTATGTTTCATCATGGATGCATGAAAGGGGCGGAGGGGGCGCCCCTCCGTGCTTTGATTGCTACCAACGGAACACGCCACACACACACCATACACACACACTTATCTGCATTATCTTGGATTCAAACTTATTTAGCAAACCGAAAACAAATCGTTTTTTTTAACACTTTGAATGCCCAGCAGGGGGCGCACATTTAGTGCTTGAATGCCCACATCCACTTCAATGTTAGCATTAATATCGCCTAATCTATGTTTTAAATTATGGCTATGTGTCTAATCTGCCCGTCGCATTATCAATGACCTATTTCCAGTCAACATTGTCAAAGCAGATTGTTTTTTTATCGGTTCATAGCATTTAGAAAACCCCTTGTTTTCATGGAAAAAAAGAGGATTCCATGATAATCGCCCCGTACTGTAATATTCTAGAACGTTGTCATTTGTCGGCCTATTTATGAATAGTTTTCAAATAAACGCTAGATTATCGATAGTATACGTGTACGTGTGCACGCTAGTGCCGTGCGCTGAAAATCGATTATCTCAGTTCCTGATCGCTCTTAGAGTCAAACAGCAAAAAAAAAAAAAAAAAAAAAGCTTATATCTCCGTGAAAACGGGTCTGATTATCCTAAGACTGGTAACATAGATTCCTTACCTGAGATCAGATGGTATCCAAATGGATTATTCCACTTCCTGATCGCCATTCGAAAAAATCGATCCTTTTATTGATCCCACGAGTATACTGTAAAAACACATAATCCCCGCTGCTCGGAGGGTCCAGCATGAAGCTGATCGACCCCGGTTACATGAGTGAGAAGTAAAATGTGGAGTCCGGGTTTTTTTTTTCTCATTCATTTTCATTGAGTCCAATCCAAAAGGGTGAATTACCATCTGGGAGACGATAGGGGGCGCTTTTTTCACATCTGAGCGCCTGGGGTGGCTGATTTTCCAACGGTAGACTCGGTTGATGAAATTCAGATCGCTAATAAAAAAAAAAAACTAGAAAAAACAAATATTCTCGTTATGGGCCTTCAACCCGCGGGGGGTAAACCCGAGAAAACTCGGGTTGGGCATCCAAAGTGTTAATGGGAGTTACTCAGAAGTTAAAACGGTAAGTTATATTATCGTATAGCTTACGCTCTGCTCGTAGTGGAACCCTATCCCTTTCAATCTAATTCTGAATAAAATGTCTCCACATGTACACACCCATCCGCCTGGCCACACCCACATCCGCTCCTCTACATAAGCGGGGTCGTGGCCATACATACAGCTCCTTCCCTATTTTCACCACCGACAAGTGTCTGTATACACCACTTGAGTTTAGTGCCGAAATAGTTGTTGGAAAGGAGCTACATGGACATTGTATCTTATTTTTCTCTCTCTCGCCAATTTACGAGAAAAGCTAAGACATAATGTTTGCACCTTCGGAGGGTTTGGACGCTCACAACGTCACCCTTCACCAGCGCTTCTCCATTGCTGCATCCTCCGTGCGTCGTGGGGCATCTCTGGCTCCGCGGTCGTGGTGGTCAGATATGCCCGGGCAGCGCCCGGTGGTGAGTTTGCCTCTCCGAGGGGCCGCTGAGCCTCCATCTCCCGTAAGATGGCCTGGTTCCGGCCCTGGTTCCCCCGCCAGTGGACAGTCGGCCGATAGGCGATAGGCGAGCAGCAGGGGTGAACGGCCGGGCTTTGATGTTGTGCTGGAGCCGGACAAGAGTTCTCTTGCCTCGTCTCCATTTCCGATGGAGACTGAGGATCATATGGAGGGGGCGAGAGCTCTCTTGTTCGAAGCCCCAGTGGAGATGTATCACTCTCCCCCTTGGGGAGTGGCAGGGAGTGTTGCGTCTCCTTGGGGTCCCTTGTTCTCCGGTGTTGGGTTAGAACCTCCGACCCTGAGACAAGTTGCCCAGCTATCTGCCGCGTCGGATGGTGGCGCCCGTGGCAGCCTCCCGTACGTGAGGGACGCGAGTGACGTGGAGGGAGGTACGCAAGGGGAGTTGCTTGCCTTGTTCCCCGAGCTCATGGCGGCCGCCGCAGCCGCTAATGGCATGGCGTTGCCGCAGCCTCTGCCTGCACCTGTTCCTGATGACATGATAGGTCATCTCTGGCAACGTCGTCCTGTGAGAGAGATGGGCGTTGTCCGCCCATTCTTCCCATCAAAGGAGGCCTACGTGAAACAGGGACAGGTAATCTCCCGCATTGTTGGCCTTACCCCCGCCTACGTGCCAGTCACACGGGTGGCGGGTTTGGTCCAGGGGCTAAAGGACGGGGTGCCTCGGCTTGATAGCCTGATGGCATCCATACTTTGTCCCGAAATGGTGTGGGAGCCGTTGCGAAAGCCGGTTCCCCAAGGGAAATCGGCTAGGCAGATGGCAAATTGGAGTGACCAGGTGTACATCGCTGCGACTCAGAGCCTAGCTGCGACTTCCAACATCGCGCAGCTAGCACGCTACATGTCGGGGATGATGGCGGGCGGGTCGGTATTGGATGACCATCAACAATATCTTCACGCCCAGGCGGCTGGAGCCATCCTGCACATAACCCAGCTGCAGGCGATAGCCACGGGGAATGAGCGCGCCCTGGCCACTCTATCCCAGCGCCACCTTTGGCTGGAGCAGGCGCGGGTGCCGGAGCAGAAGAGGATTCCCTTGCTCATGGCCCTCCTCTCCGATGCTGGGCTATTCGGGTCGGCCATGCAGCAGATGACGGCAGCCTGCAGAGAGATGGAGGAGGAGAGCTCTGTGCTCCAACCCCATTTCCCCCGACCCGATGCCACCGGTGATGTCCGGAAAAAGCAACGCCGGCAGAGGACCGCGACCGTTGCCTCCGCCACCACCGCCGCCGCTACTGGACCTTCGGCGAAGAAGGCCAGGAGTGGAGGGAGTGCCTCGTCCGCTGCAGCCAGCCGCACCACACCCGGAGGTAACGGTAGGGATCGAAATGACCAGGCTCCCCAGAACTGTTCCTCCGGGCCGGCTCCCCGTGGGGGCAAACACCGCTCTGCACACGGCAGGCACCGCTAGTGACTCCCCTGTTTACCCCTGCCCCCCCCCCCCCCCCCCAACATATAATTTTGTTATTGAATAAAAGGTCCCTCCTGGTGAGGGACTGTTTTTTGTTACAAAATGTGTGTTTATTCACTATATATTGGGGATACGATGTATAAACCCTCAGCTAGCTGTGGGGTTGTGTGTTTGCTTAGAGAGTAGGACAGTTTTCTTGTAAATCGCTTCTGGTCGCTATATATATATGTGTGCTTAGCAAGGCCTGTGGCTAGCACTCGGTCGAAAGACTTGTCTTCCCTCATCATGAAGAAGACTGTGTTCTTCTTGCAGTAGTAAGAGTGAACTTTACCTTTTTTATCTGAGGGGGTTGTGTGTATTCTGTTACGTTTGGGAAACATGGCATCGAGTCCACAACCAGGTTAGAGTGTTAGCCTACAGAAGTAATCATATATGTAGCTTGTACCGAGATCTTTGACCCTCTCTTTAAACGTCTGTGTTTTCTCTTTACTTGGTGAAATACACGGGTGACGTGTTCGCACATGAGCCTAAAGCCTTGTATAAAAAAAAACGTTTCGCAAACGAGTTCATCGTCTGTGGCTGGCGTGCAGATGGTTGAGCTTATCCTAGTGGATATACGCTTTCATGTAGCATGCTAGGTAAACTGGTATCATCGCTGCTTGTTTGTTTTCATCGTATCTGGGGTATGGGGTTATAAAGGGGTGAACTGATAAAACCCCTCCCCCCTTTTTCTGATTGGCCAAGGGGTTGAACCTCCTGTTCTTCGGTCTTCCTGTCACACTGTTGGGTCAGCGCGTCACAGGGTGGGGAGAGGGGAGTGGAGGGGGGAAGGGTCCCACGCCATATTTGGGCAGGTGGGTCACGGAATTTCCCCCGGCCATAGAATACGTCACTGGGCGCGTTTCTATTGGTTGTGAGGCTTCCGTGAGTTTTTTTCAGGCTCCATGTTGTGGACCGCTGGGGTCGCAGGGTTTGATGTTATGGAGGTGTGTTCATGGTTACGTCACTATGAGTTATCCTTCACTGTTGCTTGGTCCATATTGTGTTGTACCTTGCGCTGTGCTAAGGAGCCTGGTCCTTCTCCATTCTTTTTCGCCCTTCTCTTCCCCTGCTTGGCGGGGCTGGGAGGGGGCTGTCGAGGTGGTTCTTTTGTACCCCTCTGGCATCCCTGTGTACGTACCGGTCCGCCGGGCCCAGGTCCGGACTCGTTCTCGTCGACCTGTTGGCCTGGGTTAACCCCTTCTTGAAAACTGAAACGCTTGTACTGCCTGTATAGCCGGTGTATACGCGCAGTTGTGTTTGAGTTTTTTCTTGGGGGGGTTAAGGGAACAACCGCCTCCTGTTAAACTAAACCTAGGGGGGTGATTGGTTCCCCGGTGTGTTGGTAGCGTAGTCGAGTCTCGGGTTAGGCCGGGCTTCAACCCGTCTGCCTGCGAGTGTGCCCCCGCACTTTTTATGACGTCTGCCAATCGTGTCAGCCTTCTCTGCCTCGGCCTCTCTAGGGGGTGGGGTTTTTGTGGAGGCTGCGACATGGTGCACAGCATACCGAACACCCCTTCCGCCGGGGTCCTGTTCTCAGTAGACCGCTTAGGCGCCTGTCTAGTCCGCAGTGCTCCGGGCACAGGTCGAGTTACGCTCTTGACCTGTTGCCAGGATTGAGGGATCAACCTCTTTGGGGGTTGTCTCCCCGGTGCGCCGACTGGCCCCACAGTGTTGTGGGGGTGTAGCCTCTGTGGAGTGCTTCAGGGCGGCGTGCTGTAGGGGGGAAGGGCCTGCTCTTGGATTGGGCCCTGTCCGATACGCTGGCGATGTGGGGGGTGGCGTCACTTGGTGGGGTCTCGATGCTACGGCATCATTGGCCTCACCAGGCCCCCTTTGCCGGGGGGTCCTGACCCTCAGGCTGTTCCTGGGGCTGGGTCCTCCTCCGTGCTCCGCTGCTATGGCCTTGCCACAGGGTTGGGTTCTTGACCTTTGACCCTGTGATGTTAGGGGCTGTAACGTTTTTCTTCTTCTTCCCGTTCGTTCCCTAGTGGCATGTGGGATGCGCACCTGTGTAGTCGCGGGTCCTTCTGTGTGAAGGTAAGTCCCACGTTCTGCTCACCCTGTGCGTTGAGTTGCTAAACCCTCTTCGCACAGTCGGATCAGATTCCCTCCCGTCCCCCTCTAGGGGGGTCCGGGGGCTCGGGTCCTCCCCGGTTCTGATGGTTGTGGGGGGCCTCAGCGGGTACATTTGTCGAGCTTCCGCTCTGCTCAGCTCCTGTGTTCCACTACGAGCAGAGCATAAGCTATACGATAATATAACATACGGTTATCCTATAACCATAGTTATATGAGTATAGCGAGCGCTCTGCGCGGACTCACTGAGGACTCCGTGGTCTTCGCCTTCGGTGGTGAAAGACTTGGGAAGGAGCTGTTAGTATGGCCACAACCCCGCTTATGTAGAGGAGCGGGTGTGGCCAGTTGGATGGGTGTGTACATGTGGAGAAATTTTATTCAGAATTAGATTGAAAGGTATAGGGGTCCACTACAAGCAGAGCGCTCGCTATACTCATAACTATGGTTATAGGATAACCGTATGGTATGGAATACCCCAAGGAAGTTGCCTTGGGCCTTTGCTCTACACCATATTTACAAATGACATGCCTCTTGTCCTAAATAAGTCCTATATTTCTAAGTATGCAGATGATTAAACGATTTACACATCAGCCAATGAATTAAAATTAAATACGGTCCTAAAAGCAGAGTTGCAATCAGTGATGGAATGGATAAAGAATAACAAACTAGTTCTAAACATATCAAAGACAAGTAGCATCATTTTCGTTTCAAACCATACTCTAAGAACGAACCCAGTCTTGAAACTTTTGATAAGTGATGTGGTAATTAATCAAGTCCAGGAGACTAAACTCCTAGGAGTAACATTAGACAGTAAATTGTCATGGTCACACACCATATAAACAATATAGTAGTGAAAATGGGAAGAGGGATTTCTGTTGTTAAAAGATGTGCTAATTTCTTACCACTAAATTCTATCAAACAGGTAATTCAAGCTCTGGTTTTGTCAAATCTTGACTATTGTCCTGCAGTATGGTCGAATCTAACGACGAATAAACTGAAAAGAATTGCAAATGGTACAAACAAAAGCAGCATGTATAGCGCTTCGCTGAGAGTACAGAACTAATGTTGCAGCGATGCAGTTGTTTAACTTGGTTACCTGTCAAACATAAGTTACTCTGCTCACTCCTTGTATTCACTACACTGTAAACCCGCATGTTCAAAATAATCAATTCGTTTGAGTAGGGTATACTCAATATTCTATGAAAGTTCTACTAACTTGAATGTCTTGAGTTCGTGTGACGTGTTCTTATGTTTTGAGTAAATAAAACTCATAGTTTTTGATTGACTTGGAACTATTCACTTATTAAGTAAGTATAATGTAAAAGCATAACTTAAGTACAACTTAAGATAATTAAGTAGATACAGACTCTAAACCGCATTATGTTTTGAGTAAATAAAACTCATAGTTTTTGATTGACTTGGAATTATTCACTTATTAAGTAAGTATAATGTAAAAGCATAACTTAAGTACAACTTAAGATAATTAAGTAGATACAGACTGTAAACCGCATTATGTTTTGAGTAAATAAAACTCATAGTTTTTGATTGACTTGGAACTATTCACTTATTAAGTAAGTATAATGTAAAAGCATAACTTAAGTACAACTTAAGATAATTAAGTAGATACAGAGTGTAAACCGCATTATGTTTTGAGTAAATAAAACTCATCTTTTTTGATTGACTTGGAACTATTCACTTATTAAGTAAGTATAATGTAAAAGCATAACTTAAGTACAACTTAAGATAATTAAGTAGATACAGACTCTAAACCGCATTATGTTTTGAGTAAATAAAACTCATCGTTTTTGATTGACTTGGAATTATTCACTTATTAAGTAAGTATAATGTAAAAGCATAACTTAAGTACAACTTAAGATAATTAAGTAGATACAGACTGTAAACCGCATTATGTTTTGAGTAAATAAAACTCATAGTTTTTGATTTACTTGGAACTATTCTCTTATTAAGTAAGTATAATGTAAAAGCATAACTTAAGTACAACTTAAGATAATTAAGTAGATACAGACTGAAAACCGCATTATGTTTTGAGTAAATAAAACTCATAGTTTTTGATTGACTTGGAACTATTCACTTATTAAGTAAGTATAATGTAAAAGCATAACTTAAGTACAACTTAAGATAATTAAGTAGATACAGACTGTAAACCGCATTATGTTTTGAGTAAATAAAACTCATAGTTTTTGATTGACTTGGAACTATTCACTTATTAAGTAAGTATAATGTAAAAGCATAACTTAAGTACAACTTAAGATAATTAAGTAGATACAGACTCTAAACCGCATTATGTTTTGAGTAAATAAAACTCATAGTTTTTGATTGACTTGGAATTATTCACTTATTAAGTAAGTATAATGTAAAAGCATAACTTAAGTACAACTTAAGATAATTAAGTAGATACAGACTGTAAACCGCATTATGTTTTGAGTAAATAAAACTCATAGTTTTTGATTGACTTGGAACTATTCACTTATTAAGTAAGTATAATGTAAAAGCATAACTTAAGTACAACTTAAGATAATTGAGTAGATACAGACTGAAAACCGCATTATGTTTTGAGTAAATAAAACTCATAGTTTTTGATTGACTTGGAATTATTCACTTATTAAGTAAGTATAATGTAAAAGCATAACTTAAGTACAACTTAAGATAATTAAGTAGATACAGACTGTAAACCGCATTATGTTTTGAGTAAATAAAACTCATAGTTTTTGATTGACTTGGAACTATTCACCTATTAAGTAAGTATAATGTAAAAGCATAACTTAAGTACAACTTAAGATAATTAAGTAGATACAGAGTGTAAACCGCATTATGTTTTGAGTAAATAAAACTCATCTTTTTTGATTGACTTGGAACTATTCACTTATTAAGTAAGTATAATGTAAAAGCATAACTTAAGTACAACTTAAGATAATTAAGTAGATACAGACTCTAAACCGCATTATGTTTTGAGTAAATAAAACTCATCGTTTTTGATTGACTTGGAATTATTCACTTATTAAGTAAGTATAATGTAAAAGCATAACTTAAGTACAACTTAAGATAATTAAGTAGATACAGACTGTAAACCGCATTATGTTTTGAGTAAATAAAACTCATAGTTTTTGATTTACTTGGAACTATTCTCTTATTAAGTAAGTATAATGTAAAAGCATAACTTAAGTACAACTTAAGATAATTAAGTAGATACAGACTGTAAACCGCATTATGTTTTGAGTAAATAAAACTCATAGTTTTTGATTGACTTGGAATTATTCACTTATTAAGTAAGTATAATGTAAAAGCATAACTTAAGTACAACTTAAGATAATTAAGTAGATACAGACTGTAAACCGCATTATGTTTTGAGTAAATAAAACTCATAGTTTTTGATTTACTTGGAACTATTCTCTTATTAAGTAAGTATAATGTAAAAGCATAACTTAAGTACAACTTAAGATAATTAAGTAGATACAGACTGAAAACCGCATTATGTTTTGAGTAAATAAAACTCATAGTTTTTGATTGACTTGGAACTATTCACTTATTAAGTAAGTATAATGTAAAAGCATAACTTAAGTACAACTTAAGATAATTAAGTAGATACAGACTGTAAACCGCATTATGTTTTGAGTAAATAAAACTCATAGTTTTTGATTGACTTGGAACTATTCACTTATTAAGTAAGTATAATGTAAAAGCATAACTTAAGTACAACTTAAGATAATTAAGTAGATACAGACTCTAAACCGCATTATGTTTTGAGTAAATAAAACTCATAGTTTTTGATTGACGTGGAACTATTCACCTATTAAGTAAGTATAATGTAAAAGCATAACTTAAGTACAACTTAAGATAATTAAGTAGATACAGAGTGTAAACCGCATTATGTTTTGAGTAAATAAAACTCATCTTTTTTGATTGACTTGGAACTATTCACTTATTAAGTAAGTATAATGTAAAAGCATAACTTAAGTACAACTTAAGATAATTAAGTAGATACAGACTCTAAACCGCATTATGTTTTGAGTAAATAAAACTCATCGTTTTTGATTGACTTGGAATTATTCACTTATTAAGTAAGTATAATGTAAAAGCATAACTTAAGTACAACTTAAGATAATTAAGTAGATACAGACTGTAAACCGCATTATGTTTTGAGTAAATAAAACTCATAGTTTTTGATTTACTTGGAACTATTCTCTTATTAAGTAAGTATAATGTAAAAGCATAACTTAAGTACAACTTAAGATAATTAAGTAGATACAGACTCTAAACCGCATTATGTTTTGAGTAAATAAAACTCATCGTATTTGATTGACTTGGAATTATTCACTTATTAAGTAAGTATAATGTAAAAGCATAACTTAAGTACAACTTAAGATAATTAAGTAGATACAGACTGTAAACCGCATTATGTTTTGAGTAAATAAAACTCATAGTTTTTGATTTACTTGGAACTATTCTCTTATTAAGTAAGTATAATGTAAAAGCATAACTTAAGTACAACTTAAGATAATTAAGTAGATACAGACTGTAAACCGCATTATGTTTTGAGTAAATAAAACTCATAGTTTTTGATTGACTTGGAATTATTCACTTATTAAGTAAGTATAATGTAAAAGCATAACTTAAGTACAACTTAAGATAATTAAGTAGATACAGACTGTAAACCGCATTATGTTTTGAGTAAATAAAACTCATAGTTTTTGATTTACTTGGAACTATTCTCTTATTAAGTAAGTATAATGTAAAAGCATAACTTAAGTACAACTTAAGATAATTAAGTAGATACAGACTGAAAACCGCATTATGTTTTGAGTAAATAAAACTCATAGTTTTTGATTGACTTGGAACTATTCACTTATTAAGTAAGTATAATGTAAAAGCATAACTTAAGTACAACTTAAGATAATTAAGTAGATACAGACTGTAAACCGCATTATGTTTTGAGTAAATAAAACGTTAGGTTATGACTATAACCAAGTTCTGTTAGTTAGGGGCGATGCTTGGCTTCGCCTTCTGCACTATCTCGCGTACGTGCACGCGTACTGAATAAACCACAAATGTACCTCTAATACCAGTATTAGTCTGACCACACCCCTCATCAGCTTACCTTCATAAGCAGGTGTGTGGTCACCTGCTCTCCTCCTTCCCAAGCTTTCACCACAAGGTGAGGTCAAGGGCTGCAGCGGCCGTCCGAAGCCAAGCATCGCCCCTAACTAACAGAACTTGGTTATAGTCATAACCTAACGTTCTGTATCGTTAGTGGCTTAGCTTGGCTTCGCCTTCTGCACAAGGGAGGCCAAGCGGAGCCACTTGGCTGACAAATACACCCCGCTGACAGCCCCCCAAAACCATCAGAACAGGGAGGGCCGAGCCCCCCCGACCCCCCCTAATGGAGGGTATCCCCCCTATTAGAGGCTTCACGGGAAGGCGACGGACCCGACCGTGCGAAGAGCTCTCAAGCAACTTAACGCACAGGGTGAGCAGACCGTGGCTTGACCCACGACTACACACACGCACAACCCGCATGCCAGCCGGGAACGAACGGAGGAACAACCTCGTTACTGCCCCCAGAATCACGGGGTCAAGGGCAAACCCAACCCCGTGGCAAGGCCGTAGCAGCGGAGCACGAAGGAAGACCCAGACCCACCAAAAGGACTGGACTCCCTGGAATGGGGGCCCGGAGAAGTCCATGATGCCAGCATCAAGACCCCACCAGGTGGGCACGTAGTGCCCCGCCCCCCACATCGCCAGCGTATTCGGACAAAGGCCCCTCAGTTACTGCACCTGGTATTCCCAGGCGGAACCAACCAGGCCAGTAAGCCGAGCGGGCCCCGTCCCCCCAATAGTACACCGCCTGGCACACTGACCCTGCAGAATAGGCAGTCAGCATGGCCGTAAGCACACAAAAAAGGTTAACCAACGGAAGCAGGCAGCGCACCGGGGAAAAACCAGGCAACAGGCTGTTAACCCTAGCCTGGAGACTGCGGACGAGACAGGCGCCAGAGGGGACAGCTGAACACAGCCGCCCCGGCGGAAGGAGCGTAAGCTGGCGGTGTTGCATGACCAAGCCTCCATTTAACAACCCCCACCCAGAGGGGTCGAGGCAGAGAAGGCTGACACGATTGGCAGACGTCATGAACGTGCAGGGGCACCCTCAACCGGTGAACCCGGGAGTTGACACTGCTCCAACACACCAGGGAATCAACCACCTCGGTGTTACCCAATGCGGTGGTTGTTCCTATAACCCCTCAAGAAAAAACTCCAAAACACACCTGCGGGTATACACCGGCTATACCGCAGTACAAGTGTTTCAGTTTCCAAAAAGGGTCAACCCAGGCCTACGGGTCGCAAACATCACTTCGGACCGGGCCTGGCGGTACGGGAAGCACAGGGTCACCAGAGGAGGTCAAAAAACCACCCCCACAGGCCCCTCTTCGCCATGCGTGAGAGAGGAGCGAAAAACAATGGAGAACCAGCCCCTAAGCACACCGTTCCTGGTATTCCCCGGCGGTCTCCCAACCAAGTACTAACCAGGACCAACCTGTGTAGCGGCCGAGATCCGACGAGATCGAGCGCGTACAGAATGGCATGGCTGTAAGCCACGACGACAGTGCTGAGTAAAAACATACCCAACCAGGGTCTCCATAGCGCTTAACCCTGTGACACCCAGACCGACCTGGCATTTTTCCCCCTGAAAAAAGCCCAAGTCCCTCAGGGTACCAGAACAGCAGATCTGCATCCCCGGCGGACAACGGGTTCAACTGATCTGGACCAGCGTGACCAGAACCAGTCCCGTGCCCTAACCACGCCGACATGCCCCAGGAAAAGGGCAGATATGCGTGTTGATCTTAACATGAAAAGAAGGCGCCACCCAGACGTCGGGACGAACCGCGCCTGGTGGCCCACCCCAAGGGCGTGAGACCCCACTACATATGTTCAGATCCATCCCGTCATCATCCCCCAGACATGAACGAGGATCCGTCGACAACCCACCCAGGTCATGGGATGTGGTCGCCGGAAGAGGAAAAACCCCCATCTCAGTTGCTTTATAAAAACGCTGTTTCAACCACAAGCAACTAAGGCGTGCCAGTCAATCGCCTGTTTACAGCGAGCTAGCACTATACGTGCGTCGGGACACACCCCCATCAATGAACAGGCTATTTAGACCTGCCATTGAATCCCCAAGGCGCCCAGGGGAACGACAAGAGGGGTGTGACACTCCCTAACTCCAACACTTCTGGAATAGAAAGAAGGAAGCATCAACAGTATGTATCCCAGTCTACACAGCCGGGGTAAAAAAATTTCACATTTTTACATCCCACCACCCTCCCATAGGAAAGAGACGGGGATCCCCAGAGAGACTTCCCACGCGAGCTGTACAGATTGAAAAGAATATATTGCACCTTGAGCCATGTAAAAAACTGGTTTTAGGGCCTCCGGGGAAGAGGCACCGAACCCATACACACTCAATAAACGAATTGAATCGAATATACATACAATAGAAAAGGACCCTTCTAGAGGGTCCACTCACTTTGACAATCTGAGGAGGAAGGCTCTGTACTCTGATGGAGGCTTCCTCACATGGATCACATGGAAGAAGGAGTCCGAACTCACAGAAGGCCTGAGTAGGCGCTTGGTGAGGAGGAGCCCTGACCACCCCCCCTGAAAACAGATCCATCACATGGACCTGAACAGCACACGGAAGTCCTACCAACAGAGACGCGCACGGTGACGTACTCTATGGCGGGGGAATTCCTGCGGTGCACACGCCCAATATACCAGGCCGTGGGACCAGGAACTCCCTCCCCCCCCCCCCCCCCCCCCCCGTAACGTGCCGAACCGCCACGTGACGGGAACCTTGAAGGACAGGGGGTGTACCCCTGACCGACAGACAATGGGGAGAGGAAAGGTTACCAGTTCACCCCTTTACGACCCCACACCCATGATACGACGTAACGACAAAAAGAGAATATGACACAGTCATAGTCAGCTCTATGAAGCGTTTCACAGCTCCACACAGCGCACGAGCTAACCTGCTATCTGATTTTTACTAAGGAAAAACACAGAATAGAGAGGGCTCTAAGAACCCCGGTCCAACATACACATGTGCTTCTGTGGCCAGTACAACCCAGTTGTAGGTCACATGACACACACAACCCATCATCATCACAATGAGAGAATACATCATTCTTGATTAGTATCGACCACAGGCCTTGCTAAACACACATGACAGCAACCAAACCAATTTCCCTTTAGGAAATAAGTTTCTCCAGCAGATTTAGCACAACCTCAGCAATCAAGCTGAGAGTTACATCGTATCCCTACCACACAAAAGACACAATTAATGCACAACATGTCTGATAGGAGGTGATAAAGTCCCCAGGGAACCGGGGGGGGAAAAACACAATCCTCCTATTTTACCCTCAATACGGCCAGTTAAAACAGGAAAACCTGTTAATGTGTGAACTCACTGTCCATTGTCATTACAGTCTGAGAAAGAACATTCTTTTACTCACTCGTCACCAAGCATAGCTTCATAGGTTAGTTGCCTTAGTAGTGAGTACACGGTACACATAAACACCATGATGTTTCTCACACAACAACCAGATCAATACATCACGACCTGCACGGAGAAGCTACTGCCAGTGACAAAAACAGCTCACACACAACCCGCAACGTATCTCAAATGCATTGCAACAACACACGTTTTGGGAAAAAACACCGTCATTCACAATACATTTAGCAAGGCAAAACCAGAAGACGTGTTATGAGGGTCTGGCCAACCCCGTACCTGCCCGGAACGCAGATCAGCGAAGTGCAGTCACAAGCGTCCCGTGTTGTTCGATCCGGGCAGCGTCGCCGCTCCACCAGTCGCTACAGTCCTCTTTGTTGACGCAATCCCCGTCTAGGCTCGGGCAGGGTTGACGAACATCCCCTGTCAAGGATGACGTCGTGGTCAAGAGTGTAAAACATGTTAAAAATCAAAGCACGTTCAACAGAATAGCATCAAGCTAACGGCTGCTCCAGCCGTTCGGGTGCTATCGCTTCCGCTCGCGAGACGCCGATCTACGACGCACGCGATCAGGAGCGAGCTCCCGGCGGCGCGCGAGAAGCCAAGCTCCCCGCGCCAGGCCACCGACCGGCTAACCGTAAGCTATGAACATGTAAACAATGACATAACACTCACCCAGACAGGCCGCCGTTCTGAACCCTCCTCACTTTTTAAGAGAAAAGAGAAAACAAGACGTCAACACCGCTTCACAACGGTGACAATAACACGTCCGGCGGAATCAGCACAGTACCAACTGGCCTGTATAGCTGACTTTGAACATGAATCTGCCGCTATCGCACATTACATGCACATATCCCCTCGTGAAGGAATACTCTCATTTGGATATGAAAGATGGGGTCTTAACACGGTGACAGAGAGAATCCACTCGTCCAGAACACACAGGGATCACCAGTGTCAATGGTCGCGGCCCACTAGTTAAACTATAATGGTCGCCAGACCAAGGCCTTCTGTCGCCTAGACGGCTAAACAAAGGACCCTAGCCTGGGGCCGGTTTCCATAAACTTTGTCTAGTAGCCCCCATAGCACTAACAGACAAGTGGAGCCCGCCAGCAAACACTACTCACCCAACCTGGAACGCACCGCTCCTCACAACAGCGGCATGTCCGACAGTTCAGCTGTGGCCTGACAGGTTTCACCCCAACAAACACAGCAAGGAACTGCAGTTGAGAAGCATGCAGCGGCGTGCTCCCAATACGAAAACCGGTGGAGGGTTTGTAGAATGATCATCATCTTCTAGACACTCCAGTACGAAGACAATATCGCCGTATTTTCTCGAAAATAGTGAGAGAGAAAATAAAGATATGATGTCAACGTATCCTTGTTTCCCAAGCTGTTCCTAATCCAATTTCTTCCATCATGGTGTCAAGTGTGGGGATCTACCGAGGCACCTCTTCCTTGTGGTGAAAGCGAGAAGGAGGAGAGCAGGTGACCACACACCTGCTTATGAAGGTAAGCTGATGAGGGGTGTGGTCAGACTAATACTGGTATTAGAGGTACATTTGTGGTTTATTCAGTACGCGTGCACGTACGCGAGATAGTGCAGAAGGCGAAGCCAAGCTAAGCCACTAACGATACAGAACTCATAGTTTTTGATTGACTTGGAACTATTCACTTATTAAGTAAGTATAATGTAAAAGCATAACTTAAGTACAACTTAAGATAATTAAGTAGATACAGACTCTAAACCGCATTATGTTTTGAGTAAATAAAACTCATAGTTTTTGATTGACGTGGAACTATTCACCTATTAAGTAAGTATAATGTAAAAGCATAACTTAAGTACAACTTAAGATAATTAAGTAGATACAGAGTGTAAACCGCATTATGTTTTGAGTAAATAAAACTCATCTTTTTTGATTGACTTGGAACTATTCACTTATTAAGTAAGTATAATGTAAAAGCATAACTTAAGTACAACTTAAGATAATTAAGTAGATACAGACTCTAAACCGCATTATGTTTTGAGTAAATAAAACTCATCGTTTTTGATTGACTTGGAATTATTCACTTATTAAGTAAGTATAATGTAAAAGCATAACTTAAGTACAACTTAAGATAATTAAGTAGATACAGACTGTAAACCGCATTATGTTTTGAGTAAATAAAACTCATAGTTTTTGATTTACTTGGAACTATTCTCTTATTAAGTAAGTATAATGTAAAAGCATAACTTAAGTACAACTTAAGATAATTAAGTAGATACAGACTCTAAACCGCATTATGTTTTGAGTAAATAAAACTCATCGTTTTTGATTGACTTGGAATTATTCACTTATTAAGTAAGTATAATGTAAAAGCATAACTTAAGTACAACTTAAGATAATTAAGTAGATACAGACTGTAAACCGCATTATGTTTTGAGTAAATAAAACTCATAGTTTTTGATTTACTTGGAACTATTCTCTTATTAAGTAAGTATAATGTAAAAGCATAACTTAAGTACAACTTAAGATAATTAAGTAGATACAGACTGTAAACCGCATTATGTTTTGAGTAAATAAAACTCATAGTTTTTGATTGACTTGGAATTATTCACTTATTAAGTAAGTATAATGTAAAAGCATAACTTAAGTACAACTTAAGATAATTAAGTAGATACAGACTGTAAACCGCATTATGTTTTGAGTAAATAAAACTCATAGTTTTTGATTTACTTGGAACTATTCTCTTATTAAGTAAGTATAATGTAAAAGCATAACTTAAGTACAACTTAAGATAATTAAGTAGATACAGACTGAAAACCGCATTATGTTTTGAGTAAATAAAACTCATAGTTTTTGATTGACTTGGAACTATTCACTTATTAAGTAAGTATAATGTAAAAGCATAACTTAAGTACAACTTAAGATAATTAAGTAGATACAGACTGTAAACCGCATTATGTTTTGAGTAAATAAAACTCATAGTTTTTGATTGACTTGGAACTATTCACTTATTAAGTAAGTATAATGTAAAAGCATAACTTAAGTACAACTTAAGATAATTAAGTAGATACAGACTCTAAACCGCATTATGTTTTGAGTAAATAAAACTCATAGTTTTTGATTGACGTGGAACTATTCACCTATTAAGTAAGTATAATGTAAAAGCATAACTTAAGTACAACTTAAGATAATTAAGTAGATACAGAGTGTAAACCGCATTATGTTTTGAGTAAATAAAACTCATCTTTTTTGATTGACTTGGAACTATTCACTTATTAAGTAAGTATAATGTAAAAGCATAACTTAAGTACAACTTAAGATAATTAAGTAGATACAGACTCTAAACCGCATTATGTTTTGAGTAAATAAAACTCATCGTTTTTGATTGACTTGGAATTATTCACTTATTAAGTAAGTATAATGTAAAAGCATAACTTAAGTACAACTTAAGATAATTAAGTAGATACAGACTGTAAACCGCATTATGTTTTGAGTAAATAAAACTCATAGTTTTTGATTTACTTGGAACTATTCTCTTATTAAGTAAGTATAATGTAAAAGCATAACTTAAGTACAACTTAAGATAATTAAGTAGATACAGACTGAAAACCGCATTATGTTTTGAGTAAATAAAACTCATAGTTTTTGATTGACTTGGAACTATTCACTTATTAAGTAAGTATAATGTAAAAGCATAACTTAAGTACAACTTAAGATAATTAAGTAGATACAGACTGTAAACCGCATTATGTTTTGAGTAAATAAAACTCATAGTTTTTTATTGACTTGGAACTATTCACTTATTAAGTAAGTATAATGTAAAAGCATAACTTAAGTACAACTTTATTAACAGATTGCAGAATGGGTATAGAGGTGTGATAGGTGTGATAGGTGTGAGAGGTGTGATAGGTGTGATAGGTGTGAGAGGTGTGATAGGTGTGAGAGGTGTGATAGGTGTGATAGGTGTGAGAGGTGTGATAGGTGTGATAGGTGTGATAGGTGGGAGAGGTGTGATAGGTGTGATATGTGTGAGAGGTGTGATAGGTGTGAGAGGTGTGATAGGTGTGATAGGTGTGATAGGTGTGAGAGGTGTGATAGGTGTGATATGTGTGAGAGGTGTGATAGGTGTGATAGGTGTGATAGGTGTGAGAGGTGTGATAGGTGTGAGAGGTGTGAGAGATGTGATAGGTGTGAGAGGTGTGATTGGTGTGAGAGGTGTGATAGGTGTGATAGGTGTGAGAGGTGTGAGAGGTGTGATAGGTGTGAGAGGTGTGAAAGGTGTGAGAGGTGTGATAGGTGTGAGAGGTGTGATAGGTGTGAGAGGTGTAGGAGGTGTGATAGGTGTGATAGGTGTGAGAGGTGTGATAGGTGTGATAGGTGTGAGAGGTGTGATAGGTGTGAGAGGTGTGGGAGGTGTGATAGGTGTGAGAGGTGTGATAGGTGTGATAGGTGTGATAGGTGTGAGAGGTGTGATAGGTGTGAGAGATGTGATAGGTGTGAGAGGTGTGATAGGTGTGAGAGGTGTGATAGGTGTGGTAGGTGTGATAGGTGTGAGAGGTGTGATAGGTGTGAGATGTGTGATAGGTGTGAAAGGTGTGAGAGGTGTGAGAGGTGTGATAGGTGTGAGAGGTGTGATAGGTGTGATAGGTGTGAGAGGTGTGATAGGTGTGAGAGGTGTGATAGGTGTGAGAGGTGTGAAAGGTGTGAGAGGTGTGAGAGGTGTGATAGGTGTGAGAGGTGTGATAGGTGTGAGAGGTGTGAGAGGTGTGATAGGTGTGAGAGGTGTGATAGGTGTGAGAGGTGTGAGAGATGTGATAGGTGTGAGAGGTGTGATATGTGTGAGAGGTGTGATAGGTGTGATAGGTGTGAGAGGTGTGAGAGATGTGATAGGTGTGAGAGGTGTGAGAGGTGTGATAGGTGTGAGAGGTGTGATAGGTGTGATAGGTGTGAGAGGTGTGATAGGTGTGAGAGGTGTGAAAGGTGTGATAGGTGTGATAGGTGTGATAGGTGTGATAGGTGTGAGAGGTGTGAAAGGTGTGAGAGGTGTGATAGGTGTGAGAGGTGTGATAGGTGTGAGAGGTGTGAGAGGTGTGAGAGGTGTGATAGGTGTGATAGGTGTGAGATGTGTGATAGGTGTGAGAGGTGTGATAGGTGTGAGAGGTGTGATAGGTGTGAGAGGTGTGATAGGTGTGATAGGTGTGAGAGGTGTGATAGGTGTGGGAGGTGTGATAGGTGTGAGAGGTGTGAGAGATGTGATAGGTGTGAGAGGTGTGATAGGTGTGAGAGGTGTGATAGGTGTGAGAGATGTGATAGGTGTGAGATGTGTGAGAGGTGTGATAGGTGTGAGAGGTGTGAGAGATGTGATAGGTGTGAGATGTGTGAGAGGTGTGATAGGTGTGAGAGGTGTGATAGGTGTGATAGGTGTGATAGGTGTGAGAGGTGTGCTAGGTGTGAGAGGTGTGATAGGTGTGAGAGGTGTGATAGGTGTGATAGGTGTGGTAGGTGTGATAGGTGTGAGAGGTGTGATAGGTGTGCTAGGTGTGAAAGGTGTGAGAGGTGTGAGAGGTGTGATAGGTGTGAGAGGTGTGATAGGTGTGATAGGTGTGAGAGGTGTGATAGGTGTGAGAGGTGTGATAGGTGTGAGAGGTGTGAAAGGTGTGAGAGGTGTGATAGGTGTGAGAGGTGTGATAGGTGTGAGAGGTGTGAGAGGTGTGATAGGTGTGAGAGGTGTGATAGGTGTGAGAGGTGTGAGAGATGTGATAGGTGTGAGAGGTGTGATATGTGTGAGAGGTGTGATAGGTGTGATAGGTGTGAGAGGTGTGATAGGTGTGAGAGGTGTGAGAGATGTGATAGGTGTGAGAGGTGTGAGAGGTGTGATAGGTGTGATAGGTGTGAGAGGTGTGATAGGTGTGAGAGGTGTGATAGGTGTGAGAGGTGTGAAAGGTGTGATAGGTGTGAGAGGTGTGATAGGTGTGAGAGGTGTGAAAGGTGTGAGAGGTGTGAGAGGTGTGATAGGTGTGAGAGGTGTGATATGTGTGAGAGGTGTGAGAGGTGTGAGAGGTGTGATAGGTGTGATAGGTGTGAGAGGTGTGATAGGTGTGATAGGTGTGAGAGGTGTGATAGGTGTGATAGGTGTGATAGGTGTGAGAGGTGTGATAGGTGTGGGAGGTGTGATAGGTGTGAGAGGTGTGAGAGATGTGATAGGTGTGAGAGGTGTGAGAGGTGTGATAGGTGTGAGAGGTGTGATAGGTGTGATAGGTGTGAGAGATGTGATAGGTGTGAGAGGTGTGAGAGGTGTGATAGGTGTGAGAGGTGTGATAGGTGTGATAGGTGTGAGAGGTGTGATAGGTGTGAGAGGTGTGATAGGTGTGAGAGGTGTGATAGGTGTGAGAGGTGTGATAGGTGTGAGAGGTGTGATAGGTGTGAGAGGTGTGATAGGTGTGAGAGGTGTGAGAGATGTGATAGGTGTGAGAGGTGTGAGAGGTGTGATAGGTGTGAGAGGTGTGATAGGTGTGATAGGTGTGAGAGGTGTGATAGGTGTGAGAGGTGTGATAGGTGTGAGAGGTGTGATAGGTGTGAGAGGTGTGATAGGTGTGAGAGGTGTGATAGGTGTGAGAGGTGTGAGAGATGTGATAGGTGTGAGAGGTGTGAGAGGTGTGATAGGTGTGAGAGGTGTGATAGGTGTGATAGGTGTGAGAGATGTGATAGGTGTGAGAGGTGTGAGAGGTGTGATAGGTGTGAGAGGTGTGATAGGTGTGATAGGTGTGAGAGGTGTGATAGGTGTGAGAGGTGTGATAGGTGTGAGAGGTGTGATAGGTGTGATAGGTGTGAGAGGTGTGATAGGTGTGAGAGGTGTGATAGGTGTGAAAGGTGTGAGAGGTGTGATAGGTGTGATAGGTGTGAGAGGTGTGAGAGGTGTGATAGGTGTGAGAGGTGTGATAGGTGTGAGAGGTGTGAGAGGTGTGATAGGTGTGAGAGGTGTGATAGGTGTGATAGGTGTGAGAGGTGTGATAGGTGTGAGAGGTGTGATAGGTGTGAGAGGTGTGATAGGTGTGAGAGGTGTGAGAGGTGTGATAGGTGTGATAGGTGTGAGAGGTGTGAAAGGTGTGATAGGTGTGAGAGGTGTGATAGGTGTGAGAGGTGTGAGAGATGTGATAGGTGTGAGAGGTGTGAGAGGTGTGATAGGTGTGAGAGGTGTGATAGGTGTGATAGGTGTGAGAGATGTGATAGGTGTGAGAGGTGTGAGAGGTGTGATATGTGTGAGAGGTGTGATAGGTGTGATAGGTGTGAGAGGTGTGATATGTGTGATAGGTGTGAGAGGTGTGATAGGTGTGATAGGTGTGAGAGGTGTGATAGGTGTGATAGGTGTGAGAGGTGTGAAAGGTGTGAGAGGTGTGAGAGGTGTGATAGGTGTGATAGGTGTGAGAGGTGTGAAAGGTGTGATATGTGTGAGAGGTGTGATAGGTGTGAGAGGTGTGATAGGTGTGAGAGGTGTGATAGGTGTGATAGGTGTGAGAGGTGTGATAGGTGTGATAGGTGTGAGAGGTGTGAAAGGTGTGAGAGGTGTGAGAGGTGTGATAGGTGTGAGAGGTGTGATAGGTGTGAGAGGTGTGATAGGTGTGAGAGGTGTGATAGGTGTGATAGGTGTGAGAGGTGTGAGAGGTGTGATAGGTGTGAGAGGTGTGATAGGTGTGAGAGGTGTGATAGGTGTGAGAGGTGTGATATGTGTGATAGGTGGGATCGGTGTGAGAGGTGTGAGAGGTGTGATAGGTGTGATAGGTGTGAGAGGTGTGATAGGTATGATAGGTGTGAGAGGTGTGATAGGTGTGATAGGTGTGAGAGGTGTCATAGGTGTGATAGGTGTGAGAGGTGCGATATGTGTGATAGGTGTGATAGGTGTGAGAGGTGTGATAGGTGTGATAGGTGTGAGAGGTGTGATAGGTGTGAGAGGTGTGATAGGTGTGAGAGGTGTGAGAGATGTGATAGGTGTGAGAGGTGTGAGAGGTAGCTGGTGCTAACTAGCTAGCCATCGCTCCCGGCAGCTAACGCCGGTCCCCGACTGGTGCTAAGTAGCTAGCCATCGCTCCCGGCAGCTGACGCCGGTCCCCAACTGGTGCTAACTAGCTAGCCATCGCTCCCGGCAGCTGACGCCGGTCCCCGACTGGTGCTAACTAGCTAGCCATCGCTCCAGGTCCCCGGCTGGTGCTAACTAGCTAGCCATCGCTCCCGGCAGCTAACGCCGGTCCTCGGCTGGTGCTAACTAGCTAGCCATCGCTCCCGGGAGCTGCCGCCGGTCCCCGGCTGGTGCTAACTAGCTAGCCATCGCTCCCGGCAGCTAACGCCGGTCCCCGACTGGTGCTAACTAGCTAGCCATCGCTCCAGGTCCCCGGCTGGTGCTAACTAGCTAGCCATCGCTCCCGGCAGCTAACGCCGGTCCTCGGCTGGTGCTAACTAGCTAGCCATCGCTCCCGGGAGCCTGCGCCGGTCTGTCTGTCGAAGACCGAGGGAACCGCATCAGGCTTCAGCTGATTAGTGGTCTTCTGGACAAACCTTCCACCCCCAACAACATAATCCGAGGCAATGAAGTGTTCGCTGGAGATCTTCATTCCCTGTCCAACAGGCTGATCGCGCCGCCTGAGTGCAGCCAGCCTGAGTGCAGCTAACAGTAGCTACTGTCTGTAACTGTGATGCATTTTCTGTTTGCAGTCCAATGTTCACCAAAACACACACCCACACACTTATAATTTGTTCCTCAACGTTATATAGACAGGTCATGTTTTGTAAACTAACGTTATGTTTAGAATGGAATGAATACATGGGTCGGGAAAGATAGTTAGCTCAAAGCTAATCCGGCCTGTTTAACCACTAGCTTCTGTTAGCTAATGCTGGCTGAGCAAGGAAACTAACAGTAAACGTTTTTACATGAAATACAGCCCAAAAACCCTGCTGATTGATTGATTGATTGAATTGATTGAAAACTTTATTAACAGATTGCAGAATGGGTACAATACAGTGCAGCTCAATACACACAATTGTTAAGGGGATGCAGACCAGAGAAAGACTTTAGTCTTGTTTACATCAGGGTCCCCCATTTTCAATTCATCACGACATATATGACATACAGACAGTACTGCTACATCTATGACATACCAGATTTGCAAATACAGTACCGTTTGTGATACAAAAAGAGTCCAGAAAAGGGAGTATATACATTTGACGTAGAAACTGTACATTGGAGGAGGTTGGGTGGGGTTGTGTGGGGGGAGGGGGGGGGGGGGGGGTTGGGTAGGGCCGGGAACACTGTACAACTGTACAAGCAAAACTGTACATTGGGATATTGACAACCATACTAGGTAATTTACATTGGAGGGGGTTGGGACTCTGTACGAACAAGCAAAACTGTACATTGGAATATTGACAAAACCATACTAGGTAAATTACTGTACATTGGAGGGGGTTGGGTTAGGACATTTACAGGGGCCAGTTTCGAATTGCAGTCTCCTGTAGGTGTTCCTTGAGTGGTTTTGACAAACGTTTGCTTATTAAATACATTCTATACTATAATAATACAAACGTTTCATTGCCTCTCTGTGACGACAAAGTTGTTTAAATAAGGGGAGAAAAGTAGCTAAAACCAATGTATTTGGATGGGACAGGAAGTGCCATTGGCAACCGGAAGTCAGCCGGAAGTGGCTACTATCAGATTGTGCAAGTGGAGAATAGATTCCCCCTCCCCCCTCCCCTCCTCCCCTCCTCCCCTCCCCTTCGAGAGGGTAGTCCTAAGCAACTCGCGAGACCTAGAAGATCTCACGGGACTTGAGGTATTCAAACGTAACTTGTTGGCGCGAGCCGCGCAATGATGTCTTCACTACTGGCTTGACAAATAGTCTGAGCCAAACTCCTTGGTAAGTCATTGACAATATAATGTATTATGCCATTCACATACCATAATCTTGCTGTCATCGTTTGACTACATGCTACTTTGTGAATTATTACCGTGGTGGCAAGCAACTAGTAGCCTACAGTGCAGAACGAAGCTTGTAGCATTGTTAGCATTATTAGCTAGCATGCTAGATAGTATACTAGTTAACTGGTAAGTGAGTTCTTATGGGAATAGTATGATCACGTTCAGATACCATCACCGGGCTGTTATCGTTTGACTAAATGTTATCTCTGTGCCGTGGCAAATAGTTTGGAGCTTGTTTTAGCAAATAGTATTGCATATTATTACAGTAGCTAGCATGCTACTAACGTTAGCTAGCTAGCATGCTACTAGCGTTAGCTAGCTAGCATGCTACTAGCGTTAGCTAGCTAGCATGCTAGCTAACGTTAGTCTGCCATTTTGTTTCGTGATTAAAATGTACGTTTTTAATAGTTACATAAGCATTGTTGTAACTAGTGACCTGTTCCACCCCAGGTGAAAATCTGCATAAAATGTATACCTAGGTAAATGGAATATTGCTCCACTTCTACAAGGGCTATTTGCATATTCTTGGTATCTAGGAACATCTATGGACCTCAATGAATGTATTCTCAGTGTCAGAAATATTGTGTCTATTACTAGGCTTGCTTAAATTGTGATGAAACAAAGGAAAATATGAATTATGATTTTTCTTTTCATCTTTGACAGTGAATAAAACCATGATAATAATGACCAAACTTAAACATTCAGTACCCTCTTGAGATCATGTGTACAAAAGATCTAAGGAAATTGATAAAGGGAAGATGATCAAACTGAAGGTTCTGTATATACAGTACTGAATTCTCCCATCCGGACCAATGCAATTTGAAATATTATTATAGAATATAGAATATATGCTTATACATTACCTTATTATAGCCAATTAGCACATTTATATATATATACATATAGTATATTTCAAATGGCCGAGTTCAATTTGGATATAGTATCACCAGGCGTGCATAATAACAGATACTGATATTTACTGTAATCGACTGTACTATTTTATTTCCCCCACAGTGTAACCATTTTGAAACTAATTTCAGATCTAATTCTTCCTACATGGTAACAATAGTGTGGAGAAACTGACTGCGTTTCAATATTTGTCAAAAACGTTACCTTTTGTAGCTTATTATCGCGAATCATAACAATTATTGATATGATTCATTCAGAACGCTGAACTTTGAACCACCATAGTATGTGACAGGAAGTGTAGATCGGAGAAATTTCAATGCAGGCCGATAGCTAGCGATCTCCTCTACAAAATGGCAAGTAAACTACAATTCCGATGGTTCAACATTTCCGGTTCCGGGTCAGAATAGACGATCGCAAATAGAAAACTTAAAATGATATAAGTACACCTTTAACCTATTGCTAAACTATTGCCAACCTAACGTTTTACATTCTACATGTATTTGTGACATAGAAAGCTGATGCAGACCACATTTGCCCTGCGCCGACAGACCATAGTGAAGTCCAGCCCACCAGTGAAAGAGCTCATGGACCTCTGGCCTGCTCTCAAAATGGAGTCTGAGGTAATATAGATCAGCTCTCTTTCCTGTGTTAACATTTGGCACATTCTGTGTGTTTTAAAGTGAAACTTGTGATTCTTAAGCCTGGTTTATATACTCTAGCGGCGCATCTGCGTGTGTGTTCTGTGCGCCCCCGCGAGCTAGTCATCAGCGACCGATTCCGCAAAGCATGTAATGACATGGTTGACCAGAAATCCCGCCGTCATGCTCTGAAGCCCAAACCAAACAAAGTAAGAGATCCACCAAGTTGAAGTGACTAATTGATGTTGATATACTATATTGTCCTGCTGTTTTTAAATATAGGTGTATGCAGAGTTCCAGCTGATTGCCAACCAGAACCTGCCCAACACATTCTACGCTGAGCTTGACCGCCATCTTCCTCGACTGATGACGTTATTCAGACAGAAGGCGTCCAAAACTGGGAACGCGGCAGATGCTTTGGCTCACATTTTAAAAAATCCACGATGAACAGGTGAATAGATTATTATACATGACATGTCATAGGTCGAACCTCTGTAACATTGAACAGGTTCAATGATTCAAATGAGCTTTTGAATTTTACAATTAGTCCACCATTGTGTTTGCCATTTTTCTGATTGCATTAAAGATGTGAACATGTTATTTGTGGACATATCTGATTGGACTGTTTAAAATCCGCTTTGTTCAGTAAACATTTCCATATAATACAATTCTTTTTTTCTTCTTAATCTTACATCTTAATAGGAAATCCATGATGTTCACACCAGGCGTACCACTGTTCTCCATGCCCTGCCTGTGTATCTGCATGAGGAAGTCTCTGGATTTTTCAAAACCTGCACAGTGAGTCCGAGTGAAAATAATTTACAGTAAAACTGTATATTAAGTGAACAGTTAATCAAAATGCCAGAAATCCCGCCGTCATGCTCTGAAGCCCAAACCAAACAAAGTAAGAGATCCACCAAGTTGAAGTGACTAATTTATGTTGATATACTATATTGTCCTGCTGTTATTAAATATAGGTGTATGCAGAGTTCCAGCTGATTGCCAACCAGAACCTGCCCAACACATTCTACGCTGAGCTTGACCGCCATCTTCCTCGACTGATGACGTTATTCAGACAGAAGGCGTCCAAAACTGGGAACACGGCAGATGCTTTGGCTCACATTTTAAAAAATCCACGATGAACAGGTGAATAGATTATTATACATGACATGTCATAGGTCGAACCTCTGTAACATTGAACAGGTTCAATGATTCAAATGAGCGTTTGAATTTTACAATTAGTCCACCATTGTGTTTGCCATTTTTCTGATTGCATTAAAGATGTGAACATGTTATTTGTGGACATATCTGATTGGACTGTTTAAAATCCGCTTTGTTCAGTAAATATTTCCATATAATACAATTCTTTTTTCTTCTTAATCTTACATTTTAATAGGAAATCCATGATGTTCACACCAGGCGTACCACTGTTCTCCATGCCCTGCCTGTGTATCTGCATGAGGAAGTCTCTGGATTTTTCAAAACCTGCACAGTGAGTCCGAGTGAAAATAATTTACAGTATAACTGTATATTAAGTGAACAGTTAATCAAAATGCCAGAAATCCCGCCGTCATGCTCTGAAGCCCAAACCAAACAAAGTAAGAGATCCACCAAGTTGAAGTGACTAATTGATGTTGATATACTATATTGTCCTGCTGTTTTTAAATATAGGTGTATGCAGAGTTCCAGCTGATTGCCAACCAGAACCTGCCCAACACATTCTACACTGAGCTTGACCGCCATCTTCCTCGACTGATGACGTTATTCAGACAGAAGGCGTCCAAAACTGGGAACACGGCAGATGCTTTGGCTCACATTTAAAAAAATCCACGATGAACAGGTGAATAGATTATTATACATGACATGTCATAGGTCGAACCTCTGTAACATTGAACAGGTTCAATGATTCGAATGAGCTTTTGAATTTTACAATTAGTCCACCATTGTGTTTGCCATTTTTCTGATTGCATTAAAGATGTGAACATGTTATTTGTGGACATATCTGATTGGACTGTTTAAAATCCGCTTTGTTCAGTAAACATTTCCATATAATACAATTCTTTTTTTCTTCTTAATCTTACATCTTAATAGGAAATCCATGATGTTCACACCAGGCGTACCACTGTTCTCCATGCCCTGCCTGTGTATCTGCATGAGGAAGTCTCTTGATTTTTCAAAACCTGCACAGTGAGTCCGAGTGAAAATAATTTACAGTACAACTGTATATTAAGTGAACAGTTAATCAAAATGCTAAGTATCAGTCTTCCTTCCTTCCAGGTCTCCCTTGTGAAAGAGATATTTGATCTCGACAGGACTAACCTGGTTAAATAAAAATAACCTTCTCACCAAAAAAATAGTTCTAACTAAAATATAAACAACTTACAAACACAACTCCATATACTTAGCTTTGTGCTGCACTTTGTAGAAACCATGGATTTATTTGTGATTATTATGTCTCTTTCATTCCTTCAGGACACGCCTGATGAGCCAGAGCTTCAGGGTGTTGCAGTGGCCCTCCTTACTGTCATCAGTGACCATGACACAAGTCCAGTTCACTACCAGCCTGTGACAATCTCTGATTGGTGATTCCTTCCTGGTAATGTTTGGACTAATCTATGCACTACACCTCAGCTACCCCAAGGGACTTACCAACACTTTTGAATTCATTCAGAAGGTTTTACTAGGTCTAGAAGCTGGTAAACTGTTGCCCAGGTTGCAGACTCTCAAGAATGACTTGATGATGCAATCATTTTTTTTTCTTCTGATTTTTCAATGGATTTTCTCCCAGTCCCAATTAGTCGTTGTGCCAATTCCCCCCCCCCCCCCCCCTACCTGGTGCTGTATGCATGTTCTCCTACGAGTCGGTATAAGTGGCAGCGAGGGCTCTCATTGGTGAAGTGTAACGCGTGGGAGGGCACGCTATCTCCACCAAGTCCTGCCCCGCTTAGCAAGCGCCGAGACCTGACCTGTAGGCGTCGCTGTCCACAACGCCAGATTCCCACCCGCCAGCTTCCCCACCCCCTAATACTGCCGAATTGTATTAGTGTGAACGGCCAGCCAAGCTGGTGACAACGCAGGGAGTTGGATTCGAACACGCGAATCCAGTGTCTCCAGCGTTGGTGACGAACGCAATCTCCGCTACGTCACCTGACCGCTCTTGCATTAAACTTTTGAAGGTATTATTTTGACATGACAAGGAAATTAATACCTCACCCCACATCCTTCTTTCAGATGAGTTTCTATTCCTTACTGTAATCAGTGATCATGACACAAGTCCAGTTCACTACCAGCCTGTGACAATCTCTATTGTCATTGAAAGTCATATCATGATCAGCTTCCCCAGATTTGGTGATTCCTTCCTGTAATGTTTGGACTAATCTATGCACTACCCCAAAGCACTTACCAACACCTCAAAAGTGTGTCTATAGAAACTCATCTGAAATGTCTTGTCATGTCAAAATAATACCTTCAAAAGTTGCTGTACTACTTTGCAGATGTTCAGCCAATAGGTCCAAACTACTCAATGTACCTTGTTCTTTATTTTTTATGTAATATGTTTACATTTGAGAGTTTTACAGTTCGAATTTTCTTAACCGTCTATAGCTGGCATTATTGTAATTTCATCCAAGTAAGTTTTAGAGTTGAAAGAGTTTATCAGAATCTCAAAGGCAACATCCAAGTCCCAAACGTTTGTTTCTCGAGGAACAATAGGAGGCAATGGGCATAAATGCCACTCTGCTCTGACTGCTTCCATTGCTTGTAGGCAGTGGTAGAGTTAGTGTTCTCAGTACAGAGTACAAGGCGATATACCAGGAGCCATAAACGCAACACAGAAGCGTTATTATTAACATATACAGAATATGAACTTATACAGAATATGAACTGGTCAATTACACAACTAGAGTGAATAAAGACACAATAATTGATTAATAAAATAACTATTCACCATTAGCTGGACTCAGTTCCGTTTCACTTGAATGAATCGCTTGGGAGTCAGCAGCAGCAGACCATCGATCTTGTATGCTGAGAGTGGGACTGTATCCTTGAGACCTTGTAGGCAGTAGTATACTGCCCTGTCAAGGGCTAACCGCAGTAACTTGAAAAAAGTAAAAATTTAGTTATGAGTGAAATTGACCTTGTCAATAAATGTTTTATCTTGTGACCAAGTTTCAGATGTTAATGTCGCTCAGTTTTGGAGATATCGGGTTTTAAAAACTGCAGTAACTACAAAATCACACTCAAAACCCAGGCAGACCGCAGTAACTTCCAAACAGTGAAAAATGGCTTTAAAGTGTTTTGACTTGCCATCCAAAATGTGTTATAGGTAAATAGATGATAGTACCCAGATTTAACATGTATTAATGAAGTAATCTTTAGGCATACAAAAATATGACATAATTATTTTAATTAACCCCAAAAAAGCAGATATTGCACTCTGCTGCACGATTTCCTTAAATAATTATACAGGTAATGTACAGGCAACGTGCAGTAACTTCCAATACAATGTTGTTTTCCCTCCAGCTTTCATAACTTAACCTAGCCATTTTGAAAATGAAATTTAATACCTGAATATATTGGAATGATGATGATCCAAATAAAATGGCTAGGTGAAGTTATGAAAGCTGGAGGGAAAACAACATTGCATTTGAAGTTACTGCACTTTGCCTGTACATTACCTGTACAATTATTTAAGGAAATCGTGCAGCAGAGTGCAATATCTGCTTTTTTGGGGTTAATTAAAATAATTATGTCATATTTTTGTATGCCTAAAGATTACTTCATTAATACATGTTAAATCTGGGTACTATCATCTATTTACCTATAACACATTTAGTGTTCTTAGTACAGAGTACTGTAGTGTTCTAGTTATCATTCTGCAAACATAGCCTGCTCTAAATGACGGATGGTGCCTCTGACATTCTGACTAACTCTTTCAATGAAAACACCATCTTGTTCCATGATACATCATGGAGCAAATACATGCAGCTGCATTTCCATATGTAGGTATGTGCACTATTAACAGTATTGCCAGCTGTATAGCATGTAATGTGGATTGGTATTTTGGTTCCACATTGGCAGGACCCAATATACAGCACAACGTTTGTGAATTTTACATGTGCCAAGCGGATTGACAATTTTCAGATAATCTATACATTTTATTCTGTACTGTACATAGATACACTGTGTTATCCCAACGGTCACAATAGTTGCCGTCAACATGTTTGCTCATTCTATGACCACACTATACAAATTTGAGTAATTCAGCCAGGATGTAAACGGCTCTGGTCATGTGCACTGCACATATTGAGACCCTTTATTATTTCAATATTTGCTGGAAATACATTGATACATCATTCAGTAACATTTTCAGAGCCTTATAACAAACATTATTACACTATTGTGACCAGAGGGATTAAATGTGTAATATACATTACATTGTATGTACATGTTATAACATGCATGTATTTATTTTCTATATATATTTTCTATATATATATATTTTCAATTTTAACATTGCCATAATGTTGGAGAGGGCAACACAATGTTTTTGTAAGATAAATAGATGTATACTCTTTGAATAGAAATAAATATAAAGAGTTTGAAGTTGTAACACAATGTTTTTGTAAGATAAATAGTTTCGATGAAGAACAAAACCTCCTAAATGCATACAAAAAAAGGGGAAAACTTCATATCTGCACTTTGCAAGGCACTAATACCTGGTCGGTATTGTTAACATATATAGTCCAAAAACAGCGTACGGTGTTTACAGTGTTATTGTACATTGCTAACATACAGATTATATATGTATACTCTTTTATACTCTTTGAATAGAAAAAAATAAAAGAGTTGTTTGAAGTTGATATAATGTGCTTGTGTAGTTATTTTTCTGTTAACTTTTTCACATGGATTTTAAAACTGAACCTTAAGTTATAGTAACTGCAAATATTTGAGTTGATTAACTTAAAAATTTGAGTTGATTAACTTAAAAGAAATGGGGCATGGGATGGCCTCAATGTCGTTGAGTTCTGTTAACTTAATCACATGGATTTAAGGTTGAACCTTAAGTCACAGTAACTGAACATATTTGAGTTGCCTCCACTTGAGAACCTTAAGTCACAGTAACTGAACATATTTGAGTTGACACCACTTTAGAACCTTAAGTCACAGTAACTGAACATATTTGAACTGCCTTAACTGAGAACTGTAAGTCACAGTAACTGAACATATTTGAGTTGACACCACTTGAGAACCTTAAGTCACAGTAACTGAACATATTTGAACTGCCTTAACTGAGAACTGTAAGTCACAGTAACTGAACATATTTGAGTTGACACCACTTGAGAACCTTAAGTCACAGTAACTGAATATATTTGCATTGCCTTAACTGAGAACTGTAAGTCACAGTAACTGAACATATTTGAGTTGACACCACTTGAGAACCTTAAGTCACAGTAACTGAACATATTTGAACTGCCTTAACTGAGAACTGTAAGTCACAGTAACTGAACATATTTGAGTTGACACCACTTGAGAACCTTAAGTCACAGTAACTGAATATATTTGAATTGCCTTAACTGAGAACTGTAAGTCACAGTAACTGAACATATTTGAGTTGACACCACTTGAGAACCTTAAGTCACAGTAACTGAATATATTTGAATTGCCTTAACTGAGAACTGTAAGTCACAGTAACTGAACATATTTGAGTTAACACCACTTGAGAACCTTAAGTCACAGTAACTGAATATATTTGAATTGCCTTAACTGAGAACTGTAAGTCACAGTAACTGAACATATTTGAGTTGACTCCACTTGAGAACTGTAAGTCAGAGTAACTGACCATATTTGATTTGACTTAACTGAGAACCTTAATTCACAGTAACAGACCATATTTGAGTTGCCTTAACTGAGAATTGTAAGTCTTAGCCAACTGAAAACATTTGAGTTTATCAACTTAAAAAAATTGAGGCCATACATGGCCTAAATTTTTTTAAGTTCTGGAAACTTATTCGGGTTTACAGTGTAGGAATATTCTTGTTACAAAGATCCCCTCAATTTTATACAATTTATCTATAAGTCTTGACAGACACAACCATTCCACCAGACATGCTTCTGCACGAGGTTTTACACTTCCAAAAGTGAGGTCGAATGCAATGAAGCGAACTGTCATGTTCCGTGGTATGCTGGAATGGAACTCTCTTCCCAGACATGTTAAGCAGGAGAATAGTAAATGTTTCAAAATCATGGTAAAATGTTCAACCAAAGAAATTGACATTCCCTAATAGATAGTGTGTACGTAAATGAAAATGTATGTGTCTGATAAAGAGATAGGTATATACGTAAATGAAAAGGCATGTGTCTGATAGGGATATATTATTAAAATATTGTATAATACTCGATATATCGCCCACCCCTAACTCCCTCCCATCTGATCACTTGTAAATTAAATCCATCCTTTGATATTTTCTGATGAAAAAGGTCTCCATTCGTCTTCCCCAGCCAGCCCACTCAGAGCGAGACTAAGTCGGCCCGTCTGACCTGGTAGTAGTTGCTTGGTAGGTTTCAATGCAACTCCCGGTTCTCCCTGGCCACAGGTAAACACATGTTTCGCGAATCCTCCCCCAAACTCCTTATACTACCTCCGATTCCTGTACAAAGAGTCGTGTTGACGCTTCCGCCCTAGCCGTCTCATTAGCTGGCGCCAATCTCTGATTGGATTTCAAGGCTGTCAACACAATGTGGTACAACGTGAACGCCAATCAATCAAGTGCGCTCCGTCTCACTACCCGGCTTTTTTAAACTCAAATAGCCTATTTTGATTGGATAATTATATTCTTAAGCCCAACCCGTGCAACTATTTTTGCAGTAAGTGATTGACAGCTGGCCATTACTGCAGTCAGGTCAGAGAGCTCAGAGCTGTCACTTGGACATTTTTGAAGAAAAAAAATATTCACTGCCATTGTTTTTGTTCAAATTCACTGGCATTGTTCACAGAGGAAAACATTTCTAATAAAAAAATAATAATAATAATAAAAAATTATAATAATAATAATACAAATATATATATGTATATGTATATTAACACATTAACTGCCACGCTTCTATCCATCAATGTATGATCACTGCCACCAGTCTAAGCCTATGGAGATGTTCACCTTCTTTGCAGGGCTATAACTTTTTAAATTGTATTGCTAAATTGACATTATTATGGCCCATTCAACATCGATTATCTATCGTTCAGGATGTAGGAACGTTATACTTTTTCATTCATATATTCATCGTCTAGAATATAAGTATGTTTTTATCATTTTCCACACGTTACACTCTCCCGGTGAGAATCTGCGCTGCCAGGCTGGCTGCCGGCTGGCTGCACATGTGTCGGAGGAAAGCACGTGACAGTCTTCGGCCTCCCAGACCAACAGTAGGGAGGGTGCGCAACAACCAGGAAGGGGGTTGGGAATTGGCATAACGACTAACAGTGGGATGGGAGAAAAATCGGAAAAAAGGAGGGGGGAAAAGATAATAAATTAAAAAAATAAAAAATAAATCCAACTGAATACGATCCTAAACATTATGACTCATCATGCGCGGATGAAAGGGGGGGGGGGGTCGTTTATAATTCCGTGATCGTCAGTAAATGCTTTATGTAGTATGGGTGATATATTGATCAGAGCAGTTTGCATTGAAAAGAATAAACAATCAAGCTGAAAGTAACGTTACTGTCCTCTTACCGTTCGCCGATGAGACTGGAGGAAAAAGATCCCACTTATTTGACGTCGATCAACTAGATCCATTTCCGGTTTGTATGGCGCAATAAACGCCCAAATCATATCGATTATTGAGTTATGGCAGCGATCCATATACACGGATGTGTGTCTAGAGTCCCGCAACAATATGTGACTGCCGGACGGATTTCCGAGATGCACCGAGATCACCAGAGATCATTTTCCGGTTGTAACTCGCCCGATCATCCACCAGGCGGCGGTATTGAAGCGTTGCACGGTTGTGCCGAGTCCCACTGTCTCAGCAGAGGCTGGGTGGCGGAATTATGAATACCATGGTGAAAAAATGAAATATGATCTCAATAACGTCGTACGCCGTGGATTGGCGGAATTCGCATGATCAGCAAACCCGTCGTAAGCCGTTTATGGCGGTGGATGTGTTAATAATAATATATATATTTTTTGTCTGTAAAATACTAGTGAAGTACTGCCTCACTAGTTGTCATGCAATAACCTCCACTGCTTCACACTGTCACTTTCTGGAATATTGACTGCACCTTGCAAAATCAAATGCCTTGTGTGTCTTGGTCCTTGGTTAGGGAGGACATTTTTTTCTCTTTTAATAACATATCTTTTGAATAGCCTTGCTCTGCTTTCTTTTCAACTGGATTCCAAGTCAAACAAGTGCCTGACACGTCATGATGCATGTTGCTCTGCTTTTCACACCCATTCACACGCCTTCATCATAGAAACCACAAGCTAGTCTCCCAGTTCCCACATGGGAACACAGATTCAGTACAGGCTTGGCAGTCAGCCACTTGAGTAAAATTAGCACCAATTCCTGAGGCATGCTTGCACTCCTACAGGGAGGGACCTATGTGACACATGATGTCCGCAAGTGGTGTTCATAAAGAGCAAGCAGCTTGCCATTTATAGCCTCGTAATCCCAGAGATTAGCAGGGGAGTAAGTGACTTTTCAGCTTCGCATGCCATTTTTCCCCTTTTCCTATACTGTAGACTCTCAGTTGCCGATCGATGCCAAAACTACCGGATGTGGGATCAAACTCAAAACACGTTGACATGTTTACTTGTGTTCATATAAAAAACAAGCTCTATAGCTGAAGGGGAGACCAACATAGTGTCTCTCTCTCTCCCCCTCTCTCTCTCTCTCTCTCTCTCTCTCTCTCTCTCTCTCTGGTGCCTGCAGGCGGCTGGCGGGCTAGCAGTGAGGATCAGGGAGAGGTGATGTTTTCAGCAGCTGCATGCAGATGTGATTCTTTATATCCGTATCCTCCTCAGACCTGCTCCACGGCATGACAAGAAAAATAAATTGCTGAGTGCTGCGGCAGGAATGATGCATGGATGCTTCCCGGGGAGATATGGTTGATCCTAATGTCCATTATAAGGGTTTATACAATGGCATGCAAATTTCTCGATTCTGATTGGCTAAAACAGTCAAGTTACAGGTGGTTATTTGTCATAACCCCACGCTTGTGGTCCTAGAACCCGCCCACAACCGAATTACGATCACTCCGCCAGTCGTGGATTTAGAAGTGAAAGCAAGATGGCGGACAATAACCTTACGAATGGATATGTTGATAGGGTCATAAAGACTAAATCAAAAACTATTCTGTCACGGCGAATGTGTTAGTTTCTTAAACAATGTTGGATTATGTAATTGGTGGGTCATGAGTCACTTTCTATAGAAGCAGCTGGGAGGTGCGCTGTTTTAAGTGAGCATGGATTATTGAATTGATTGATTGATTGCAAATCTTATTACTGTCCGCCTTGTTTCCAACTGGTTAAGCTTGGCGACTCTTTCGAAGTTGGTTATGCTCAGAGTTTGTCTTTAGAGCAGGTCGATAGACCACCAGCCCTGATTCCAAACTCTAAGCATAACCAACTTCGAAAGAGGGCGACTTCGATAGAGTCGCCAAGCTTAACCAGTTGGAAACAAGGCGGACAGTAATAAAATTTGCAATCAATCAATCAATCAATTCAATAATCCACGCTCACTTAAAACAGCGCACCTCCCAGCTGCTTCTATAGAAAGGAGGTTAAAAAAAATTCCTCCTATAGGGAAAAGAAAACTTTTTAACCTACTTTCTATAGAAGCATCTAAGAATGAAGTTATATAGAAAGTAGGTAAAAAAAAAAGGGAGAAGTTGGATGTGTTAAGTTTGTTGGATGTGTTAGTGCGAACAGTTGGATGTGTTAGTTTGTTGGATGTGTTAGTGAGAACAGTTGGATGTGTTAGTTTGTTGGATGTGTTACTGAGAACAGTTGGATGTGTTAGTTGAGAGACAGTTGCACTTCCGAGCTGCTTCCACAAAGAGGCAACTTCTCTTTTTTTTGGGAACTACTTTTTCTGCGTATGGTTGTCAATAAATCTTCAATTAATGTGTGTTTATTGTATAGCAATAAGGTTGGATGACATCGGCCATTGTATAAAAGCATTAGATCACACGACAGAGTGGGTTATAGAAATTATATCACGCCTATGGGGGTCTAACGACCCTCGGCTGCGCCTCAGGCCTAACAACCACCAATCAATAGGCGTAATCTAATGCTTAATTCACACATAGGACGCAATCTGAGCTGCACTCGCCGCCGGGTTCAGCACACATCTGACTAGATAATATATCATGGCCACTTTTCTGGGTGCCAGTTAACACTTTGAGTGCCACGGACGCGTTTTGTCGTTAGTTCATGCCGACTGTTTAATGCCACCAGCGCTATATAGCGTTTGTTTGTCGTATTTTTTTTTTATTAGTGTTGAAGTTATGTGTTATGTATTGTAGTAGTATTTGGTAACCATAGATCTACATTCTGCCTGAAACTTGTGTTCAAATAGATAAGAGAAAAGGATGTCTGTTACCTTGGGTTAAGGAATTCAGTAACTAATCAATATCATGTGTTTAGGCTTATAGAAACAGTCAAAGTGTAACAGTGGGCAATCAAATATAGTTTAAACCTGATTTGACTAGAGTGACTTAGCTCATAGAGTGTGTGTGTTTACAGAGACCTTGTGCTCACCACAAGAGGTGAATTTGCATACAAAGTGTTGGCAACAGCTGCAGACAATAGGTCAAGAGTCACATATCCTGTGTTATCTGTTAAACTGGCCCTGTGGCATGACATGTTGGAACAGCTGCAAGAGGAGGGACTAGGATTCACTATTTCAGTAAAACAAGTACACTTTCAAATGTCTGTTTCTATACTTAAATTAGCTTAAAATGAACTGCAAATGTTCCTGTTATGTTGTGGTAATAATTCTGAAGCTAATGATATGAAATATGCAATGTTTATGATTAAGAATCACAGAGTTTGAAATTAAGCCACTTCTGGACTACATTGGAAAAATACTCAACGTGCTGAATAATAACTGTATAAAATAGATATTGATTTAAGTTAAAAGAATATGATTAGGAAACTATACAAGTGGAATTAATGATAAAAGACTGTGATTCTGGTCAAGTATAAAGCTGTTTTGAGTAGAAAATGGTATCTATGTGTTCATCTGGTTATCCCCGATTCAAAAATATACATCTTGAATTGTAAGATAAAACTATAAAGTAAATTTAGACAGTAAAGCTATTCTTTGATTGGAAACAAAGGAGACAGCTAGTGGGCTCCAAAGGACAGCCCTTCTTTCAAATTCAAACTTAGGGAGCCCGTGATTGGAGGAAAACATCTGCTTGACGTCACTCCTGTGACGTCACGCAGACAGACCAGGCTCATTGATAAAACGGGGGGTGCTGTGACTGTAAAACACACACTGAAACGGAACCAACACAGGAACACACCCACCTTTTCACACAGAGGACGGCGCGAGCAGAGGAGAACACGGAGAATAAGCTTTTGGAATGAGAACAGAATCTTTTGTTGTCAGCCAGACAACAAAGAACATCAACAACTCAACAACTAACATTCTTTATTCTACTTTTTTAGTCTAGTTTGGATCGCAGACGGCATAGTGTCTAGTGATCCGACTATAGCGTTCGTTATTTTAATTGAACCAGAATTATTGTGATTACACTTTTAACTTTGAATTAAAAACAGATGCTGGTACAATTTCTCCTCTTTTTCTCCTGCATAGCCGCCGTGAAACAAGGCCAGAGTGATGGTCTTTTGAAAGTACAAGGGCTTTTAGGATGGATAATTCACAACGCAGAGTATTGGTTCTGATCTCATCAGAACAGAACATAGACCCTTGGTGACTTCAAAGTGGTGCCGTTACCCTTGAACGTGAAGCGTCCTTGATTTTGATTTCTTTTTACGGCTACACTGGACATCAGGATCGATCAGCTGCCGGAGAGATTCGACACATCAGAAACCTGAAAATAGGTGAGTGGACACAAGCCGTGATGGCAAAACACGAAGGGCGCTCTGTTCGAACTGGGGTTGACAGAGATGATTACCTCAAATATGTCTCTCGGGGAGGGAAATAAATGGGGCGTTGGGGTGCGTAACGCGTAGTTATCATATTGATTAGTTCAATCAGCCAGCGGGGGTGTTTTTAGTACGCTTCTCGCGAATTGAAGTGTCGGGCTGCATTAAGATGAAATGACCATTGAATCGTGGTCTCCGTAGTCTGGTGTCAAGAAGGTCCGATGGAGTGTATCCCGTTTAAAGTCGTTTTTCCCGGGAACGTGCACAGATGAGGTGTGGTAATTTTTTCGTGTCTGAACAAATGGGTGGGTTATGGGTCTACGCTTGCTGGATGAAGCAGATCTCCGCTTGGCGCCGTCTCTCAAACGGCGACAAGCGGGGACCTGAACTATCGGCGGGACGTGGTATCGTTAATGCTCTAAATCCAACATTGTTCGGGTCACGTAATTAGAAGATGTGAGTATGAAGGGCGTCGATATGATAATGGGCGTTACGGGTCGCGAGATGATTAACGTGGAAGTAATATGCAAAGGGTGGCCTCACCGGAGCTATCACGGAGGCTTTTGAAAATATTGTACCGAGGCAGCCGCTCACCGTTTCAAATCAACGGGAGGTGAGCTCTCTGGGCAATATCAGCCGAACTGAATGGAGATCGATCCGTGTTGGGGGTCGGTCAAATGGATTAGGAAGAGGCTGGCTAAGTTTGTCTACAAATGGAGATTTGTGGATTACAGAAAACGATAGTCGGCGGAAATCCGTTTTAGGACGTGTAGACTCTGGGCCATATTTCGGTACACGTCCGTCGCGGCATTGGTGAATAAAAAGTACTTGATAACGATTCGTTGCAATGTGCTGTTTGTAATCTAAACATTCAGTACATTTAAAGTGAACTATTGCTCTTAATCTCGTTTTTAATAGACGCGCGGAAACTATTGAAAAATTTAATGAAATGTAAAAATGTAATAAAATGTGAATCTTAAAAGATGGCCGCGCGGGAGCTCTGATAAAAGTAGCATGAGATCAAATCTGAATGGATGTTTGAATTTTGTCTGAGGTAATGTGTTGCAATAATATGTATGTTTGAGTGGCTGCTAGAGGTTAGGAATGACTGACAAAACGTGAGAGCTTATTGTTGTATTATTATGAAATTTTAATGACCAACAGCCGTGGGGAAATGTAATAGTTGAACGCCGTTTTTTCGGGGGCCGTTGGAACGCAGCGGCATTAGCTGCTACGTTAGCTGCGGGGGCGTCCGAGGTAAACTAGAGACGGAGCGGCGTGGTTTCGAGTATATGAAGTCGATCGGGAATATCATGGGACTACGGGGATGTGTATGGCACTTTAAAATTTTCGAATTCGGCACGCTTAAGGTAATTGTTTAATGAAATAAGGGATCGAATGGAGTCGAAAGTTTGACCCGGAAGTCGTCCTATGCACTGCTGAAACAAAGGCGGTGGAGTCAAGCTAGTGTTTGAGATGGCTTGTGTGTTGTAATGTTTTTATTTTTTTGATTAAATCTGTACACTGGCGTTTTGAGGGGATTAGAGTTCTGTTGTAGGGTGGAGCGGTGGTGCGCTAACATTGCGATGTGTCGGCCTGCGCGGCGAAACGGGACGTTATTACGGTGTCGTGGTTGAAGCTAAGCTAATGCTAACTAGCCGCGCTAACGGAGCTAATGTTGCTAAGTGGTCGCCGGTTGATGACGTCATAGGGGTGAGTGAAGCGGTGGACGTGCTGGCTACCTGTGCTGAGCTAAAGCTAACGAAGCTAATATGCTAAGCTACCTGTGCTAACGACATAGCATGACGAGACTCTCGGGATATCTCGCGATGAAGCGGCCATCTTGAGTAGGGGCGCCGGACGTCCATTTTTGAGGGAAAGGTGGTGTTTGTTTAGGAATGCAGTAGGTGCGGCAGAGGCCAGGTTAAGTTTCCATTCGAAACTGCTTTTGTTTTCATGTGGTTCTACACACAGGAGATTTTTCTTTTAGAGATTAGTTGGATAGTAGAGTTAGATTGTTATGCTGTAATAGTTTGGTGAAATAGTTTAATCTAGTAGTGGAATGTGGGGCCCAGGTTCCCCCCCCCCCCCCCCCCCTCTCTCTCTCAATGGGGCAGTTCAATGCTGAGGACCGCAGAGTCGTGGCTGCGGTGGTAGACCGCGGCGTCATAGCTTGCGGTGGCAAGAGGCTGCCTAACTGCGCGCATTAATGTTGGGGCGTCATGTGTTCGCTGCGTCGTAGCTTGCGGGGGCTAAAGGCTGCCTAACTGCGCGCATTAATGCTGATGCGTCGTGTGTAGGTTACAGTGTAATGATGTTGGGGACACTGTACTTATGGTTAGGACATTTGGTGGCCGTAAGGGGGACACACGCGTGCGCATTAGGCTGTTCGTGTAATGGGTGTGAGAGCTGGGGTCAGTGGGGATGGTGTGTGGTTTAAAGTCCACTAGGGGGCGGAAAAGTCATGTTTTGGGCTCTCGTCCTGGTTTGAGGTTACATTCTGTAAGTGTGGGATCAGTTGATAAGAGGGTCTAGTCGCTAATACTGCATAAATTGAGTTGCATTTATGGTAGTTTCGGCCAATAGGGTGATATATGGACATGATAGCTCTTTAAGTCCTCTCCCCCCCTCTCTTTCTCTCT